>NC_044318.1:28652671-28952671 GCF_007474595.2 Lynx canadensis | reverse complement strand
ACAAAGGTGGGAACGTGGGGATATGTACATTCATTATCTTTCATTTTCTGAAAAAAAATCATTGAGGAAAGCTCTCATGTATACTTGTGAACCCACCAGTTTAAAAAACAAAGACTTGGGGGCACCTGGGTGGCTCAGTCGGTTAAGCATCCTAGTTTATTTGGCTCAGGTCACGATCTCATGGTGTATGAGATCCAGCCCTCCCTCAGGCTCTCTGCTGACAGTGTGGAGCCTGCTTGGGATTCTCTCTCTCTCTCTCTCTCTCTGCCCCTGGTCCACTCACACTCTCAAAGTAAACCAATAAACTTCAAAAAATAAATAAGTAAAGAGCTACACATCCATTAGAAGGTCCCCCCCGCACCACACTGCTGTAACAGGGTCACCGCACCTCTCCACCATCGCCCAGAGTCTCCAGTCACCTGGGGGTTCTGTTCCCCATGGGTATCTTTATACTTCTTTATACTTTTACACCGTGTGTAGCATTATCTCGTATATTCTTGCACCTCAAACAAACGATACGCTGTAGTCCCTCTTATACAACTTCCTTTTTCCCCTCCGCCTTGTATTTGTAAGATTTATCCACGTTGAAAGACACAGTTCTACTTTGTTCGTTTTCTGCTTCCGTTCGGTGGTTCCCTCTGTGAAGATACCACCATTTGGTTGTCCATTCCCACGCCATTGGGCATTTACTTTGTTTCCAACCCGCCACGATTGCATAAATACCTGCTATGGCCATTGTTGTATATGCTTCCTTGTCTGATATATTTTCAAGAGTTTCCCAGTGATTTTGCTCGACCATCCAGGTCAAGAACTGAGCCTCCAGGGCAGGAATTCTCAGAATATGGTCCTGGGACCGGCACGCATTGGTACCACCCGGGGCACCTGTCAGAGATGCAAATCACCGGGCCCCACCTCAGATTTCCTAAATCAGAAACTGGAGGGACAGGGGACAGTATACATTAGTTTAACAAGCTTTCCAGTTTTAACAAGATTCTGATGCTTGCCAACGTCTATAAGTACTATTGTTTGAACTTAGTGTAATGATGCCCCTCGTTTTGCGTGATCCGTGACCTAAAATATCCAAAGTGTTTATGCAATGGCCACAACATTGACACAGATATAGAAACTCCCGCTGGCCGCTTCGAAGCAGTCGTTTTAATGCATTTTAATGAAATATACTAAGGTCAGGGGCACCCGAGTGGCTCAGTCCGTTCAGCACCCCACCCTTGGTTTCGGCTCAGGTCATGATCTCACGGTTCTTGAGACGGAGCCCCGTGTTGGGCACTGACAGTGTGGAGCCTGCTTGGGATTCTCTCTATCCCTCTCTCTGCCACTCCCCCACTCACACACACACACACACACTCTCTCTCTCTCTCTCTCTCTATCAAAATAAGCATTAAAAAATGCTGGGGCGCCTGGGTGGCTCAGTCGGTTAAGCATCTGACTTCGGCTCAGGTCATGATCGTGCGGTCTGTGAGTTCCAGCCCCGCGTCGGGCTCTGTGCCGACAGCTCAGAGCCTGGAGCCTGTTTCCGATTCTGTGTCTCCCTCTCTCTGACGCTCCTCCGTTCATGCTCTGTCTCTCTCTGTCTCAAAAATAAATAAAAACGTTAAAAAAATTTAAAAAAAAATTTTTTTAATTAAAAAAAAATACAAATACGCTAAGGTTTAAGGAGGAGCTTTGAAAATCCGGAATCATAATCCAAATTAGTAACGGTCGATGCGGTATATGTTTGGAAACACTGTTGTTACTCTCTAAGTCAGGACTCCTGCCTCTCCAGACAACACCCAGAGAAGGCAGAAACACAAAGGCGTAAAGTCATTCCAGTCAAGTGTAAGTGTTTAAAAAAAAACAACAACGCTCAAGAGCATCTGAGGCATTAAATGTATTTCTGAATGAGTTTCAGTATCATCACCCATATGGCATGGAATTGTTTCCTCTGTCTTTCAATGTGTGCTCCTGCTTGTGTTTTGGCTGGCTGGGCCAACTTCAAACCCCATGCTCTCGACACAAACAAACAAACAAACAAAAAGTCATTTATCTCTGGGTTTGTTGGTGAGGCATGGCAGCTTTCTGGAGCGAGGTGGAGCGGTGAGCACGGGGTGAGAATCACCCATCCATCACACACTGGGGGAAGTGTATCTGCCGGGTTAGCGATGGGCGGTCAGCAAACTAGGCAAGGCTCAGAGCCCGATGGGCTTAGCCTTTTCTCCTGGCGATCCAGAAAAACAGCCGCTGCTGCGGGCCTTCGGTGTCACTGGCTATTTCCAGGAGGGAATCCGTATGACTTCGGGTCATGTGACCAGAACACAGATACAGAAATTCAAAAATTGCCAATAGTTTTCGTCCGGGGTAGGGTCTGGTGCGAGGGCAGGGAGGGAACTGTCAAGAATCAGACATGCTTCCATGCTTACTGAGAGACTAGAGTTACCCAAAGGTAACTGCGGACCGGACGCTCAAGTCCTAGGACAAAGCAGAGCAGACACGAGGCACAGGGAGTCCATTAGCAAAAGGGACGTGGTGTGACCCTGGCTTCAGGTGGGAACCAGGTGGGGCAGCCGTGAGACATCCTTCTAAGGATCAGGGCCGCCCAAAGAATCACTCAAAGGCAAGTCCTTGGATGGAGAAGTGGGGCATGTAAGTACATCCAGGGTCGATCGGCTTAGGCTCAAGAACATGGGCACGTAAGGGGTGGGCTAAGTCTGTGTGGGACGTCAGTGAGCCCAGACGTAAGGGGCTGGGGAAGGCAGATCATGGGAAAATAAGGAGCGAGGCAACAGAGAAGGGAGAAGATAAAATAAGTCAAATGTTTAGTCTATTGGCATATGCCTCCCTCTCTTTTCCCAAAAGGTATTTTCTTAAGATTTCTTTTTTTAATGTTTGTTTATTTCTTCTGAGAGACAGCAAGCAGGGGAAGGACAGAGAGAGAGGGAGACAGACAATCCCAAGCAGGCTCTGTGCCATTAGCACAGAGCCCGGCGCAGGGCTCAAACTCACGAACGGTAAGGACAGGACCTGTGCTGAAGTCAACAGTTGGATGCTTGGGGCCCCTGGGGAGCTCAGTCGGTTAAGCAGCCGACTCTTGATTTCAGCTCAGGTCATGATCTCCTGGTCCGTGAGTTTAAGCCCTGCATCAGGCTCTGCACTGACAGTAGGGAGCCTGCTTGGGATTCTCTCTCCCCGTGTCTCTGCCCCTTCCCCCACTTGTGCGCTCTCTCTCTCTAAAAATAAATGAATAAACTTTATTTTCTTTAATGTTTTTATTTATTTTTGAGACAGAGAGAGACAGCGCATGAACGGGGGAGGGGCAGAGAGAGAGGGAGACACAGAATCGGAAGCAGGCTCCAGGCTCTGAGCCGTCAGCCCAGAGCCCGACGCGGGGCTCGAACTCCTGGACCGTGAGGTCGTGACCTGAGCCGAAGTCGGACGCTTAACTGATGGAGCCACCCAGGCACCCCATAAATGAATAAACTTAAAAAAAAAGAGGGGGGGGGCGCCTGAGTCCAGATAAACTCTGGCCCCCAAGACCAGCACCCACAGTGTGAGAGAGCTGAGTTCACTCAGTGGAGCCCCACAGGAGGGACAGTACCTTCTCGAGTCACACTCAACCCCTGGGAAGGCACGGTCTCGGGGAAAAAAAAATCATAGGCTCAGAAAAAATAAGGAAAACAGAGTCCTGGTAGAAGTGTTCTGCCTTCCACCCTGCCCACCATCTGTAGGGACAAGTATTGGTCCCGGGAGATTGGAGACCCCTCAAGTTTGACAAGCCTGGAAAGGCTGGGGCTTCCTTCTCGGAGTCCTAAGTAAACAACGGTGTAACTCACAAAGCAAACTCTCGCTCATTTGCAAAGCAAATTTATGCAAATCCACCGGTGGCCAGAGGTTGGTTTTATTACCCATCCCCCGCACCACTCTCTCCGGGGACAACACCAGAATCTTTGGGCCACTCGGCGTTTGTGGAACTGAACTGAACCCGCATTTGAAGCCAAGTGTTCGCGGACAACTTTCGGAGTGCCAGGCGGCGTGCCCCAGGAGGAGAGCAAAGGTGAATTAGACCCAATTTCTGGAGGAGGCAAGCACTCGGTAGGAGAAACAATGTGTCCGTGGATCACTCCAGACTTCGGTGGTCAACCCCGAAACATTTATGTCACGTGTGGGGTCGTCCTCCCCCCACTAGAAAGAGCTTCTGATTCTGTAGTGATTTCACCAAAGCGTTCGACAGACATCTGGAAACAGGGCCATTGCAAAAGATGGATTACTATGTGGTGGCCTTCAATATCATACCGTTTGCTTGGGAATAAAACCAATCATTAAATTGGGTACATTGTGGACTGGATTTCGTCAACGAGATACTGAGTGGACACTCAAACAACCACGTATTATCCTGAGCCCTGGGCCAGCTACTCTATATGATTTCTCTCTAATCTTTTCCATCACTCATACCCACCGATTGTCAACATGGGCCCAGAAATGGGAATACTTTGTTCATTCATTTAAAAAAAAAGGAAGGGGGGGGTTGTTGTCGTTGACATACACCATTCTCTTTCGCGTGCTTCTCTAAAAGCACACTTAAATTAAACAATAGTTTTGCTTTCTACGAAGCCAACTTTGCCTGGGTCTCCTGCGGAGGAGACGGGAAATGGCGGCAAGAACCCCCAATGTGTCTAAGGCCATTGGATGGGAAGTTATCCATAACATCCTCCATCATTTTACTTATTAGTGAATAAGTACGGTTCACGCCAAATGACAAACACCTTCAGATGGAATCCCTGTGCTTCCAAAGGTAGAATCACAGTCGGCTCCCCCTCTGCCTCTGACGAGTCGTGTGTTGGATACGCACAGGCTCGGGGTGGGGCGGGTGGGGGGCGAGTCTGGAAGGGAAGCAGAGCCAAGAGAGGACACTGGACCCATTTCCTACAGCGGCTGCAACAAATTATCACCGAAGAGGAGACTCAAAACAACAGACACTTATTCTCTTGCGGCTCTGGAGGCCCGAAGTCCAAAATCGGTAGCCCTGGGCAGAAATCAAGGAGATTTGCTGCATGGGAAGGCTCCGGAGGAGAATCCGTTCCCTGCCTTTTCCAGCTTCTGGTGGCTGCCAGTGTTCCTTGGCTTTTGGGGCCACATCGTGCGTCTCTCTGCCCCCACCTTTTCCGCAGTGTTTGCTGTCTCTCCCTCTGCCCCTCTTGGTTGTGCCAGCATTCAGGGCCCCACCCAGAAACTCCAGGACAACCGCAAGATCCTTCATTTAGTCACATCTGCAAAGACCCTCTTTCCAAATAAGGTCACATGTACAGGTTCCAGGGAGTAGGGTCTGATCCCCGTGGGAGCCATTATTCTGCCTACCTCACCAGGCCCCCCATGAGGTCGGCATGACGCTGGTTCTTCTCCGGAAATTAACCCACGCTTGGCTTCTTCCCTTTCTCCACCTCCTCCCACCGCTCCCCAATCGTTGTCTCTCCAGAGCCAGACTCTCGCCATATCTCCAGACTTCCCTGTTTCAGGGGCAGGAATTGGGAATTGGTTGAGCTGGTCCTTAACAAAGTACCATAGACTGAGCAGCTTAACCAACGTCCATTTATCGTCTCGTAGTTCTGGAGGCACGAAGTCCAAGAACAAGGTGTCGGCAGGGTTGAGTCCTTCTGAGGGCTATGAGGAAGGATGGATCCGTTCCTCGCTTCTCCCCCAGTGTCTGGTGGTGCGTTGGCAATCTTTGGCATTCCTGGCATACTAGGTCTTTGCCTCTGCCTGTTGTGTGGGGCCGAGTTTTCTCCTTTTTGTAAAGACTCCATTCATGGCGGATGGCGGATCCCTTCTACTGTAGTATGACCTCATCTCAAGTACATTGGCAACAACTGTCTCCCCTAAATAAGGTCACAATCTGAGATACTGAGGGCAAGCGCTTCAACGTGAACTTGTGCGGAACATAATTCAAGCCACAATAGTGTCCACGGGCCTACTGCCTTCTTACAGATTTCTCTGCTGCTAACCACCTTTCTCGATTTCTGTCTGTCCCCAGCATCCGGACATCCTCTCTGTATCTTCCTGACTAAGACAACCCTGGTGCGTGGTGTCGGGTAGACGGGCTCAGACTGCTTCCCTGGCCTTCCACCAAATGACTATCGTCTTACTCGTGCCTTGCCTGTTGGCCTGGAATTCCTTTCTTTATGTTTATTTATCTTTAAGAGAAAGAGAGAGAGTGTGTGTGTGAGCAGGGGAGGAGCAGAGAGAGAGGGAGACACAGAGTCTGAAGCAGGCTCCAGGGTCTGTCCTGTCAGCACAGAGGCCCACGCGGGGCTCGAACTCACGAACCATGAGATCGTGACCTGGGTCGAAGGCTTAACCGACCGAGCCACCCAGGCCCCCCGGCCTGGAATTCTTTACAGCACTCGAGCTATCGTGCTAAGACAGTGTAGGCATTCAATAAACAGCCATCGAGTTAGTTGATTGATTCATTACCACCCAACAGGTGGGATGTACTTGCAGATTCGGACATACTCACATTGCCACAAGTGCACGAACGTAAGCCACACTCAGCCACCCCTTCAGACCTGACATTACCCAGCAGTGAGATAACAGATAAGTGGCTAAGAATCCATAATTCTACAACTCATCCATCATTCTCCTGCGTTGTAGGCCCAGGTTACACATGGGAGCAAAGGAAGAAGCACAGAGCTTTCTGATAAATCACTAAAGAAGACGAGCATGCGTAGTCCCTAGCTACTCTCAAACACTCCCGTTAAGAAGAACAGAGCCTAGCGCGCCTGGGGGGCTCAGTCGGTTAAGCGTCCGACTTCAGTTCAGGTCATGATCTCCCGGTTCCTGGGTTCGAGCCCCGCATCAGGCTCTGGGCTGAAAGCTCAGAGCCTGGAGCCTGCTTCGGATTCCGTGTCTCCTTCTCTCCGTCCCTCCCCCACTCATGCTCTGTCTCTCTGTCTCTCAAAAATAAATAAACATTAAAAAGAAAAGAAGGGCACCTGGGTGGCTCAGTCGGTTAAGCATCTGACTTCGGCTCAGGTCATGATCTCACAGTTTGTGAGTTCGAGCCCCGCGTCAGGCTCTGTGCCGACAGCTCAGAGCCTGGAGCCTGCTTCAGTTTCTGCGTCTCCCTCTCTCTCTGCCCCTCCCCTGCTCATGCTCTGTCTCTCTCTGTCTCAAAAATAAATATAACCATTAAAAAATTTTTTTATTATTGAAAGAAGTGCGCTTTTTCTGGGGAGCACTGGCTGATATATAGAATTGTTGAATCACTATATCATACACCTGAAACTAATATAACACTATGTGCTAATTACCCGGGAATTAAAATTAAAAACTTAATTAAAAATGTTATAAAGTCTCTGGGGCGCCTGGGTGCCTCAGTCGGTTGAGCATCTGACTCTTGATTTCGGCTCAGGCCATGATCCCAGGGTTGTGGGATCAAACCCCTTGTCAGACTCCACGCTGCGTGTGGAGCCTGCTTGAGATTCTCTCTCCCTCTCGTTCTGCCCTGCCTCTCTAAAATAAAAAAAAAGTTATAAAGTCTCTAAAAAACTGCAAAGTCCTCAAATTTCAGATCTAAACAACTTCAATGAATCAAAACTAGCATTGCATTGAACTCCATCACTGATTTTTTCCATGAGTCACTTAACTCAAGGGAAAAACACTTAAAAGAGGAAATATCCCACACCCATACATGTGATCTGGTAGCTTTAAGTTAGCCCAAGTTTATGAGTTGTGGCTGGAGGAATAGAGTTTTTGTCTCTCATCCCTCTTGTTTTGTCTTTCAACCTTCTTGTTTTGTTTATATTTTGTATCCATTCTACTCGGCCCCTCCCCCTTGAACCCTGTCTTCTATACTCAGCTTCAAGACTATCCTTTGCACTAATTGACTGCTCATAGAAGTTTGAACCGCAGCAGATTGGCTGGAATCCCCTCCTCTGGAACTTTCCCAAAGCACTGTCTCTTTAGCCATTCCCAACATCTGAAATCTTGACAGGTCCCATTCTTCTGTCTGTTGTGTCTCTAGGCCCTGAGCCTCCAGCCTGGCTTGTTTAACTCACATGACAGCCGAGCCCAACCCAACTCAAGGTGGGGGTTGGGGGGGTAGGATTGGGGAAATGTCCAACTTCTTCCCAAACTGTCCTTTTCAGTCTGCAAATGGTTGTTGACCAAGAAGTTAAATAGCAAAACCCAAGGGAGGGGTATTTCAACCTTATCTGCCATGGAAGCACGGTGGGTACAACGCAGCACAGGAGAGGGGTAACCACAGGCATCCAGATGGGTGCAGGGAAAAGGCACCTCACCCACGCTTGGGGAGACAGGGTGCGGAAGGTCCAGGATGGCTTTCCAGAGGAAGAGACATCAATTCTGAATCATAAAAGAAAAATAAATACCTCGTCTCTTGCTCCATTTTCCATTTTTTGAAAGCTTCCACCCGATGTGGCCTTTCCCTTCTGTGACGACCAATTCTTTTTTGTGTTTTTTTTTAAGTTCTATTTATTTATTTTGAGAAAGAGGAAGAGAGAGAGCACGAGCAGGGGAGAGACAGAGAGAGAGGGAGAGAGAGAGAGAGAAAGAGAGAGAATCCCAAGCAGGCTCCACACTGGCAGCACAGAGCTTGACGACGGGCTCAAGCTCACGGCCCGTGAGATCGTGACCTGAGCCGCCATCAAGAGTCGGACGCTCCACCCGCTGAGCCCCCCCGGGCGCCCCTGTGATGAACAATTCTACGTGTTGATATGGTTAGGCTTCTGGTGCCCAGTTGCTGGGTCCAACACCAGTTTCGATGATGCCGTGGAGGCATTTTTTGATGTGATTAACATATAAACCAGGAGACTTTGAGTAAAGCAGATTACCCTCCACGATGTGGGTGGGCCTCACCCAGCCAGCTGAAGGCTTTAACGGCAAAGAGTGAGTTCCCCCAAAGTAGAAGGGATTTTGTTTCAAGACAGCAACAGAGAAATTCTGCTTAAGTTTCTGGCCTGCTGGCCTGCCCTACGGATTTTGGATCTGGGAGCCCCTACAATAGCATGAGCTAATCTACAAGAGAGAGAGAGAAAGAGAGAGAGAGAAGAGAAGAGAAGGGAAGGGAAGGGAAGAGATGAAAGATAGATAGATAGATAAATAGATGATAGATAGATAGAGATAATAGATCAGTCAACTGATTTCCTCTGAGTTTGGCTCTCCTCTAGGATTACAAAATAATGACACAGATATTTCAAGACCAGGAACAGCAACACGCCTCGAGGCAAGGGCAGGGAGAAAGTGAAGAACCCACCGTGTCAGGCTTTCTGTGGAGTGCCTGTTCAACCACCAAGGGACTCACTTCTGAGGCAGCTTCAACAAGCCTCTCCGGAAAGAACAAGAAACGCCCTGAGGCAGGTCCCCGGGGGCCCCAGAGATATACCACTAAATGCCACGATCCCCGGGGAAGGTGCTCTGAGACTGATCCCTTGGGATCTTCATTCTCCTCTTCAATGGACTGACTGAGCCACAGGAGCTTGGGAGTCACGTGAGCAAGAACACTCGGGAACCTGGGCAACCGTGGTGTAAGAGGGAAGAGAAGCCACCCAGGCCACCCACGGAGCAAGAAGAAAAATCCCTCCACCCAGGACGGAATACGAAAGGCTCGGTCCTGGAAGCCTCTGGGTTGGTCCTCCGTGATGCCCTTTCAATACCCTCATCTTACTCCCAAAACTGGATGTTTGCCTGATCAGCACCTGCCTGTGCCCTTGGACGTTCCTGGTTTCAGGAGCTTGATTCTCCAAAAGAGGCCCCGACAGATGGCTCCAGGATCTCAGTAGGGTCCCCCCAGGCCACTCGGGCGTTGACTCAAACTTCCAAGAACTGTTGTATGAAGTCAAGAACCGCTCCCAAGAGGGGCTCACGAGACAGAGAAATCAGGGTGGGCTCCAAAGTCAAGAAGGTCTAAGTCATGCTTCGAAAAAGGGCCCCACATCGGGCTGTTGAGGCACACGATGAAGGACAGACACATCTTAGGGGGACAATGGCAGCGTGCGGGGGAAGGACAGGACCGAGAGGAGACCCACTTGCTGGATGACAGAACCCGAGGTAGGAAGACGTCGGAGGCAAAAGCCGTCTCAGCTTTTAACTTTCCCATGAGCCTCACGTTCCTCCGGACCTTCTCTGAGCCTCTCCGCGTACCTGATTCTGATCACTCTCAGGGTGACCTTGCTGAACACTGCCCGGCTGCAGCCTCACGGTGGGGCATGGTGACATTGTCCCAACTCTAACCCTGACAGCTCTTAATAAGAAAACCTGGTTCTTGGGGCGTCTGGGTGGCTCAGTCAGTTCAGCGTCCAACTTCAGCTCAGGTCACGAACCCGTGGTTCTTGACTTCGAGCCCCGGCGCTGGCCTCCCTGCTGCCAGCCCAGACCCTGCTTCAGATCCCTGCTTCCCCCATCTCTCCCTGCCCCTCCCCTGCTTGCACTCCCTCTCCCTTTCTCTCTCTCTCTCTCTCTCAAAAATAAACATTAAAAAAAAAAATCCTCACCCCCAGCTCTGGGCCGACTTCTCCTCTGGACATTTTCTCCTGAGTTACCAGCCGTCGACAGCTGTCGCAGCAGCTCACATTCTAAACGCTCATTATTTGCAGTTTTAATAGAGATGCAAATCCGGATTATGAAAAGCACTTCAAAGGGGAACCATCCACACGTGCGCGCGCTCGCACCCGCGCGCGCGCGCAGAGTTTGTGAAGTGCCCGTTTGTAAAATAAAGCCACACCCGCTGAGCTGCGGCTCCTACCGACCCCAGAAAGCGGCGCCACTCCTCTGGGACGGCGCGCCCGGGTCAGTGAATCAGGCCGCTCGCAGCCCGTCGAGGACGCGTGGCCCTCGCAGGACGAATGAAATGGTCGTTTCCGCCCGTGGCTAATTTCCCCTGTCGGGGGAGCAGCTCTTAACGGGGGAGCTCTGTTAACCCGGGAAGGACCTCGACCGGGACCGGCTTCTCCACCTTCAGGTCCACTTGATCTTAGCCAAAAGGCCGGGAAGCGATCACCTTCAGGTTCAAGTGTGCCCGGGCTGGCTGGCGTGGGCTGGAGAATCCGATTCACCCACGCGAGCCGGCCGCAGCACGGATCGTGCGCCTACTGTGCCTGGGACGCGAAGAGGAAACCTCCCCCCCTGGCGCGCAGATTGGAAATCACACGGGCTGTCCCCGGACCTACCAGCCAGATCCCGGCAAGTGGGGTTTAAAGCTTGGAGAAGACGCCGGATCCAAGAGCAGCCCGGGCGCGCCCGGGGGATTGGTTTGTGCTTCGCGGGAGCCAAGAGCAAGGGCGTGGGGGCCCAGCGGGGAGTGGCTGGCTGAGCCTCCGCGGCCCCAAGTCCCTAAACCCAAGAAAACCCGCGCTGCCTCGGCATCGAGGCCCGGATCTGGCGCAGAGTGCGGTCCAAAGAAAGGGTGACATTTTTCAAGCAAACAAACTCCCCGCATTCCTTTCTCCTTCCTAAACAACTCCCCCGGGCATCCGGGGTTCTCCCGGGGAGAAGACCGAGAATGTTCCAAAACAACAATTCCCGCGGGCCCCATCTGTTCTCTCGCCTCCTGTTCTCTCTCTGGCTCCCACCAGCACCCCCCCTCGCCACCCCCGGAATCCCACTGTCCAGCCGACCATGCCAGTGCGTTTCTGGCTGCCCTGTCTCTCCCTCCCCTGCACTTGACCTCTGAGTTGCTGCCCCTGAGCCGCGGACCACCTTCTTTCTAATGCGGCCCCTTCCCGCAGCCTGCCTCTGTTTCCCCCTTCCTGCCTCTCAGACTGCTTGTTCCAGGCCTCCCTGGGGGAGGGGGGGGCTCCTCATTTTCACCCCAGGTTCTCTGTGCGGGGTCCTCTCCTCCCTCTGCTTCCTGCCCAGGCAGGGGTAAGTAAGCGGGTCCGACTTGGGCGGCGCATTCGCCCCTGCGGTTCCCACATCCTGCGCACCCACCTCATTCCCAGTTCCCGGGTTTGATGTTCCAGTTGCCCCGTGGGCACCGGCTGGCTGTCTGGTCTTTCTCTCCTTCGAACTAACGTGAATGGTGGAGGCGGCCAATGTGCAGCCCGGGGACTGCTCCCTCCTTGAGCCTGCCATGTGCCTCCCCAGCTCGTCCTCGCTGGGTTGAGTTCCCTCCTCCTGAAACCGTTCCTCCCCTGAATCCTCACCGCCTGTCCTCAAATATCCTAAAGGCCGTCCCTGCTCCAAGGGGAAACGACACTTCCCACGCCCCTTCTACCGCCTCGCTGACCAAATTTGGTGATTGTTTTACCTATTCACTGTCCGTCTCCATTGCTCCGTGGCTAGAACGTGAACTTCGTGAGGGCAGGTGCCTCGTCCCACAGCTCCCCCCACGTGACATTCGGCACAGACCTCTTCTTCGAGCTCCAAATCCACGTGCCCGATGGTCCACTTGGCACCCTCTCTGGAGGTCTCACAGATTAAGTCCAACATAGCACGTCGAGACCCCTCGTCTGTATTTTTTTTTCTTTTTCCTTTTTTTTTTTTTAATGTTTATTTACCTCCGAGAGAGAGGGAGAGCGCAAGCAGGAGAGGGGCAGAGAGAGAGGGAGGCAGGGAATCCCAAGCGGGCTCTGTACCGTCCGCCGTGGAGCTGGACGCGGGGCTCGATCCCATGAACCGTGAGGAGCATGACCTGTGCTGAGATCAACGGTTGGACGCTTAAATGACTGAGCCTCGCGGGCGCTTTTTTTTTTTTCCTGTTCCTTCTTTATCTTCATCACAGTGAATAAATGGTGCCGGTCACTAGGTCTAGGATCCTCCCTCTTTCCCACCGCACCTGCTCACATCCGCTTCACCATGAAGCCCTGCGAGTGCCACCTCCAGGATGTACCCCAAACCTCTCCACTCTACACTCCCACCCTTATTAGCCACCGTCAGCTCTAAAAGGGAACGGCCGTCCAGCCACCATCCCTGAACGCGCTCACCCTCCCCAGAGGACACAGAATTTTCTTTTTCTCTTAGATTTTAACCCTGGTGATGTCATGCCCGCGCTTCCAGGCTTTTATTTGCGAGCTGCTCGCATGACCTCTTACACATTTCAGCACGCACGTCCCTTCTCGTCCTTCTTAGTCTCAACCTTCACCAACCATTCCCCTGCCACACTGGTTGTCTTCTCCTTCCCGGGACACCCAGAGGCCTTTGCGGACGCTAGTCCCTCCGCCTGGAAGGTGCTGCCCCCTCCTCTGCAAGGGGCTAGCTCCCTCTGTCCTGGAGGCCCTGACGTAAATGTCACCTTCTTGGTTCACTAAGTTGGTTCTTCCCCCACCGCCCTTCTTCTGTGTCCTTCCCTGCGGTCTCATACGGTTCTCTCCTCCACCAGACAGTAAGGTCCCCAATCAGTTCCCAAGACTGTTTTATCTACAAGGTACACCCAGATCCTGGCATAACTTACAGGATGTGTTAAATATTTACTGAACCACGAGAAAAAAGAAAGTCTGGAAGGGAAGGGAAGGGAAGGAAGGAAGGAAGGAAGGAAGGAAGGAAGGAGGGAAGAAGGAAGGAAGGAAAGAAGGGAGGGAGGGAGGGAAGAAGGAAGGAAGGAAGGAGGGAAAGAAGGGAGGGAGGGAAGGAAGGAAGGAAGGAAGGAAAGAGGGAGGGAAGGAGGGAAGGAAGGAAGGAAGCAAGGAAGGAAGGAAGGAGGGAGGGAAAGGAGGGAGGGAGGGAGGGAGGGAGGGAAGGAAGGAAGGAAGGCAGGAAGGAAAGAAGAAGGAAGGAAGGAAGGAAGGAAAGAAGGAGGGAGGGAAGGAATGAAGGAAGGAAGGAATTTCACAAATACTTTTAGATCACATACAAACTTTGTCTTTCCCTAGCATTATACAACCCACCAGGCATCCCAAATCCCCTGTCGCAACGGACAGGGTCACCATTCTCTTGTGTTGTCCAAGTAAACACCTCGAAATCATTTTCATTCCTTCTCTCACCTCCCCTACCTGGTAGACCACCAGAAGTTATCATCTCTACCTCCAAAACATATCTCAAGTTCCTCCCTCGCCCGCCATCCCCCCCTCCCCCCGCTTGGTCACTTGGATACAGCCTTCGTGATGTCTCATCTAGACCATTACATGAGCTTCCCGGCTGGTCCCTACTTCAGACCGGCTCTCCTGCCAACCAGCAAGTTCTAAAATAGAAGCGTGATGTCTGCCATGCCACTTCTCTCAATAACTTCCAACGGCTCTCCGCTGACCACCGAATTCTTTGCCATGGCGTTCAGAACTCTTGAGATTCTCGCTCTGTTCCATATCTCCTGTCTGATCTCCAAGGGGTACCAGAGATTATCTTGGCCCCCGCTGTCACTGACACCCCATCACCCTCAATTTTAGGCACGCCACCAGCCCTCACGTTACCATGTACTCACTCTAGAATCACATTTCCTACCTCCAAGGCCCCGACTCATAGCCAGGCTTGGTCATCTTCCCATAAGTGAAGCCAAAGCTAAGCACGTTTGCATAAACTTTAAATCAATGACCGGACTTCTTTTTCTTTCTTTTTTTTTTTTTTTTTTTTTTTTACAATTAAAAAATGTGTGTTTATTTTGCACGAGCACAGCAGGGGGAGGGGCAGAGAAAGAATCCCAAGCAGGCCCCTCTCTGTCAGCGCAGAGACCCCGATGTGGGGCTCGATCCCACAACCCATGAGATCGTGACCTGAGCTGAAATCCAGAGTCAGACACTTAACCTACTGAGCCACCCAGGCGCCCCTCAATTATTGGATTTTGTGTGTGTGTGTTTTATAGCACCTGAGCAGCTGGACCAGCTCTACATCGAGCGGTTACAAGGCACCCGCCTTTCTCTGTCGAGAAAGGCTCACACACCGTATAGAGCAGGTTCTACCATCATCCCTACGAAGAAAGTAAGAAACCAAACTTCAATCAACGGAATTACTTTTTCCAGGTCACCCAGTTAGCAAACACGAGAGGTGGGAACCTAACCCGGGCAAGTCGGACCCCAGAGCCTGCTTTTATTTAAAGCACTATTTGGTACAGCTTCAAAAGGCGGACGTCCCGTCTGATTTTTCTTTAATGTTCGGCATCCAGGCTACGGTAGACAATCAATAAGTGTTTGTTGATTGAAGGAGAGAGAGTGGAAAATCATCAGGCTTCCCGAGGCTCACAAGGGAAACCGGGAGACTCCTTTGCAATTTGGCTGAAGTAACTATTCAGTCAACATTGAATCAAATGTGAATTGAATTGAGTTACCCCAAGTAATAGAGCCAGAGATGTCTCCCGAAGTGAAGACAGAAAACTCCCTTCTATATGACTTTGCAACTTATCACTGTCAGAAAGGCTGCGCGGGGAGAGCTGGGGCTGAGCTGGCATCCGCAGAAGAGTCTGGAAAATAATCAATTGAATTCAAACCACCATACATCATGGACGTTGAGAGCCGGCAAGGGCCTGGGAGATCATCCGCTTCTCTTCCTTCATTTTGCAGAAGAGGAAAATAAGGCCCAGCAGGGGACGTACCATCCCCTAAGTCACCCAGATTTGTGGAGCGTTAGTAGTAAGGACACGCTGGAACCAGTCCCTTTCTCCTCTGTAGATTAGCCCATTGCTTTGCCAGAACACAGCCTTCAGGTGCCAAAATGCCTACCTACGTTATTCTCTTTTTTTCTAAGTAATTTTTAGATCCATATCCAAATTTTTTATTGCCGTGTGTGCCCACTTAGAATAAATAATGGCGACATGCTTTTCTTTAAAGGATTATCTGCTTGAATGTTTCACTTGAATTTGGGAAGGGGGGTGGCTAAGGTAATTGATAGCATCAGCTAGCAAATAAGAGCCATCTGTCTATAGAACTTTCACTTTCAGATGTAGAATGTGACTTTTCTAGCCATCGGCCCAGCAGACCGTAAGAACCCTAAACCTTTCACTGTTAAGATAAAGGGAGATCAAGTCCAACCCAGGATAGAAAGGGCGGTGTGCAGATGTCAGGCGAATGGCGATATAACACCCTACCGGCTAGGGGGCTATCGAATGCAATTCACACAAAGCGTGGCTCAGACAAAGAGAATGTACGTCACCTCATGCAACTGACAAGCCCACAGAGAGGGCCGGCTTCAGGTGGGGTTTGCTCTAGCAGCACAAATGGTGAGCCCACGACCCAGTTTCTCCTGCCTCGCAACTGAGTTTACAAGGTGCCCAAAGCATAGGTGACTGTCCTCAAGTTGCTCACTGCCAATGAGGGAGACAGATCTATTATGATCATCTTCTAGAAACAGCAATCTATGCATGCTGAGTCGACTTCCTCACCACCTGTTCACCCCTCGGCCCATTATGAGAGATATTCACTGAATCCTTGAGAGGATAGAAAGAGGTACTTCCCCAGACTGGGCACAGCACTCAGCTTTCCTACTCAGAGAGCTCAGGAGGTGTGTCTGACTCCTTGAAGAACCAGCTAAAGGTAATCTGGGAAGTAGGGGCACCTGGGTGGCTCAGTCGGTTGTACATCCGACTTCGGCTCAGGTCATGATCTCGCAGGCCGTGAGTTCGAGCCCTGCGTCAGGCTCTGTGCTGATGGCTCAGAGCCTGGAACCTACTTCCGATTCTGTGTCTACCTCTCTCTCTGCCCCTCCCCCCACTCATGCTCTCTCTCTCTCTCTCTCTCTCTCTCTCTGTGTCAAAAATAAATAAACATTAAAAAAATTTTTTTAAGTAATCTGGGAAGTAGAGTGGAGGAGGAATTAGTAAGCACAAGGGCAAAGAGATTATACTTGTGGGTTGTAGAAGGGGATTACTGAAAAGTCCTGATAGAGAAAAATCCAGAAGTAAGAAAGGCAGAAGTAGGTAGTCCCTGGTAATAGAAGGCCATTCATATAGGGTGGAGAGACACGAAGCAGATGAGGGCCACTCTTTAAGGAATTAAAACCAATGTGGATTGGGGGTTTCCAGCATCCAGGACCTGATTGTGGAGGGAGGTACACAGCACAGAGTTTCTGGAATGAGAAAAGAAGCTGGAAATGGTCTCCTCTCTGAATGAAGCCACATTTCAGAGATAGGCTCAGGAGGGGGGCCCACAAAGAAGATAAAGAACAAATACAGGCAGGAGGTAGGTATCACAGAAGAAACAACCAGTGTTAACCACGATCCCTTCCCTGAACTGATGCTCAAATTTTCATTTTCCAGAAAGTACCTCTTTGTGGAGAAAGGCTCCACATATTTCATCAGAAACACAAAGACGTCTGTGACTCAAAAGTCGCTAAGAATCACTGGTCAAGAACATAAGTACAAAGGAAGGCATGACAAACGGTTTTAAAAACCCCCGACAGACAGTTGTATGGAAGACAGAAAACAGAAATGTCACGTCATTGGGGGCCCTGAGAAAAGCCGTGTCAACAGTAGGGGAAAGGAGAGATTGAGATCTTACCACAATGGGCTGGAAAGCGAATAGGAATAATGAAATAGAGGCAGCATGCCCAAAACACTGTTTCTGGAAGCCTGGCCATCAGAAAGAGGTGAGAGATTGGGATGGGAACTAGCAATGAATACTGAAGTCTAGAGGGTCATTTTTAGAATGTGGGGGAGTCCATCATGTTTGTGGCTTGAGGGAAGGAATCCTGGAAGTAAGTACTCCAAGAATAAATCAGGCATTTTTGCAGGCCCAGAGTTCTGACAGAATCTTTCGAGCCTAAAAGGTATAGGTTTCTGGTCCCAGCATTTGGTGGAAAGCATTCCATAGCCACACTCATCAACACCAACTTCACGCTTGGTCCAAGAGAGGACAAGGGAGCATCCTTCCCACAAATTAACTTTTTTTCCTTTGTCCCCTCCAAATCTCTTGCCAAGGAAAGGCCCACCTGAGACGGCTGTTTGCAATTTCCTAACATTCCCTTCTCTTTTACCAAAGAGACGTGCTAAAGAACAACAAAGGCAAAGTGTTAATGCTCCACGAGAGAGGAACAAGTTCTTAAGATACACAGACAAAATGTTGGTCTACACTGAAAAAAAAAATCCCCAATTTTTTCTTCTTGATACCCCCAAATAAGGCATTTGGCGAATACGAAATGTGTACGTTTGTATTCGTCAGCTATTGTTGAGAGAAGGCTGCATAACAAACCACCCCAAACCCAGTACCTTAAAACAATAATCATCCATGTTCACATTTAGTGTTCTGTGGGCTATGAATTTGCTGATTTAGGCCAGTCTCAGTCAAATGGCTCTGTCTTAGGCTACAGGTTGGGTTGATATCTACTCCACGTGTGTTGTTTCTGGGATCCGGGCTGAAAGGGTAGCACCTACCTGGGGAAAATCCTTCCAACGCAGGTCACCAGAGCACGAGAAGTGAGCAGAAATGCACAAGGCCCTCTCTCTAGTGGGAGCTGCTGCACAGGCAAACGGAAAAGGCCATAAATACATAAATCTAATATAAGGAGGGTGTCTAACTGTGAACAATGGATTCAATCTATCACAGGGTAAACCAGATATCGAGAGAATAGTCAGGAGTTTTGTGCATGTTGAAGATGATCTCTTGCCTTTTTCAACCCCCAGCACTCCATAGAGTCAACCTCGATGATCACACACATACATGCACACACACACACACACACACACACCCTTAATGTAGTTCATGTTCACAATCCTACCCCCTGGAACGCATGTGCCATCATGGAAGCCATCTTCTGAAGAGGTGGTTAATATAGTGGAAAGAGCCATGTGCTCAAAGTCAGAAACTCTGAGTTCTAGTCCTGATGCTGCCACCAATGGATGTAGCCTCTTGGGCTTAAAATAGAAAAGACTACGGGGCGCCTGCATGGCGCAGTCGGTTAAGCGTCCGACTTCAGCCAGGTCACGATCTCGCGGTCCGTGAGTTCGAGCCCTGCGTCGGGCTCTGGGCTGATGGCTCAGAGCCTGGAGCCTGTTTCCGATTCTGTGTCTCCCTCTCTTTCTGCCCCTCCCCCGTTCATGCTCTGTTTCTCTCTGTCCCAAAAATAAATAAACGTTGAAAAAAAATAAAAATAAAAAATAGAAAAGACTTCAATGAGTCAAGAGACTGAGCTGTCATGGCCGGGGCTAGGATGTGAGAAGGGGAACAGAGTATGAAACTCTTCACTGCACTGGTTAGACTGAGAGTCAAGAGTCTACTACACCAACCACTGGAGAATTTGAGACGTTGGATTTAATAAAATACTAATCCTCCAAAGAGCAGAAGAAAGTCTTGGGCCTGTCACCTTGCTCCCAGGGCATGCGAATGGGGGAGAAGGTGACAATATATTCTGCACACTCTCTGGGAATGGCAGCCCTAAGCCTGAGAGTCCTTGAGGAGCAGACGCGGCTTCTAGCCCTTTCTGTGGGGTATAGCAGAATCAGGTCCATGTCGAAAACATTCACCTGGGCCTTTGGAGGACGGTTTACCTACAGGCGGGAGCAAACCAAAGTGTCCCCAAACAGAGCCATATAAAAAGATTGTAGCGTATCACATGGCTCAAGTGTAACTTTCTTGACCGTTACATCCATGTTTTCCAGAAAAATCTAGACTCTCTCTTTTGGAAGGTGCTGAACGCAGCTTCATTCTATAATAGAACCTCCTAGCCTATGTGCCTGAGCACCTGACCCCCCTACATGAGTATTGCTGGCGTGCCAATATACTGATCCTTTGGGTCCTTCGTGCAGCCAGGCAGAGCCTGGGAACCACGTTGCTCTCAGACCCGTGGCCCCTGGCCACATTTGGTGTACTCCTTCCCCCGGTGCGCCACGCAAAATATCATCACTTTCTACGCGTGCCCTGACACGGAAAAGGTTGAGAAGCATCCCGTCTATACACGCAAAAGGTTAAAAACTTCAAAGGTATCTTCTAACATAGGCTGAAGGAATAGAATCCTCAGCCTGGGTTCCCAGAGAGAATTAATCCCTAATGCCAGAAGGCATCCATTATATGCAGCAAATTAAACTCTTCTGATCGTTCAGAAAGGCACTGGCTAGGTCCTGCTCTTGGAAGAATGGAGAAAACAGTCACTCAAATCACCTCCTGTGTTCTGTGGTTCGCATGAGGAGCCTGGTGAGAAACATTATCGGACTGCTTACTGTTTACCTCCGTGGACCCTAGCTGGTTTTTATTTTCGGCTTTGTGTTGGAAAAACAAACCAAAAAAAACTAGCTTCTAGTCAAGTAGGCTCACCTTCGTTCAAATAGCTAATTTAACGCGCTAAACATCGCACCGCCATAGATATACGTGAGACCGCATGAATTACTCTCCTCGATGGTTTGACATTTTTTTTTTCAACGTTTATTTATTTTTGGGACAGAGAGAGACAGAGCATGAACGGGGAAGGGGCAGAGAGAGAGGGAGACACAGAATCGGAAGCAGGCTCCAGGCTCCGAGCCATCAGCCCAGAGCCCGACGCGGGGCTCGAACTCACGGACCGCGAGATCGTGACCTGGCTGAAGTCGGACGCTTAACCGACTGCGCCACCCAGGCGCCCCAATGGTTTGACATTTTTGGCAGATGTTTCCTTTGATCTGAAATGGGCGAATGGGAGTCTCGCCTTCGCACAGAAAAAGAAATGGGACGGGAATTGTTCCCGAAGGGGTAGTGGCTCACCTCATCACCAGCCTCTTGACCCCTAATGAAGCGCTCTCCCTTCCTCTGCTTTCCCTGTCAAAAGCACGCTTTCTGATGATTTCCCATTAAATGCCTCATCCCCATTCACTCTCCAGAGAGCACTTTTGAAGCATCGTCGTTCTCTTACCCAATCACTTAGCATGGCTGCTCGGTGAAATCCGCGGTTTGGAAACCTTCTCGTTGCTCCTAACCATTCCATTTCTTGGATTCCTAGGGATGTGTGCACCTGATAATCAAGAGCTATTCATGGGAAGTCTTCATTACATTTGATGCGGATAATACCAATTTGCCTCGTGAAATGCCACTCAGGGTCTCATTTTTTGAACGGAGACGTTGATTTACTTACATTTTCGGAGCACACACAATATGGCAGAGAATTAAAATAATGGACAGCAACTAATAGAAAACAGCTGTGACTCTGAAACTTGGGTGGCGCCTTCTCCAGTCTTGAAGCAATGCTGGGAGAAGGATGTTTACCAGTAACGGAGAGAGCAAAAAAACAAAACAAAACAAAACAAAAAAAAAAACCAGGACAAAATAAACAACAAATTCTCATGGAAGGAAGGCAGCTTCCCAGCTGTAGCCCCTCGTAGCATCTCGCGGTGCAACCAAAAATGAATCCACAAAGACTGCTAAGCTAGGTTGGTTTTCTTTTCCCTGGAGACTGGGAAGAAGGTGGCAGGGGTGGAATTTAGTCTTCGTAAAATGTTTTCTGAACAAGTTCAGGGGCTGTGTCATCTGGCGGGGCAAGTCGCATACCAGGTCTGAGGTTCTTGTCATAAGGCGCGTGCCTTTGACTTCGTGAGGGAAACTCATCAGATCCACACCGAGAATGTAACAAAATCCAAGGGAGATGGTACCAAGCGCTCAAGGCCAAACCTCAGGCATCCCCTTCTGGTGCAGGGCGGAGGATTGAATCTGCTGTCCCTCCGTGTCCGGAAGGAGCCGGAAGTGGTAAAGACCACCGTGAGCGGTTGTTTTTGGCATCTCGTGTCCATCCGTGCTGGAACCCTGGACTGGTTCCACCGACCAGTTTTGGCTGAGTGGCCATCGTGTTTGAAGAACCTCTTTCCCTCTTGTTCTGAGTTCTGAATTACACTCTGCCAAATTAGCCTAATTCCATTTTTGTTGCATTTCAGCAGATCACATTAAGCAAACGGATTCAAGTAGTTTAGGGTGAATGAGCGGGGACAAAAATTAGTGTGTTTTTTTTATAAGACTGACCACCTACAGATCCAGGCCTAAGTAAGGGGATGCCATAGACAGAATGTTTGTGTCCCCCCAGAACTCAGATGTTGGAACCTAATCCTCAATGTTGTGATGGTGTTTGAAGGTAGGGCCGTGGGGAGGTGATAAGGGATTAGTGCCCTAATGAGAGACTCCAGAGGGCCCCTTGCCCCTTGCACCATGGGAGGACACAATGAGAAGGCAGCAATCCGTACCAGGAAGCAGGTCCTCGTCAGACACCCTGCTGGCACCCTGAACTTGAGCTTCTTAAGCTCCAACTGTGAGAAATGTCTATGATTTTAAGCCACACAGTCTGTGGTATTCTGTCACCGCAGCCTAAACTAAGACTGGGGCAGGGACAGAGAGTGAAAAGCTACCAGTACAGAGAAGAGGGGCCTTAAGAACTAAGGTGGTCAAGGACACCTGTAGACCCCATCCCATCTCCCATTTATCCTAGTTTTCTCCCTCCTCGAACACTCTTCCATGGCCAGTAAGAGCCAAGAGTTTGGAAGGAACCTTCTGGGTTCTCTAGTCCAACTCTCTATTCAAGATGGTACCCGCTACACCTGAGGTTCTCAAGTCATGAGAAGCTTTTTAGAATGTGGATTCCTAAACTTTGCCCCCAAGGATTCTGATTCAATAGCTCTAAGGATGACCCCCAAGAATCTTCATGATTCACAAGATCCCCCCAGATGATTCCAGTGCTGGCGATCTGCTGAACCCACCTCAGGCGATGCTAACCACAGTTTCCGTACGGTGTCATTGCTTCAAAAACACTGGGAGTGAGGTTTTCACTTCCCAGCAGGCAGTCAACGCTCAGACAGAGCGGGTTATTATTATAAAGGTCCTTCTTGTTCTTTAGCCCATTGGTTCCAGCCATGAATCCAAGAGACCGTGTGTGGCGATTCTCCCTTCTTGAATGATCCTCCAGAGATTGGAGACCATTCATTGGTCCTTCATCCTGAGATTTCTTTCCTCCTCTCCCAGTTTCTTTCAATGGCTCCTCACCTCAGTCAGAATGAGCTTTGCACCCATAACCATGCCCGTGACCTGACCCATACCTGCCTCTCTGCGGCCTCCTCCCTCTCCAACCCTTGCCCCACATGTGAAATTTCCACAACCCCACAACAGTTGTTTGCACATGTTGAGATCCACGTTTCCACACCTTTACTCGTGGTTTTTCCTCGTGTGTGTCTTATACACCTCCTTCCCCTCCATCTCCTTAAAGTGGTCGAACGTCAACACCCACCTCAGGCCTCCTGACCTCTAAGAAGCTTTCATAACCATCACGGGATGGGTTAGATGTGCCTTTGGTGTGATTTGTACCTCTCCAGCCTACCTCAGGTATGGCACTCATCAGCACCAGGTTAGAATGACCTGCTTTTTTCTATCTCCAACAGTAGACTCAAGGCCTTAGTCTTACCGACTTTTGTGTCCTTGGCCATTGACCCACAGAAATGACTCCGTGGGTATTTGTTCAATTGAATCAAATCCTCCAGGGCCTGAATGCAGAAGACAGCCCTTTGGCCTAGCATCACCCCTCCAACCCTTCATCACAACTCTTTTGTTTTTAAGTTTATTTGTTTATTTTTGAGAGGGACAGAGAGAATGCAAGTGGGGGAGGAGCAGAGAGAGAAGGAGACAGAGAATCCCAAGCAGGCTCCACGCTGCCAGCGCAGAGCCCCACGTGGCACTTGAACCCACGAAACTGGGACACCGTGACCTGAGCTGAAACCAGCAGTTGGACGCTTCACTGAATGAGCCCCCCCCAGGCGCCCCCAAAGTATTTTCAATAGTGGTAAAAGCTACAGGAAAACGTGAGGGACGGGAGGGGGCTCGAAAGCAGGGGGCATAATCTAAGTGTGGTGGGTCTGGTCCACGGAGAGCAAGGGGACTCTGAGGTCTTTGCACAGCACTGTCTTCTACTCTGAGTGCTCTTGGGAGCCATTCAGGGTCTTGAGGAGAAAAGGTAACATGAACCACCTGACACGGCAGGACAATCACTGTGGCTTATGCTCTAAGACGGGGGGGGGGGGGGGTGGAAACAACAGCCCATTGTGTCCCAGGCCCTCAGATGTGCAGGTGGAACCTGGGCCACCAGTTCTGTTGAGGAAATAATGACAGAAACTAGAAGCAGCATCCGAACAGGTAAGTCCACTCCTGCTCGCCCAGCTTCTAAAGACCCTTGCAGACTCTTGGAAACACGGGCCCCGGGTTCCTTCCCCTCCGAGCCTCACCCGCCTCTCACCCACGTGGACCCTGGGCCTGGCTTCTCGCCTCAGCCCCTGCTCCCGAACCCGCTTGATTTCCTTCCCGGCCCTCATCATGCCTGGAGTGACTGTAGCCACGTCGCCCTGGTTTGTCTTCGGCCCCTTCCAGTAGAACAGACGTGGCCCGAGGTCAGAGGGCAGGTGGCGCTCACTGGCGACACGTGGTCAGCCCTTGCCATGGACTTGTCACACGTCAGGCATTCCACAGATGCTGGCGGACTGCGGCCACTTTGGCAACCCCAAGGCAAGTGGGAGACGTCCTTTTTCATCCAAATACGCTTTCCTCGTATCTCGCAGGTTCCATCCGGTCTTCCTAGGTCTTGCCCAAAATTTGATTAAAATCCAACGAATGCCTCAGCGCTTTAGGCTCGGGTTACCCTCTCAGACCACTTCTGGAGTCTTCTGGAATTGAATCCATCAGGAGAAGCCCTAACATCTCCCCCTCCCCGCATTCCGCGGAAAGACAGGCTCTGAGCCATGGTGGAGCCCCCTCCCCTCGTGCCGTGGTGGTGCCACCAGATGAGACAGCTCGATAGAGATGCCCCCAACACCAGGCTCGGCGCTCCTCTCCCGGGATGGCCCGGTGTGAACAGAAACAAGAATTGAATAATACAAGAATCAAATAACAGGAGAATCACTGTCCCTGCTCCACTCACTCCTTGATTTCCACATCAATTCACCAACTCGAGATCTTAGAGGAAAAATGGTTCCTTCTCTCACAACACTTCTTTTTATTATTTTTTAAGAAGGGAAGCACTTTCCCTTTATTCTTTGAAATGTTTATTTTAGAGAGAGAGAGAGAGAGAGCATGAGTGGGGGAGGAGCAGAGACAGAGGGAGACACAGAATCCGAAGCGGGCTCCAGGCTCCGAGCTGTCAGCGCAGAGCCCGATGCGGGGCTCGAGCTCGTGAACCGCGAGATCATGACCTGAGTCGAAGTCGGAAACTTGGCCGACTGAGCCGCCCAGGCGCCCCCTCCTTTTATTTTTTTAAGTTTGATTATTTATTTTTGAGAGAGACAAAGAGAGTGTGTGTGCACCAGCAAGGGAGGGGCAGAGGGAGAGAGACTCTTAAGCAGGCTCTCCACTGTCAGCACAAAGCCCGGCGCGGGGCTCGAACCCACGAACCGTGAGATCGTGACCTGAGCCAAAGTCAGACACTTAACCAACTGAGCCACCCAGGCACCTCAGTGTGTGTGGGTTTTTCTCCACCAACAACCAGTTCTCTGACTCTCTGGGCATCAACTGGATGTCTTACAATCAACTCCATTCTGACTTCTGCAGTTAGTGTGGACCCCACAGGTTAAGAGCGTAGCCCCTCAAGGCTGCCCCCACTTCAGACACCAGTTAAAAGTCTCAGGCCTCATCTACTTCTTTTTTTTTTTTTTTTTTTTTTTTTTTAGTAGGCTTCATGCCCAACACGGAGCCCCACGTGGGGCTTGAACCCAGGACCCTGAGATCAAGACCTGAGCTGACATCGAGAGTCAGACGCTTAAGCAACTGAGCCACCCAGGTGCCCCTGGCCTCCTGCACTTCTGACTTGGCCACACATCAGGGGTTCCTGGGGCCCCCCACCCTTTTGAGATTAGCGTTTGAATTGGTGAACTGGGGGCGCCTGAGTTACTCACTTGGTGAAATGTTCCTCCCCAGTGCACGTGAACTTCTTCCCATCCACTGAGGGCTGGAATAGAATGAAACGGTGGAGGAAGGGGGTAAGTCCACTCTCTCTGCTTGGGGGAAGACATTCACCTTCTGCCCCCAGACACCGGAGCTCCTGGTTCTCAGCTTTACCGACTCAGCTCAACACGGACGCCAACCCACTTTACGGATGGCAGACTGTGGGACTCCGCAACCGTGCGAGCCAATTTTTATAATTCGTCTCCTCTTCCGTATTTCTCTCTCTGTATTCCACGGGTTCTGTTTCCCTGGAAAACCCTGACTGGCGTAGGAAGTTACAAGCGTGTTAGAAGCTCTGTGCCAGGAACCGGGGGCAGCCACCAAAGACAGATTTCTCGTGTAGGTATCGTTGAGCCCGATTCCGTTCCTGGACAGAAAAAAAGAAAGTGAGGCCAGAACAGCTGTCTCGCTCACGTTCACACGGCGTGGCTGGGCCAGGAGCATGGAGTCTGAGCCCACAGAGTGGTCACAGTTATGACACAGTTATCCTGCCTGCTGCCCAGCGGCAGGGAGCATGGTCGGGGATTCAGGTCCGCCGCAGAGACCCTGGCTCCCGGCCACACTGCAGAGGCGGCTGACATCCTAATCCTGAACGCGGTGAGGGTAGAAAGACCCAAACGTTCCCACCTGACCTGGGACACAGGTGGGCACCACTGAGCCCAAAGCTTTGGCCTTGGCCAAAGCTTTGTGGGTCCTGCCCCAGGGTCCCGCTTCTTCCCCAGCCCAGTGCCGTCTCCCTCCCCTTCCTTTCCGAGGGTCCCCTAACCAACATCTCGCACCCTCAACTTTGTCCCAGCCTCTGCTCTAGACAACCCAACCCACGACACCGTAGTCTCCTGACTCCAAATCCACCGTTTACTTCCCCGAACGGCACAGATAGGCTTTTTTTAAAGCCTGCAGAAAGAGACCCTCAACACATCGACGCCTGAGGCAAACAGGGCAGCGGATCACAAGGTTTCTGTTCTGCCAGAATCTCTCCAAGGGAAGCGCCGGGTGCCGGCAGCCAAGCCCCTGGAGTTGCCGCGATTTCTATTTAATGTGCAAACGCTCCGAGGAGAGCCAAGCGTGGAAGACAGATCAAAACATTTATCCTCACCGTGTCTTGGAAAAACTTATTAGCTGGCTGTACACCGATATTCAAGAGGCGCAGAAAAAAAGGAAGCAGAGAAAAGGAAGCAAAGAAAAAAAAGAAAAATCTGTTGCTACCAGATAAATGGAGAGAGCCCCTCGGAGCGCCGGGGCGGCCGTGGCCACCATAATATATTGTTATGCATCACCACCAGAGCGCTTGTAGAGCAACCACGGACCATGTCTGACATTGCCTTCGCTGACCTTTTCGATATTGCCCAAGCACTGCGGAGCGGGTGTTTCTAGAGGAATTCAAATAGAACGTACTCAGGCAGAAAGGATTTGGCTGTGGGCAAACCCTATCAGTCTCCTCATGTTTCCCCTTGTCATTCTCATGTAAATTGCGACTCTTTATTAGCATGGCCGGTCTTCCGGCAGGTGCACGCGGTGCCAGGCTAAATGGCAGGGGACCGCATCCGCCTGCATCGAGAGTCACCCGCTAGCAAGGACACCAGCGCAGGGCACCGCCCAGGGTGGGGACAGGGGGTGGTCCCCAGGGCGCCACGGGAAAGCACCAGAGGGGCGGGGGGTGGGGGTGTGGGTGAAGCTCAACCAGAAAGGAGAAGCTTCCCTCTTCAGTGTCTAAGTGTACGATACCACGTGGTTAGCGGCTATTTGGTAGAGCAGACATCTAGAACACGTTGACCTTGCACGACTGAAACCCCATACCCTCTGAACAACTCCTCATTACCCCCCTCCCCAGTCCCTTTTCTGAGTTTAAGTGTGTGTTCGCATCACACACACACACACACACGCGCGCGCGCGTGCACACACAAAGAGGCACAAGGAAAGTTTTGGAGGAGGTGATGATGTGCATGCCTGTTCCCTTGACGGCAGCGATGGCTTCGTGGGTGTCTGGGGACACCCAGACTTACCAAATTGTATCTGGGTATTTTTGTGTATCAATTATATCTCAATGGAACTGTTAAAAAAAAAAAAGGTGTATGAAAGATGATTCTAAGAAGGCTAGTTGTATATGAGAACAAGGAGGGTGTTAAAAATTAAGTGAAAGAATGTGTTTGCCACAATGTGGTACACAGAATATGCATCGTAAATGCACCTGCGTACAAGGTATTTCTCAGAGTGTTTGAAAAACACAATAAAATCCTAGTTTTAATTTTTTTCAGTTTTTTTTTTTTTTTTAAGAGAAAGAGAGAGAAAAAACACAAGTGCGGGAGGGACAGACAGAAAGAGAGCGAGAATCCCAAGCAGGCTCCGTACCATTTGCTCAGTGCCCCCTGTGGGCTTGAACTCAGGAACCACAAGATCAGTACCTGAGCCGAGATCAAGAGTGGGACACTTAACCAACTACACCACCCAGACATCTCTAAAATTCTGGTTTTGGGGCGCCTGGGTGGTGCAGTCGGTTAAGCGTCCGGCTTCAGCCAGGTCACGATCTCGCGGTCCGTGAGTTCGAGCCCCGCGTCAGGCTCTGGGCTGATGGCTCAGAGCCTGGAGACTGCTTCTGATTCTGTGTCTCCCTCTCTCTCTGCCCCTCCCCCGTTCATGCTCTGTCTCTCTCTGTCCCAAAAATAAATAAACGTTGAAAAAAATTTTTTTAATTCTGGTTTTAAGATCAAGGAGTTGGGGGGACACCTGGGTGGCTCAGTTTGTTGATCATCTGGCTCTAGATTTTGGCTCGTTGTGATCTCATGGTTCATGAGATCGAGCCCCGGGTCAGGTTCAACACTGACGGTGAGGACCCTGCTTGGGATTCCCTCTCTCCCTCTCTTGCCTGCCCCTTCCTTGCTCAGACTGACTCTCTCTCTCCCTCTCTCTCTCTACTTAAAAAAAAAAAGAAAGAAAAGAAGGAAGGATTAAACTATGGAGTGAGTTCTTTGCTTTTCGTTTTAAAAATTCCCCCAGACAGATAAGCCTGCCCACTGATCACCTCCATGCCCCTGCCCTCTGCCTTAGGAGACGGGGGAGCCCCAAGGAAGGACTGAGGAACTACTGGTGGCCGGAGGTACCCACACTGGTTTATAAAATCCTTTCTGGCCTTTATGTCACCTAAGAGCAAGGCCAGGAGGACCAGAAAAGCCAGCTTGGTAGGACCCATTTAGGGTAGTACCTGCCCATGGAAGAGCTCCAGGGGTGGGCTTAGCAACCACGGCCTCAGGCTTCCAAAGCCTTTCCCTTACTCCTGCTCCCTGCTTACCTGGCTTAAATACAGTGGTTCTCAAAGCAGGGTCCCCAGTCCAGAGGGATCACCATCACCTGGGAGCCTCAACGAGCCCGATGTGGGGCTCGAACTCACAAACCACGAGATCACGACCAGAGCTGAAGTCGGACACTCAACCAACTGAGCCACCCAGGCGCCCACCAGCAATCTGTATTTGTACAAGCTTTCCAGCTGATTCTGGTACATCCCAAACTATGAGAACCACCCTTCTAATAGAAGCTTGGCCTATCTCTCTAGCCTTATCTGCATCCAGCCCAGGGATGCTTGCCCAGCTGGAGGAGGGAGGAGAAGACTCAGTTCACCACTGTCACCCCCTGAGGGGCATATCTATCAGGGAGGAGCCTGTAGGAAAACAGAGTTAGCAACTTAGGGTTCCCGAAACATGGAACCAAAAAAATCAGAAGAGAAGGCTCTTGTGGGCTGATTCATTTCCCAAATCAGCGCTTACAGAACAGTAGCTAGAGGTCATAACATGGAGGAAACTACAATTACCCCTTACCTGGCCTCCCCCGAGGCAGGTGAACAGCCTGAGGAGGTAGCCATGTGGACGAATCTAAGAACTATGCAGTTGAGAGACCAGGTGTGATTCGGCATGGAGAATCCTTGGCTGGGCCATCACAAACCTGGCCGCTCGCCAAAGATGGAGAAAAGCACCCAGGCATCTACAGGAGTGAACCAGGAAAGACTGCGCAGTACCTCTGCCAGGTACCTGGGCAGGGCTCCAATCCCAGGGAGTAGCAGAACTAACAGAGACCCAGCATCAGAACAGGACGTGGAGGAAGGTGGGACTCCACCCAGCTAGCTGACGGACCCCTGGCTTGTGTACCCTGCCCAGTGAGGGCTGGCTCAGGGACCGACGAGCCTTCACTTTGATAGAAAAAGCATCAGGCACTCCTGTGAGGAAACGCTGGGGAGACGAGAGCTGAGGGGTCCAATCCAAGCTTGCAGAGTTGAAATAAATTCAAGGTCTTTTCTTCCCCCAGGTGAGGGATCTCAGGGGTTCCCTGGGGCCGATGCCACTGACTCCCTGGGCTACAAATGAAAGAGCCGAAGAACAAGGCAGGAAAGGTTTCCAAGACATCAGGCAACTCTGAGAGAACAATATTTCGTCCAGTGAAGAGTAAATTAATAGAAAACACATGGATTATATTTCTCCCAAAATATACACAGTTCTGAACATCAAGGCGGGGAGGGAAACTGGTGAAATCTGTTTGGGGTTTGGCAACATCTCATGCGTTCAGGAGTGAGGTGCAGCACTTCAGGGAACAGGTTTTTCCTATTATCTTTCTTTTTTTTTTTCCACCAATAGTCAAGGGATGCAAAGATTTTTAGAGGGAGAAGACCTTAAGTCATCCACACGAGAAACCAGAGGCTTAAGGAAATTGACGGGAATGGTTTCACAAATAAATGGTAGCGAAACTTAGAGTAGTTGAGAGCCAGACCAGAGACAGTTGTGCCAATATGCATTCTTTCTCCTCCGCTTGCCTTCACGTGATACATCCAGGAGCCATTCAAGACCACTGTGGGCCACTGAATCCACAGATGTTAGGTAACGTGGATATTGGGTAGAGTGGAATCCAGTGGGTCCATCCTAGTCTTGGTTAGACAGCATCCTCACACATTATGGGAGCTAAACCAGGAACGGAAGCTCCATACTTGCCAAGTCTGTGTCTTCCGACTCAGTCTATTACCTGAAAGACAAGGTCAAGGTCTGGGAGTGAGGATCATTAATCAGTGACTCAGAATTCTGGCCATGAGAGGCCAAAACCCCATTAGCTACTGAAATATACATACATAATTACATAACGATAAAAGGATCAACCCACCGAGAAGTTACAACAATCTTAAATGTGGATGCACCAAGCAACATAACCTCAAAATATATGGATCAAAGTTGAACAGAGGAAATAGACTAATCCACAATTATAGTTGGAGACTTCAACACCCCACTCTCAGCCGTTGATAAAATTACCAGATGGAAAATCAGCAAGGATATAGAATTGAGTGACACAATCAACCAGTAGGATCTCATTGACAAATATAGAACACTTCACTCAACGTCAGCAGAATACATTTTTTTACCAAAGGCCCGTATAACATTCACCACAATTTATGTTTAAAACGATGGTGGGTGCAGTACACTTAGGTCTATCGCCTTGCCATTTATTATCTATTTGTCCCTTTAGTTCTTTGTGTCACTCTTTTTCTTTTCTTTCTTTTCTTAAATTTTATTTTAGAGAGAGAGAGAGCACCCAGACAGGGGAGAGGAACAGAGGGAACAAGAGGGAGAATCTCAAGCAGGCTCCACACTCAGCTCAGAGCTCAATCCCACAAACCTGGGATCATGACCAGAGCCGAAATTAAGAGTCAGATGCTCAACCAACTGAGCCACTGAGGTGCCCCACCATTCTTTTTTTTTTCTTTTTTTAAATGTTTTTAAATGTTTATTTTTTAATGAGAGAGAGAGAGAGAGAGTATGAGCAGGGGAGGAGTAGAGAAAGAGGGAGACACAGAATCTGAAGCAGGCTCCAGGATCTGAGCTGTTAGCACAGAACCTGACCAGGGCTTAAACTCACAAGCCATGAGACCACGACCTGAGCTGAAGTCCGACGCTTAACCAACTAAGCCACCCAGGCACCCCTGTCTTTTTCTGATCTTCTTGTGGATTAACCTAGTATTTTTTTTGTTTCCCTTTTATCACCTATTTTTGCATATAAGCTATATCCCTTTGTTTTGTTATTTTAACAGCTTTTCAATTTATCACAGTTTACCTTCAAGTGACATTATACCATTTTACAAATAGTGTAAGAACCTAACAATAATACACTTTCTTTCCTCTCTTCTTGTCTTTGTGTTACTGTTGTCATGTGTGTGTGTATATATATATATATATATATATATATATATATATAATATGTTATACGTTTTATATTATATATATTATAAACCCCAAACTATATTATTAATTTGGTTTGAAACAGTTAATTATATTTTTTAAATATTTAAATAATAAGGGAGCATCTATGTGGCTTAGTCAGTTGAGCCTCTGACTCTTGATTTCAGCTCAGGTCATGATCCCATGGTTGTGGGATCAATCCCTGCCTTGGGATTTTCTGCATAGAGCCTGCTTGAGATTTTCTCTCTTCTCCTCTGCCTCTCACCCCTGCCCCACCCCCCACCCCCCCACCCCCGCCAACATTGTGTGCTCTCTCTCTCTCTCAAATGAAAAAAAATTAAATAATAAGAAACGATTCTTACATATACATCCATGTAGTTACCATTTCTGGCACTCTCCATTCCCTACATAGCTTCATATTTCAATCTGGTATGATTTTCCTGCTTGAAGACTTCCTGTAATATTTCTTATAGTGTGAATATGCTCATGATGAGTGATGGCAGTTTTGTTTATCTGAAAGCTCCTTATCTCACCTGAAAGATTTCACTGGGTATAGAATTGTAGGCGGGCAAATTTTTTTTTCAGTGCTTTAAAAATGTTCCCCATCGTCCTCTCGCTTGCATTGTCTCTGTTGAGAAATCTGATGTCATCTGTACCGTTAATCTATTTTTACGTATAGTATATTTTTTTCCTCTGGCTACTCTTGAGATTTTCTATTGGTGGGTTGAACGATTTGATTACACTGCATCACGGTTTAGTTTTGTGATATTGCTTGTGCTTGGAGTTCATTGAGTTTCTTAGAACTGTAGGTTTGTAATTTTTATCGTATTTGAAATTTGGGCATTTTTTTTTCTTCGAATGTTTTAAACTTACCCCTCCTCTCCTCCAGGAACTCCAACTGCATGGATATTAAGCTGATCAAAGTTGCTTCGCATTTTTCCTTCAATTTTCTCTTGATTCTGTGACTCATTTTGGATCGTTTCTATTTGTGTCTTCAAGTTTACTAATCATTTGTTCTGCCATATCTAACTTCTGTGAATCCCATTCTGTGTATCTTTTTTTAATCTCAGACATTATGGTTTTCGTCTCTGCACAATGATGTACATATATTCCACGATGCTACTTAACTTCTGGAACATGCAGAATATAGCTATAAAATCTACCTTCCCGTCCTTGTCTGCTAATTCTAACATCTGTTCCATTCTGGGTTGCTTTGATGGACTGATTAGTCTCCTCATTACAGACCACATTTTCCTGCTTTTTTGCATAATCTTTCGTAGTACGGCAAACTATGTAAATTTTGCCTTGCTTGATATTGGATGCTTTTGTATTCCCACAGCTACTTTGGAGCTTTGTTTTTTGATATAGTCAAGATATTTAGGAATAGTTTCATCTTCTGTGAGCTTGCTTTTATCATTTGTTAGGCAGTTCTGGAGCAGGGCTATTATCCCCCACTCTTGAAGCAAGATCTCCCTGAGTATTTCAACTCTATGCTCTGTGCATCATAAGTTTTCCAGTCTGGCTGGTGAAAATAGGCACTATTGCTCACCCCAGGTGAACCGTGGCACTATTTTCCAATATTTTGGGTTTCCTTCCATGCACGTGCTCATCAGTACTCTGCTGAACACTTGAGAGGGATCTCTGCAAATCTCCAGGTTTCTCTCTTCGTGTAACTCCCTCCCCTTTGGTAATCTGCCCTATAAACTCTAGCCACCTTGGACTCCCTGGACCCTCAGTTCCGTCTTCTCAGCTCAGGGAAACTTCCAGTCTCCTCCTGGGGTCTTCTTCCGTCACCACATGGAAACCCAAGACTATAAGCCGAAGCAGTTGTAGAGCTTGCTTCATTTGTTTCTTATCTCTCAGGGATCACTATTCTTTAAAAAGAGATTGTTTTATATATTTTGTCTGAGTTTTTTGGTTGTTTGTTACAGAATCATAAATCCCACACCTGTCACACCATCTCGGATGAAAGCAGAAGTCCTACAGGCATTTATCTGGGGCAGGAGCCCAGCCACAGGGATTTTGGCAAATATGTCAGAGCTAAGAATTTATCATCCAGAAGGAATGTTGTGTTTGGAAAGCTCTCTGGGTGCCCACAGTCAGCAATCTTATCAGTCATTTTTAATCCCAGTGGTGCTACTAAAACGCACATCAGTAGTTTCTCCTTGTGCTCATTCTGGCTGAAGAAGAGACAAAAAGAAAAGTTCAGAGTGAGTTTTATTTAATATGGAGTGTGCTCATTTAACAAAAATTAAAAACAGCCCATTAACCCAGTTTTTATTATACTTTAAACTTAATTTATTACAACCTTCATATAGTAGAATAATAACATCATAGCTTTCAAAATAACTTAAAATAATGGCATTAAAAATAACTGAGTCAAAATAACCCTTATCATTTACAAAGCAATTTCATCAGCATTATCTTTTCAAATCTTTTCTCACTTCTTTAGAACAGATGCATGCACCATGGCTCTTAATGTTTATTTAACCTCAAATTTGCTCAGTTAGAGCTAGGACTCAGACTTAGATCATTATTTAACTATAATGGATAATGTACAAACAGATTCTAACTTTAAAAAAAAATTGACGTCATGGGGGAAAGGTTGGGGTCTGTTCTAAATTAAGATCAAAGAAATAAAATAAAATGCAAAGTATAACTCTTGAGTGGATCCTGGTTCAAAGAAAAAGCTGGTGAAAGATACATGGGGAGAAAACTGGGCGTATTTCAATATGTGTTGGAAATGAGATGATATCAGAGAATTATTTTAAATTTCCCAGGCGTGGTCATGATGTCATCTGTAGGGGAATGTACTTATTCCTAGGACACATGTGATGAAATAATTGGGGGTGAGATATCATCATCTCTACAACTTGTAAGTGGTTCTGGAAAAACTACCTGTATATATTCACACATATCTATAAGTAAAGCAAATAGAACAAAATGAAAATAATTGTTGAATCTAAATTGGCAGGCACACTCACTGTCAGTGTTTCTGTATGTTTGCAAGTGTTGATAATAAAAAAAGATAGAGGGATCAAAATGCAACATTAGACTCTAGAAGGGAAGAAAAAATATCTATAGATGCACAAAGAATAGCTATAGAGGAATCCCCGCTGACCATGGGAATCCCAGGACCATGAATCTTCCTTTCTTACATCAATTCCTAGTACCATTTCAGATTCAGCTTAAGTGACATTGGAACTGCTTTTACCTTAAACTGGAAACCTATTTAAAGTATTGTTATGGGGCACCTGGGTGGCTCAGTCAGTTGAACATCCAACTCTTGATTTTGGCTCAAGTCATGATCCCAGGGTGGTAGGATCGAGCCCCACATTGGGCTCCATGCTGAATGTGGAGCCTACTTGGGATTCTCTCTCTCTTTCCCTCTGCCTCTCCCCATCTCTCTCTCTCTCTCTCAAAATAAATAAACTTTAAAAAGTTATTAAAGATTAATGTTATTATTAGCAATTATGTAAAATTATACATGTTATATAACATATAACATAGTAAGATTATAAGATTAAATATATATAAATATAATCTTAAAACTAAAAGGAATGAATATTGGTAGATTTTATTTTCCTTATTTTGCTAAGGAGACAATGAAGTTCAGGGTGTGGAATGACTTGTCTGATGCCACCCTACTAACAGGTGTCAGAGCTGGGATTCAGATCCATACCCACCTGGCCCCAGAATCAGAGCTTCTGGTACTACACCTTGCTGCCCTCTGAGGTCTTCATTGTCTGGGCATCTGTGTATGAACGTTAAAATAAGAAAGAGTATGGCCTTGTTTGAATTCATCCGGAAATGTGTATGTTGGGCAACTCAAATCTTTCAGTGTTCTGTGCTGTTTGGGAACGATCATAAAAGTGAAGTGAGCACTGATTTGGGGGTTACAAATAAATTTCAACAAGTTACAGGATGCCTGGGTGGCTCAGTCAGTTGAGTGTCCAACTCTCGATTTCTGCCCAGGTCATGATCTCGCAGTTCGTGAGTTCGAGCCCTGTGTCGGGCTCTGCACTGACTGTGAGAAGCCCACTTGGGATTCCCTCTCTCCTTCTCTCTCTTGGTGGTACTCATGCTAAATTCAGTCTGTTATGCTCAACCGCGCTTCTCCATAGAAGACACTCAGTGCATCGTTGATAATAGTGGAACGTAAAGTTGATACTCTAAACCCAATAGACGGTGCTTTATAGGCAAGACAACAGAACAAAGATAAACCAGACCAGATGGAGGTTGCCTCTAATTCTTGGCTTCAACAATCCAAATCAAAGATGAGCAAACACTCTGAAAAATGTTAAGGCTCATGGCATTGCCTCCAGACCCATGGTGGAAGGGTGGGCAAGAACACGCATTCAACGGTCGCCAGGCAGTTCCTAAACTACAAAATAGGTAACATACCTATCGAAATGGGAACTCACTGTTTAAAAAATCACGACAAGTTTTCTCAGGTTCTGACTGGTGCTTAGTTCCCCGTTCACAAAAGGCAAATATTACACACCATGCAGCCGGTTACTGTGTTATGTTAACTGGAGGTAAAACGCATACAGTACAAACTTCAGTGCTAGTCCTTCGGTCCACAAATTACACCACCAGTGAACAATCACGTCCTTTCAGAATCCATCGGTGATTGGCCACCGGACGTCTGTCCTTCAGTTCACGCTCGGACAGCAGCGTGTAGACAAGTTGCCTCCTCATCTGTCGGGAATACACCCCTGTGACGTCTTCTAAAAATGCATAAAGGAAAGAAGGAGTTGGCCAATAGAGATCAAAGTGTCGCAAAGTAACAAGAAGCGATACCAGTGGAAATGAAATTTGGGTCTAAGGCAGATGGACTTAGAGAACACCGTGCGACTGTTGACACTGTCTCTGAGACCCTAGACACGCAGCCAGAAGAATTCAGTTATGGCAAACTTACCGACATCAATGAGGAAGAATTTACCAAAAAAAAGCGTGAGGATGTCCCAAAGGAAATGACGCTTGCAAGAGATTTCACCTTGAAAGTTCAGAGATATCTCATGACGTTAAGAACCCAAAGAACGGAATTTGGAGAGTTGATTCAAGCGCTGAAAGGGGAAGGACGGTTCACCAACATGCTCACCACTGTGTAAGCCGAGCACCATCCCGCTCTTGATCTCAGGGTCATGAGGTCAAGCCCCACATTGGGATCTGCTCTGGCTGTGAAGCTTACTTAGAAAAAAAGCAAAAAAAAAATTGTGCCTTCCTGTGGAACAAGCAACATACCGATGGAGCTCCAGAGAGTTGGGACTTTCTTACATAAAAATTCGTATTTCTGACATAATCAATAAGAAACAAAACGTGTAACTGTTTACATTTAAATCGGTCAGCCTGTGACCAGAAGCGGTCAGGGACTCAGAACTGCATCTGACAGTGAAAACCCCCGACTCTCCTTGTGACACGTCAAGGTGTCCCCAAACCTGGGCGGTCAGGGCCGTGGCTCCCAGCCAGCCCGCCCTTCTCCGTGGTCGGACAGCATGTTTCTATAGTCTTCTTTTGCAGCCTCAATGCCACTTAGCTGTCCTAGGCAGCTAATAATTCAGCCAATCCTTGTTGATTTTTTAGAGGACTTAATTTTTTTTAATATCCACATTTAACTGAGATAAAGCTCTCACCCTCTTCAAGCCCAGTCTACCCACTGCCCAGAATTATCATCTCCAAGTAGGACACGGTCCTTAAAGTCCCCAATACTCCTTACTTCACTGTGGGGTGGGGCAAAAGACAAGACTGGCCTCTCAGCAGAGGGACAAATGGTGTCTATTTCACCTGAAAACATGCAACACAGAGGGGCACCTGGGTGGCTCAGTCCGGTGAGCCTCTTGATTTCGGCTCAGGTCTTGATCCCAGGGTTGTAGGCTCGAACCCCGCCCCCCCCCCAACTGCCGCATTGGGCTCCGTGATTCTCTCTCTCTCTCTCTCTCTGTCCCTCCCCCTTTCTCTTTCCCTCAAATAAGTAAGTGAATCAATCAATACATAAAAGAAAACACAAAAGACAGAACCTTAAAAGCCCAGTTTAGTCCCCAAGTGTTCATTAAGCACCTACTTCTCTAGGCACGTTGCTGGAAGCGTGGCGCACAGATGTGCAAACAATTCTACCTGCCCTAGAGCTCACGGGCACACAGCCAGAGGGACAAGTGCACAAATGATAGAGACCCTACGAGGCTCTGAGGGAGTGCAATGAGGGAGTCGTTCCTTCTGTGAAGGAGTGAAAGGGAAGGTCCCAAGGGAGATGAGGTGACACCCCCCCCCCCAGGCTAGCTACTCAGTGACAGCTCCCGAAGCAAGGCACAGAGGGCGGAGGAAAGCCCGGAGCCCAGGTTGCCCGGTGGGAATGACTGGGCATTGACGCTCACGGGCAGGATGCCGCCCTGATGACCTGGGACCTCGTTTGTTCTTGGTCAAGGGAGACTCTTCTGTTCCTTCAGACGGCGGTGAAGCCTGGCCTCAACCAATTCCCACCTCACTCACCTTCAAGCTCTCGGTCCCACCCAAACCCCATCCCTGGGCTCAAAACCATAGAAGAGAGGGAAACACTGGTAAGAATAAGCCTGGAGAGAATAAGGACCGTGTGTGTGTGTGTGTGTGTGTGTGTGTTACTGCTGTGCTCCCATCAGGCAACAACAGTGCCTAACAGATCATTGTCACCCCGTCAGTGTGTGTAGATATAGTCACCAATGCCCTTAAAGGGGCCTTTGGTTGCCCGAAGGAAAAATCTAGAAGTGATGCTAACAAAGAGCTTAAACCTCCCTTCCACAGTGAAAGGTGTCTTTGATTAAGGCGCTTTGGCAGAGGATTTTTTAAATAATAGATTTTCAATGGTAAGAGACTGAGAGTTTCCACTTGACAGGCTCAGAGAGTTTAACCGGGGGCTCAGGCAGCTGCGAAAGGTATTACTGGGTCTTTGCTCCAAGGAGGACTGGGCCTCCAGAAAATAACATCTGGCCGAAACCAAGGAGAAATATAGCTTTTGAGGGACCACCTGCGGCGAGCGTTGGCCAATAAACGTTGGGGACAGCAATATCCGCTCACCGGTTTGAAGTCATTCCCTGGCCCGTGCAGTCATTTCCCACCAGGCTCCAACCCAGAATTCTCTAGGGAAGTCAAGTGCGGCTCGGTGGGGCTGTGGGGTTGGAGGCAGGGGACCTCGGTTCACATCTGGGGTGAAGCAGTGAGAAAGGTACAGTGTAGGTGCAGACGACCAGTGGATCTGGGGGTGGGGGGTGGGGGGTGGCAGGAAAAGCCACCGGCATGCCCTGAGAAGGGGTGGGGGGAGTCCGGACTTAACCGCAGGATAGAAGCTCCAGGTGTGGATAATTCGGTTAATAGGGACGCCTGGGCAAGTCTGGGACACTCAGGTTACCTGCCGGCTCCCCCTAGGATATCTCCTAGCTTGTCGATTTCTCCTGGTGGCCTCGGCCACTTTCCAGTTGTTTGAGCCTCCGTGCACCGGGTCGTGCATCCACGCGCAAGTCTTCCCGGACTCACACCAGCTTTGTGGCCTAAATAGTCTGCCTGCCACCTGCTAAGACCGACTACCTGTCCCCTGCCTGCCCAGCCTCATCAGCCCGGATCCCCTGCTGCAGGCACCAGATGGGATGCCTCTTCTCGGCTCTTTGCTGGGGCAAGAACTTGCTAACCAATCTCCACACCCCACCCCCTGCACCCCAGTAAGAAGGCAGTGCCTCTGGAATCCCACTGGATTGTTCTTCTTTTCCCACTCCATTAAAAAGCTCCTGATCCTTGGGGCGCCTGGGGGGCGCAGTCAGTTAAGCATCCGACTCTTGGTTTCAGCTCAGGTCATGATCTCGTGGTTCGTGAGATTCAGCCCAGGGTCGGGCTCTGTGCTGAGAGCGCAGAGTCTGCTTGGGATTCTCTCCCTCTGTCTCTCTCTCTCTCTCTCTCTGCCCCTCTCCCACTCACGTGCGCTCTCTCTTTCTCTTTCTGTCTCTCTCTCAAAATAAATAAGTAAACATTTAAGAAAGAAAGCGCCTGATCCTTGTTATTCAACCATATCTCTTCTCCATCAGGAGGTTTGTTCCCAATACGATAAGCAAATTGTCTTGAAAAGTCCCCCAAATAGAGCGTGGCAGTCTGAAAAGGGTTCACTCATGTAACAAATGTTTCTGAGCTGTGTGCGAAGTGTAGGAAACGCAATACGGATTAAAAACAAAAGGAGACACAGAATATGGCTGCTGCCTTGTCAAGCTCAGTCTGTGGAGGAGACATCCACCCACCGAATTATCCTGTGGCTGACGTGAGTGCAAACTGCGGGGGGTGGGTGGGGGCACGGAGGGAGGAAAACTCACTTCTCTGAGTGTTTTTAAGAACAGCCTGGTGGAGCCTGGGAGGCCAAGAACGGCTTCCCTTGAAGAAGCGTCATGCGTGTGAGGCAGGAGTAAGTGACAGTTATCGAGGCCAAGGGGCAGGGATGGGAGGGCAACATGGCGGGCGGTGGGTGGGGAGTGCATGTGGACCAAGGGAATAGACAGCACAAGGCACTGAGAGGTCTCCAGAGTGGGAAAAGTACAGAACATGTGAGGCAAGACCACGCGTGGCCTCTACAGAGCCGGCATGTATGGGAAGGGTCTCATCCTAGGCTGACTCCAAAGATGGCTCCCTACTGAGGCAGTCCTCCCGGGACTCATGCCCTTGAGGAATCCCCTCCTCTCGAATCTCCGTGGGCCCTGTGACTCACTTTGGACCAACAGAACACAGTGAAAGCGACTGTGTGTGACTCGACTGGGGGACCTAAGAAGGTTTATGGCTTCCCCTGGGAGATCTTGGAAAGCTTGCACGGTCCTAAAACTGCCATGCCGTGAGGAAGCCCGGGCTAACCACAGGGAGAGGACACAGGAAAACAGAGTGATGCCCAGCTCGCCCAGCTGAGGTGCCAGACACTTGAGTGAAGAAATTATCTTAGACACCCATCGCAGTTGACCCTTCGGACCGTGTGACAGACCCCGAGTGAGAGCCCAGTCCACCCAAAGAACCATAAGAACCAAAGAGAGTCTGCGTTTGAGCCACTAAGTGTCGGGCTGATACAGAAATCGGTGTCTAGAAGTTGGATGCTGTCCCTTCCCCCCCAAAAAAAATCTAAAATAAGGCTCAAGACGTGAAAATGTTCGTGTGGATCAAGAGAGCTGTCGTTTCATGTCCTGAGTCGTGAATGCTACCCCCAAAGGCTCGGGGCACAATGCCTGCTGGACAGAAGTCCGGCCCCTGTCTACCTGTTGAATTCCTTTTTCTTTTTTCTTTTTACCTGTTGAATTTCTAAGCTTTTCATTTGTTTGAGTCCTGTGCTTCCCCGATGCACGCTGATGGCTCGGTGCGTCCTTCCGGGCGTCGCTGTAAAATTGTAACCAAGCTGATTAATAAGGTGTCTGTATTTCCCTTCACTGCCATTTACGAGAAAACGGCAAAAGTAGGTGGCGAAACATAGCCCTGTCAGGATCCTGCCTTAACAGAAATAAAGAAAAATGGGCGACTGTCAAATCTCAAGTGTCCTATATCCAGAGGACCATTCCTCTGGCATCCCTCGACATCCCGTAATGCTCCCATCAATGAAAAAACACAAAAACGAAAAACAACAGTGTGATGGGCAGATGGCTCTTCTGGGTTTGTTTTCGTCTGGCGGGGTGATGGCCAGGGTGAATTTTGAATTCCAAGAAGGCAGTTAGTTACCCGCGGTGTTTCTGCCTTCCCAACTGGACGACAATTTTATTCATCGTTCCAGCCAGACTAAAATGCTCAGAAAGTTCTCACGTTGGTCTGTGAAAGCGTTCTGGCACTATTCGTAGAGATTGTAGACGGGTCTGTCTCACGACCTGATTCACTTATTTCTTCATGCAAAAATCTTCTTTTGAGGGTCTCCTGTGAGCCAGCTACTGTGCTTTATTAAGCCACCTTTTTCCATCGTGGCAGGTGACTGCAGTCTTTAGACCTTCATTTACTTTCAGTTCTGAAGGAGCTATGTCTGAGCCCAGGTTTGGGCACCTGACGGTCTGCGCGTTTCTATCACTCAGGTGTCCAGACTGGCGTTGGTGTCTTTCCTTCTGGAAGCCTGCTATTCAGTTCTTCCTTCCACTCAAGAAATATTGCCCATCCTGGGGCTCCTGGGTGGCTCCGTCACTTGAGCATCTGACTCTTGATTTCGGCTCGGGACGTTATCTCAAGGTTCGTGGGTTCGAGCCCCTCATCAGGCTCTGCACTGATACCGTGGAGCTTGCTGGGGATTCTCGCGCTCCCTCTCTCTGCCCCCTGCACATTCTCTCTCTCTCAAAATTAATAGATAAACTTAAAAACAGGAAGTACTGCCCATCCTTTTAATAATCTCCTTTCCGTTGTTTAAATGAGCTGAAGGCTCTTTTCACTGCTTACGGCTAACTTACAGATCAGCTGCCGATGAGTTTTATTTTCTTCAGGACCTCAATTCAGCTGCAGATAAAACAGAAAAGCCTACTTTGCGTCAGTCTTTAAAAAAAAAACAAAACAAAACTTTCCAGTTTTAAGGTCACTTATATGCAATGAAGCAGTCACTTCAGTTCATATTAGCCTTAAGCCTTCAATGGCTGCCATATGCCAGGCCTATGGAAAAGTCCAGTTCCGGGGCACCTGGGCGGACTCAGTCAGTTAAGCGTCCGACTCTTGGTTTCGGCTCAGGTCATGATCTCACGGTTCGTGGTGTCGAGCCCCACACTGGGCTCTGTGCTGACAGTGTGGAGCCTGCTTGGGATTCTCTCTCTCTTTCTGTCTCTGCCCCTCCTCTCTCTCTCTCTCTGAAATAAAGAAAGAAAGAAAACTTTAAAGAAAAAAAAGAAAAGTCAGTTTCAGAAAGCTCTCAAAGCTGCGTGTGCACATCTTATCCAACGTACTAGGCTATCAACCGCTTCCTGTGAGAGACTATGGCGTCTTGATTTTTGTATCCTCAAAAATAGTGATTCCTAGGTGTCCGTGCTTCAAGGGTGGTAGAGATTGTCTTCGAAACCTATTGGTACACATATACACTGCCACTAGATGGGTGGGAGTCCTGGAAAAAGGTGACAGTGTCTTGGAACGTTGAGGAGGATTTGAGAACTAAACCTTAGGTCACATCAACATTTAAAAAGAAGAAAAATGGGGGGAGGGGGCAAGATGGCGGAACAGCATGAAAGTTTCTTTTGCGTCTCTCGTCCCTGAAATGCAGCCAGACAAGAAGAAGAAAAACGTGGAAAGAAAAGCCAGCAACAGAGGCAGAGAAAGCAATCCGAGACGTAAGAACCAAGCACGTTCACACAGAAGCCAAAGGGGACCAGAATCTGGAGGACCGTAGTCAACAGTATTAAATCCAGGCCAATCGTACACTGAGGGCAGTTCAAAGAACTGGGCAAGAAAAAAAGCCACTGGTGACTCAGAAGGTCGTTCCCAGCACAGCCATGGGAACCAAAGCCAGATCGCCCTGGTCGAGGAGCTGAGTCAGGGCAAGTCCTGTTTTCATGGTGGTGGCAGAGAAGGAGAAAGAATGGGCCACGCTCTGTGGCAAAAACAAGAGAGAGAGGCTGGAGAGAGGCTGTGACTGCTCCTTGCAAAGGAACAGATCAGTGAATGAATAATTATTTTCAAAATGAAATGTCCTATGTAGTGCCTAACTCTCTGAGTACCACTAAACCCCAAATTCCATGTTACGATAACAAAAATAATCAGTGTCTGTGCAGGACTCCGTGGTTCACAACGCATGGGCTAGCGCTCTTTCTCTCTGGTGTATAAGCAAAACCGATCTACTCAAAACCCCAAACCAAGAATAGTCTTATATTGAATCTCCGACGAACTAAGACTCTAAAACCCTTCCTTTGATCAGGGACTGAGAGCACTTGAGAGGAATACTGTGGTAATCCTTCTACTCTCCGCCCTGGAAAAAAAAAAAAAAAAAGTACCAAGCACTGATGCAAATAGCAAATGCTTCTTTGTGCTTTGAACTAAAAATCGCACAATGCCGGGGGAGCAAGAGAAGTGTCCACGTGAAGATTTTCTCTAATGGAGACGAAGACAAAAACCCACTTCGTAATATGATCAATGGGGCTCAGAAAGTAAAGCCAAAGTCATCTTCATGTTATCTGAATGCCCAGACTTCTGGCTCTGGAGTCATGCATTTAGTTTTTAGCTTTTTTTTCTTTTTACAAGAATTTCCTCTTGCTCTTGGATGTCGAGAGCACCCATCCTTGGGCAAATGACGTCTACACCCCATCTTCACTGTGCATTAGCCGGTCAACCTCTTGAGCGAGGGGACCTCGTCCGTCCAGTGCACTTTGTATTCCCATGACACAGCACAGTGCGTCACATGTCACAGCCTTAGCTTTAGACTTAGCTTAAAGCCCTCATCATTTCTTGCCTGAACCAGAATGTTCCCTAATAGATACCCCTGCCTTTATTCTCTTCCATAAAGCAGCTCTCTATTGCTACGGAATGAATCCTCACAAAATGCAGTGTCTTGAAACAATAGTAATCCTTTCTCTTGCTCTGAAATGTGAAATTTGGCCAGGGCTCAGCAGGGACAGCCCCTCTCTGTTCCATGTGGCATTAGACGGGATGGCTCACCTAGGGGCTGGGCGGTCCACTTCCAAGATGGCGCCCTCACAAAGCTGGTGAGTTGGTACAGGTTGCCAGCTGGGAGGTCAGCCCTGTCAGCTGGGGTCCCGCATTCCTCTTCGTGTGGACCTCTCCACAAATGCTTGGGGATCCTCACGGCGTGGTGGCTGACTTCCAAGAGCAAACATACCAAGAGAGCCAGGTGGAAGCTTTATTTCCGTCCCTGGTCTGGCTTGGAAGTCACTCACATCTTCAACCTGCCCAGGCACTCGTCGGCTCGGTGAAAGGAGGGTCAATGTCATCTTGTAGGAAGAGCATGTGGGATGGCTGATACTGCTTCAGCCATTTTATACAATCTGTCACATTCTCTAACCACCTTTCTCAATGTTTCCAGAATTTTCTAAAACACAAATCTGACTGGGGCACCCCTCTGCCTGAAAACATCCAATGTTCACCTTTACTAAAATAATAAACTCTACAGTGTTAGCAGAGGGTGCAGAGATGACGAAAGGCAGGAGAGGCTTCTGTGACCTGGTCCCTGAATCCTTCCTGCTTTCACCTCTCACGTGGTTCTCCAAGGTCACACTAGTCACCCCTGTTCCTCACTTGTTCTTCTGCTATCTCCGAAAAGACATTTCACCTATCTGATCAGGTGCATCCTCACCCGGAAAGGATGAGTGACCAACCCCATCGTCGTCCCCCAACCACCACTGGGGTTAAGGTACCCTCTGCAGGTCACGCAGACATCCTCCCATTGACCTTAGCTTTCTCCATTTTATGTAACCATTTATTTTTCAGCCTGTCCTTGAAAATGACCTCCTGGAGAAAACACACCTTGTTTTATTTACATATATATGTATACGTCACATACATATATTACACATATATGTATACATCTCAGAACCTCACAACAATAATACCTATCACTATATTAAAGGATAAAACAGATACACACAGAATAAGTAATCCGCTCAATATCACCAAGTGACACAAGATAGAATTTTTTTAATGTTTTCTTTTATTTATTTATTAATTTTGAGAGAGAGGAAGGAAGAGAGAGAGCAAGCAGGGGAGGGGCAGAGAGAAAGGGAGAGAAGAATCCCAACCAGGCTCTGCACTGTCAGCTCAGAGCCCGAGGCGGGTGTGGATCCCATGAAATGTGAGATCATGACCTGAGCTGAAACCAAGAGTCGGATGCTTAACCAAGTGAGCCACCCAGGTGCCCCTACAGCTAGAATTTTAAGCCAGAGTCTTTCTGGTTCTAAAGCCCTCTCTCCCCACAGAGGGTGATCTACACGGTTCTTGAATAGACCACTAAGGTACTACGAAGACACAAATCAGGCTCACAGTTCCTTCAGTTCTCCGAACGAACAAAATAAGTTTGAAAGATAAATGTAAAGCCACCATAAAAACAGGCAGTAATCAAAAAACAAAGGGCCACAGCTTATGCCATAATCCTTTTTGAAGATCTAGGAGAAAGTTCTAGGAATTAATGCATCTTGTAGCCACGTCCCCCCAGAAAGCAGAACAGACTGAAGATGGTCAATAAGCAAAAGCCTAGAGTATCTCACAAATCCCTCATTATTTCTAGAGAGGCAGGCTGAGGGATGTGTACCAGTCAGTGGAAAAGATGCAGAAAAAGCTTCAAAATCAGAAGCCCTCCTCCACAATCTCAGTGTCTCACCTTTGCTTTCCCCTGGCGGAGAGGAAAGCTAGAGAGGGAATAAAGAATGATTATAATTGCTCAAAGCTAATTACCTTCAGCAATAACAGGGATTTCGAATTGCAGTAAAGAAAATAAATAAGACAAGCTATCCAGAGGGAGGGAGAAAGTTAGAAGAGGAAGAAACACCGAGAGACCTAGTTTTGTCCCCCTCTTCCCGTGATTTGAAACATGGCAGCTGGAATCACTGGGTTTCTCCTTCTGTAACTACCACGGGCTGGGAACAGAAGCAAACCGACCCCTAGGGAGGAGGGGTGGGGAAGTTTAAGAGAAACACTGGAAACAAATGTCTGTTTACAGTGGAATTTTAGGATTCTACCTGGAATTAGGAAAATGGCCCGCAGCCCAAGAGTGACTTCCGTGACCACCGTAGGACACTTTTAAACAAAGTTGCAGGAGGGAAAGCAGGAATTGGACCACCCAGCCTAACGCCCACATGCCCAGCTTGTTCTCCAGCACAACAGCAGAGTCGAGTAATTGTAAGAATGACCCTCCGGCCAGCAAATCTGGCCCTTCACAGAAAAAGATTACTGACTCCGGATCTAAGGCATTTGCAAAACAGAAAACAAAAATACGAATGGATGGGTTAAAAGAAAAAAAAATAACATAAAATAAATACCCATCTACGATAATATGTAAGACAGGGTAGGCGATTCAATTGAAAGTGTTCTGCGGTCCCTTATTGTTTGAAGAGAAAAGTCACTGGTTCGTTTTGGATGTTAAGCTTTTTAAGTATATTGAAATTTTAAGAACAGTGACCAAAAGAATAGAAATAGAGTGAGATCTTCAAAAATAATAGAGAGGAAACATGAAATTTAAAAATACCATTGATTCCCCCCCTAAAAAATGGGGTGCCCGGGTGCCTCGGTCATTTGAGCACCCTACTCCTGATTTTGGCTCAGGTCATAGTCCCAGGATCATGGGATCGAGCCCCAACATTCTTTCCCTCTCTGAGCCTCTCCCCTGCTCATGCTCTCTCTCTAAAATAAAAAATAAAAATAAAAATACCGTCGATCCACAAGAAGACAGAAAAAGAAAATCAACAAAGCAGAGAAAAGGCAGATTAAACAGAGAGTGAAAATAGGCTTCCAGGAAGACATTTAAATATACCCATCATAAATGTACACAGACAGACTAATATTCACCAGCTAATAGACAGAATGTCAGGCTTCGTTTTTGAAAAAAAAACAATGATATGCCAGCATACGAAATGAGAATTAAAAATACAAAAAAAAAAATCTGTCATAGCTTACCGATATCGAATGAAAGAGACTTCAAAGCCAAACCACACTGTCGTGAATAAAGAGGGTTGCTATCACATTCAAAGGTTTGCTTCACCAGGATAATGCGGCAATTCCATATTTGTCCTGATTAACGGCACTGCCTCATTTATAAGATTGAAATTAACAGAAATAGAAGAGAAACCGTCAAGGCCATCAACGGAGTGGGAGTGAAATATATCTTTCCTAGGAAAAAATAAAGCATATAATCAGGGAGCTATAGAAGGTTTGAAGTGCACAGTGAATGAGTTTCACCTAACGAATATGTCATGTATATCCCTATAGCAAACAGGGAAGTCGTATTCTCAACCACTCATAAAGCATTTATAAGGACTGCAATGCCACAGGTCAGAGAGCTCTTAAGACTTTTCATAGAACTGGCATCAAATAGACCACGTTCAGCCAAATCCAATTAAGCTAGAAATCAACAATAAAAAGATAGGTTTAAAACCAATGCATTTGGGCATTTCAGAAACACAGTTCTAAAAAAAAACCTTTTTGTTGTGGGAATTTCCAAGCATACATATAATCAATCCTCTGTTTGCATCACCACCTTTGATTATCAATGTTTAAACACATGCATACACACACACACACACACACACTCTTTAAAATAGCTCATGGGCCAAGAAATCATCAGGGGAGCATGACGGGAACATTTAAATACCTGAGACTAAGCCCTAATAAAATCATATACATCAAACCATGGCATGCGCTAAAGCAATACTCCCAAGGTTAATTTATCATCTTAAATGCTTATATTAGGGAAGAAAAACCCAAAAAGTAATGATCAAAGCATCATTTAAGGAGTTAGTAACAGAACACAGGATCGACACAAGGGAAGGAGTAGGAAGAAAATAATAATACATACAAAGTAAAATTAATGAAGTCTAAAGTAGCTGTAATAGAAAGGATCATCACAGCCAAAAACAGGTTACTTGAAAAGCCTTAAAAAGTAAGCCATCTTTCACTGAGAATACTTAAGAAAAAGAAGGTACCATATAGTGATTTATCAGGTATAACTCAAAGAGAAAAGACAAAGGTAAACAGAAGGTGTGTTATACATAATAGGGGAATGCTGTAAACACGCCGATACCAATCTATATGAAAACAGAAGAAACGGACATTGTTTTGGGAAAATGCTTATCAAAGTTAACGCAAGAAGAAATAGAAGACCTGAATGCTCCAAAACCACCTAGAGATGGTACCTTATCCAGTAACAAAGAACAAACTCATGGAATAGGTAGGCTTTTCTATTCAGCCTGCATAAAGCCATGGCACCTGCTCACCAAATGTGGTAACTATTGGGAGACTCAGGGGAACCTACACAACCAGATTCTCCAAACACCAAGCAAACAGGTCCTAGAACTACATGAACCCAACCCGTAAGTTCTCCAAAACCACAGAGCGAGTCGTGGACATTTAAGGAGCTTCCAGCAAACTCTTTGTGAAAGCCGAGCTTCACATCAAGACAGGTATCCAAAGGGAAAGAGGCAGTCTGTCAAGTCACCCGGATGAGGAATTAGTCCCACCCCCTGAGTTTTCCTGGAAATCCCGAAGCGGATCTAAAAGTGCCTAAAAGTTTCCCAAAGAAGATGTGCGACGTACCCCCAACTGACAGGGTTTACGGTTCTCTGAGCTGCAGGTTTGAACCTTCCTTAGGTTAAACATTTTCTTTAAGTTTATTTTGAGAAAGAGACAGAAAGCACAGGTGGGGCAAGGACAGAAAGAGACAGAGAGAGAATCCCAAGGCAGTTCTGCACTGTCAGCACAGAGCCCGACGTGGGGCTCAAACCCACGAACCTCGAGATCGTGACCTGAGCCGAAGTCGGACGCTTGAATGACTGAGCCACCCAGGTGCCCCACAACCTTCTTTAGGTCAAGTTTGTCGTGGAGAACACTCGCTGTCCCTTCTCTCGGCTCTTAGCTAGTTTCTTAGGGAGCCTGTGAGAGTGGCTTTGGGCTGTCAGAACAGAAACTAATTTGCAGCTTTGCAAAGGAGCACACCCAGGCACGCGCGCACACACGAACACCCCACAGCTCCTCTGTCATGTGGAGAAGGAAAGAGCGATCCCCAATTTCCCAAGGGTGCCTCTGGGTGCTACTTAATCCTGTGGCATCTAGTGATCCGGGGAGTGGACACAGAAGGAAGGAAAAGCAATCGAGCCCTGTGCTTTTCCTGCCTGACTCCGCCCCATCCACATTTAGCGCAAGCTTATTACCATCATTTGCTTCTCCAGTGAATGCAATTAAACACACCTCCATGCCTGATCCGCTGGGAACCTGAAGTGTTGCTTACAAATTACCCACCTCCCTTGGCCATTAGTGGGCCTGTACGAGCCCCAGTGCGTTCTAACAACCAGAGAGGAACGGCGGAAAAAGCGAGGGCTTGGAAGGGTCGTGAAGCTGAGGTTTGTGTCCTGCATCACGGTGGTCCCCACCTCACAGTCCAGGATGTGCTTCAGTAAAACTGAATCCTAACATATGGCTACCCATGTTTTCGTGGAAAACCCCAGTCCCTTTGGGGGCACCTGGGTGGCTCAATCGGTTAAGCGTCAGACTTCGGCTCAGGTCATAATCTCACGGTTCATGAGTTCGAGCCCCGTGTCAGGCTCTGTGCTGACAGCTCAGAGCCTAGAACCTGCCTCGGATTCTCCGTCTCCCTCTCTCTCTGCCCCTTCTTTGCTTGTGCTCTGTCTCTCTCTGTCTCTCAAAAATAAATACACACTGGGGCGCCTGGGTGGCGCAGTTGGTTAGGCGTCCGACTTCAGCCAGGTCACGATCTCGCGGTCCGTGAGTTCGAGCCCCGCGTCAGGCTCTGGGCTGATGGCTCGGAGCCTGGAGCCTGTTTCCGATTCTGTGTCTCCCTCTCTCTCTGCCCCTCCCCCGTTCATGCTCTGTCTCTCTCTGTCCCAAAAATAAATAAAAAAACGTTGAAAAAAAAAATTTAAAAAAAAAAATAAATACACACTAAAAAAAACCCCAAAAAACAAAAAAAAACAACCCAGTCCCTTTGACTCACTCACTGTCCCGGATTCAGTTACGCCCTATCCCAGATCCACGATTGCCTTGCCTTCTGTCTGAGGTGGCCCTGGGTGTGGCCAGAAGTGCCTGCGGTTCTGAAACGAGGTCTCTGCTGCTGCTGTCATCGCCACTACAGACGCGGTGCCCATGGCGACAGCTGCTGCTGGTCCCTGATGTCACGAGTCAGGTGGCATCCTGCCTCACACCTGTGCCGTGCACCTCGGCTTCCCAGCCATCGTTCTGGGGCTTTCGCGTGGCCGCTGAGTGCAGGCTGCACCCCTAAGCACCCACACTTAGCCTGAAAATGCAAGGAAAGCTTTGCGCAATGGGACGTGATGTCGGTAAATAAATTCTTCCCCCTTTCTCCTCTTGGCAACGTGGCCTCTCTGAGGGCTACCTGAGAGCCTGCGGGGTTGCCCTACGGTAAAGCTGTTGTCACTGGGCAACACCCTCTCCTATATTTGCTCCCCACTTTTCCAGCCCCACTCTTGATCTCTGGGATCGCACTCCCCAATAAAGTGTTCGGCCTTCTGCTCTTTTTTTTTTTTTTAATTTTTTTTTAACATTTATTCATTGTTAAGAGTGAGAGACAGAGTATGAGTGGAGGGAGGGGCAGAGAGAGAGGGAGACACAGAATCCGAAGCAGGCTCCAGGCTCCGAGCTGTCAGCCCAGAGCCCGACGAGGGGCTCGAACCCACGGACTTCGAGATCGTGACCCGAGCCAAAGTCGGACGCTCAACCTACTGAGCCACCCAGGCACCCCCGGCCTTCTGCTCTTAAACCCTAGGCTCTGTTTTCTTGTTTGTTTGTTTGTTCGTTTGTTTGTTTGTTTGTTTGTTTTAGGGAACCCAGAATGAGATGCCATTCTTGAAAAGAAAATGCATTTTCTCCTTTTCTCTTTGTGCCGCCTCCTTTAGGAACTGGAACTCCTGTTCTTTGGCTGTGGGGCTCTAAGCAACCTTGCCTGGTCCCCACCTTGAACTAAATCTATCAAGGCACTGGCAATTGATTGTGTACGAAACAAACACTCAGCTGCAACTTTTACAAAGGCACTTTCTACTGGAGGATTTCACAGCTCTGTTTTTGTTTTTTTTTTTTTTCTTTTTTTTTTTTCACATAGCCAGAAAGCAAATCCTGACGAATCCAAATCCATTTGCAAGCAAAGGGTGGTTCAATAAAGTCAGAGGCAAGCAAGAGGGAGGAGCATCCGTCTTCAGGGTGGGTTTCCATCACAGATTAAAGTATGTTAGCATTCAAATATAATAACTTAGTTTCAGACGGTCGGCTGGTTTCTCTAGACTTCATTGACAAGAACAAAAAAATTAATTGTAAAATTCCGAGTGTTTAAAAGCGATTTCTCTAATCGCACACAAGAGTGATGTAAAAAGGAGATATAACGAGAAAATGTAAAATGGTGTTAGTCCACTAGGTATTGTGTTACGCTTCCCATTCCTGAATCAAAAAAAAAAAAAAAAAAGAAAAAAAGAAAAAACACAAACAATAGGACTATTGTGATGTAGTTTTTCTATTGCTGGTTAAAATGAAACATTTTTACATGAAACATTCATTGTTATGTTTTTAAATGCTTAGGATTTTAATTAGCAGAGGGAATGACGGGAGGATTTCATATTCCCTAGTGGCTATTCTGCTACCTTAGACTCTCCCCCTTCACAATCGGGAGCAGGGAGATCTTGAAATGCCTGTTGGGGTTTTGAAAAACTACATCTTGAGATGTGAATTTTTCTATTGGAGCATTTCAGCCTTTTCATAAACCTCTCTGTTATCTTCTTTTGGAGATGCTAAATATATAGCACAAAGATCGGTTCTAAAATGAAACGTGAAAGGCACCGCAGGCTTTATATAAGCAAGCGTGTTCGCGCATTGGCCATTCATCCCGCTGAAACACCTGTTTCAGCCACAATTCGAGACTTTTCAAACAGACTTCCTTGGGCATATCAGGTCTCACAAAGATGACAACTAAACGAATGTGCTGTCTCGTATTAGATTCTGAATTGGCAGATAGACATATATCCTTCGTTCATTCAAAGGGATGAATAGAAACATTTATGAGCGCTCTTGTCAGTCACCGGGCTAATACATTTTGTATACAGTGTCGCCTCTGATTCTGTGCTAGTTAGGGTAACGCTAGCTGCTGTAACAAAGAAACCTCCAAATCTCAGTGGACTGTCACACTCTGTCCCCTAATTATCTACGGTAGGTGTCCCCGGTTGACAGGTGGCTTTCCTCCACCTAATGAATCCAGGACCCAGTTTTTTCCTTGCCATGGCTCTACCGTCTGGGCTACAGGATTCTGGAGTGTTCATCGTCCGGCTGGCAGGCCCAAGAAGAAGTAGGGAAAGCACACCCGTCCCTAATCACTTCAGTTCACACGGAAGACGAATCCAGACATCACCCGGATGCAAGAGAGAGTCCGCAAATGTCGCAGCTGGCTGCATGACGCCTTCCCAGAGACGAGTCTACACTGCACAGAGGGAGCACACATTTTAGGGGATAACTAACCATCTCCCTTCCTCCCTCTCTCCCTCCTCTCTCCTCCTCCCCCCCACCCAGAGCTGTGAACCCACAAACAAACCCTATGAATTAGGCATAGTTTTTCCATTTCACTAACGATGAAACAGGCTTTTGCAAATTTCCTAAAGTCTCAGGGTAAGCGGGTTGGGATAATAACCCAGGTCTATAAGACTCTAAAACCCTGGATTTTTCTAACATATCATGTGACATGTAGCAAGTATTTGTACAGCTTTTTCAATATACAAAGCACTTGGGGCTTATTGGGAACTGGTGTGTGAAACAGCACGCCCCACCCCCCCCCCGGTTTATATAAATAATGTATTTCCCACAATTTTACCCATTGATTTTGAATGAATTAGTGTATACCCCAGGGGACTTCGAACATTGATATATTTGTTTATTCCTGATGGGTTTTTTTTTTTCATGTTCATTTTAGACCATAGCCTATTTTCATAGTATAATTCTTAACATGGCAGAAATTGTTTTAGAAGATGTATAGATTTGGCTGTAATTTCCATGGAAAGCTTACTCATAATTTTTTTCAACAACTTTGGCTTGGTTTGTGGTCCACCAAAAATAAAAGCGATACTTGGAACTGCTTCTGCCTGGGTTCAGTAAATTAATGTGGTTAGTTCTGGTTTATAGTTAAGTTGAATTCTGATTCCTAGTAAAAACAAAGTCTCATTTCAAGTCAAATAGCCTGTTACACGTTTTATTTTTTTTTTAATTTTGTTTTCAGCACAGAACTGTTTCCTCCTTCACTGAGGCAGTAAATCTTGGGTCAGATGAAGATTTCTTCTTTCCTGTCACAGTGCCCCCTCCAGCTCTTCTCCTGATGCATTTCATGTCTATTTCGTCTTCTATGGTTTAGTTATATTGACTGTTCAGGTCATCAAAATGGTGTTTCTTTTTGTTTGTGGGGGAGCCACAACTAGGAAGTAAGCATGAAGGGTGTTCCAGTCACCTATCTCTGCATAACCACCCAGCCTAAAAGCTAGTGACATAAAACAACCATTGTGTTACGTCTGTGGGTTCTGCAGGTCTGACATTTGAGAAGGACTCTGTGGAGACACTTTGACTCTGCTCCCTGATGTCTGGGACCTCAGCTTAAAAAGACGCAAAAGCTGGGGGTGAGTTGACAGCTGGGGGCTAGACCCATCTGAAGGTCTCCTCGCTCACCTGCTCAATGGCTGATACTGACCAGGACCTCAGATGAACTCTCGGCTGGGCCATCTTTACCTGTGGCCTCCCCGTGGGTCCTGAGCTTCCTCACGGCGTAATAGCTGGGTGCTAAGTGTAAGTGGCCCAAGAGAACAGGGCAGGATGACCTATTGGACACATCACATGGCATCATTTCTACCATAGCATTAGTTGGGCACAATCACAAAGTTCTGCCCAGGTTCAAGTGCAGGGGACATGGACCCCACCACTCAGCAGGAAGGGGTGGTCAAAGTCACACGGTAAGAAGGTGTGGGGTAGGAGACGTGTTGGAGACCATCGTTGGAAGGTACAATCAGCCACAGGAGGTTCAGGAGACAAACCCAGGAAGGTGGGAGCTGTCACCACATTTCTCTCAGGCTGTTGCTACTCAATAAATCACCGCAGGTGTGGCCGGAATCAATGGAGGCCAGACCAGATGGTAACGCGTTATTGGACTTTACGAAAGGCTCGGGATTAACCAAACAGAATGACAATACAGAGAAGTTAATTTTATAGACCAGACGTAGCTGTTTATAGATGCACAGAGCTGGCCCCTACAGAGCAAGCCCCTCCATTCCAAGCTTCTGGAACGTCAGCCCCCCCACCCTCCCTCCCACGGCAATGCCCAGGCACGTATCCCCACCACACAAGGTCCAGAAGACAGTTCTCCAAGGCTCGGGTAAAGTCTGGGGTCTCCCTCTCAAATCTGCCCTCCCTATCCCAGGCTGAATGACAACAGAAACATCCACTCCTTCAAATGTATGGTCCTGCCTTTCAGTACCGCCCAATGCGTCAGAACACGTTAGTTTGACATTATTTCTCAGGGCAGAGTGCGTTTGATACTGAGTTTACCAGATGTGGGGCCTCCGATGAATGGCCCAGGCTGGGTTTCAGCCATGGTGTACAGGGTTCTATGAGCTATCCTCCCGCAGAAAGGGTGCGAATGTACCTTCCTATGTCTTCTGAGTTTCTCTCCCAATTTCTTGTGAGCAAACGCACGAAAATACATGCACACACAGCTTCCAAGCACATAAGCACATCTGATACTCGAAATTACCTGTTGGAATAGGTATTACTATCCCCATTTTGCAGGCGAAGAAACTAAGGCTTAGCCGGAGTTAGGAGCCATGCCCAAACGTCTTTAAACCAGGATTAACAAGCCAATTTCTAAACTCCTTTGTGTTTTTTGCCTCAGACCGCACTGGCTGCGCGGATTCAGAAATTCTCATTTTGAATCTCATACACAGAAGTCAATATTTCCTACCTGATATTAACTCATTCATCATTTCCTTTGCAGTCTTTGCTTCGGGTTGTAGGTAGCTCCCCACCACCGCTCTCCCTCCTCCTTCCCCACCCCTCCCTTTGAGGCCATCAATTTATTTTCGATCATTATCGCTCTGGCTTGAATCTGCACCGGTTTCCTCTAAGTGATAGAACACCCTGTATCCCAAAGAGAAATGCCACTATTCTGCAAAGCAAGCCTTTGAGTCTCTTTCTAAAGAGAGTTCCTGCAGTGTGGCAGATTTTAATGACCCCCATCTCTCATGCCTGCATTGGGTCACCTGAGCCACACTGCTCAAAATGATCCAGCCATCTCATCATAATGCAGGCCGTGGCAGACTCAGGCTCACCGCAGGGTACCCGGCCTAATTCATTACGCCATTCAAAGCCATAAATCACAAGATTCTCCCCCTTCCCTCCCTCCCCTCCCACCAAAACGAGAGCTCACATGAAATCTATTTACATGGCATGATTCTTCAATTAATTTTTTCATTACGCTTGCCAGGAAGCATTGCCAGGATTTCTAAAACTGCCCTGTGTGTTTGCATTACTGACGACGGTGGCCCGTGCTCCTTAATTTAGCGATCCTGGCCCCTTGGGAGGTCATGCCGAGCCATACGCAGACCGGGGACCAGGGAGGGGGTGGCTGCCTGGTGAGGAACCTGAGTGCCGGACACATGTTTAGGATAATCGCAGAGATATTAACAACTCTCCGTGCTATCCCCACGGCCCCATCCCCACTGCAGAGTTCTTCGCACAGGCGTGGAGCCGTCACCCTCAGCAGCCGAGGTGATTACAGGAGCCCCTGACTGTTCTGTCTCTTTGACCCCTTCCAATCTATCCCCCACACAGGCTGCTCTGGTGATCTCTCGCCAATGTGAATCCGACTTGCTCTTACACATCAGTGCTGCCTGGAGGTCCACGGGACAAAGTACAAACTCCCAGCTTGCTCTGCATGTGACACCCAGCGTGATCTGGCCTGACCCACCTGGCCAGCTCAGCCCATGCTCCCTAATCCCTCAGCCACATAAATACCTCCAAGGCGCTCACAATTCCTCAGCAAAACGGGGTCTCCCTGGCACCCTGACTGTTCTTCTGCCTGAGGTGCCTTATATTTCCTGACCACCGGCCCCCCCCCGACAAATTTGTACCCACTGTTTAATACCCAGCTCAAATGTCACTTCTCATGGGAAGTTTTTGTGGCTCTCACAAGGCACCAGCAATCTTTTTCTGTGACGTCCATAGCACATTGTACATGCCTTTCTCGTAGCCCGGACCTGGGATTTTATTTCTCTTTCCCACGCACAAGTTAGTTAGATCAGAGCCCTGCTCATTATTTCCTGTAGCCCTTCAAGACAGGGACTCTCAACATGACAACTTTGGGGAAAAAAAAAAAAGATGATTTGAAATTCACCTAGACCTCTTGAGAAGCCCCAGAACTGATATTTTTAACAGCTTCCAAAGTTGCTTCTTTTGCTGCTAACTTGGCCAAGTCTGTTGATCTTCAGTTAGAGACCTACCAACCCAGCACATGCTCTGCCTCAGGAAGTGGTCTAATGGTTGTTTCCCGAATGAATGGAAAAACGTGTGCCTGTTAGGCCGGCAGAATCACAGAGCAGTGCTCTGCCGAGGAAGGCACAGAGCAATGGCCACCCTTTCTGTCCCCTGTCCCTTTGAGGCCAACACTGATCTGAAAGGCATCCTGGCGCTGCAAACTGTTAGAAAAGGAGTGGCTGGAGTGTGGATTTGGGTCTCACCTAAGTGCACTTTGACTTCTGGCTCTAAGCACAGTGCATCCTGGCTGCCCTTTCCCGTGGACTCTGCAAGCCACAGTAGGATGGGGGGGTTACAACTCTGGTTACAGAGCATTTAAGGATGCCTCTGGAAACCCAGCCCTCTCTTCCCTTGTTTGGGCCCTGGGAAACCCTTTAGGATCCACCAGCCCCCCCGCCCCACCCCCCAGGCTGTAACCAGAGTTGTAAACATCACCTCCCATCCTACTGTGGCTAAAGTCAACCCCCCTGGACTGCTTCTGCCCCCTTTCTGGAGCACTGATGCCTTGGGCGGATTGTCTGTGTTTCCCAAACCGACCTCCCCTCCTGGTTTTCTTAGAGAACGCAGTCTCTAGCACTTAAGTGTCAGACTATCTGACTCCAAAGGCTATTTCATCAGCCAATCCTTTCTCCAAGTGGTGCTTTCCAGCAGGGCCGGAAGTAAAAGTCCTTGTGTACCTACTCTGCATTTGAATTTGGGAAAAACCTGTAAAGAAAAAGTAAGTATGGAGGTCCCCCCCATCCACAGGGGATATGTTACAAGACCCCCAGTGAGTCCCTGAAACCATAGTGAGCACCAAACCCTATATATACTATGGTTTTTTCCTATACACACATACCTAGGGTAAAGTTTAATTCATAAATTAGGCATAGTAAGAGGTTACCAACAAGCACGGATAAAATAGAATAATTACAGCAATATGCTAGAACAAAAATTACATCAACGTGGTCTCTCTCTCTCTCTCTCTCAATATATCTGATGATGCTGTATTCACGCTTCTGGTGATGATGTGAGATGCCAAAATGGCCTCGCGATGAGACGGAGTGAGCGAATGTTGCAGGTGTCCTCGCATAGCCTTAGGCTACTTACTGACCTTCTGAGGACACATCAGAAGGAGGATCATTGGCGTCCTGACTGCAGTTGACTGCGGGTAACTGAAACCACAGAAAGCGAACCCACAGGTAAGGGGTGGGGGGCGGTGCTCATTACCAGGGCTGGGGCAGCAAAAGACCCCGGTGTTCCTAATCAAGTGGGCTGTAGAAGGGTCCAGGGCCAAGGATCCCTACTGAGCTACTAGCCTGGGAAGCTCACTCCGCCTGGGTCCTGTGCAGGTGGGGAAGAACTCAGCCAACCCATTCATTCAGTTGGCAGGATAGCGTGAAAAGAGCCAGCTGCGGAAATTCAACCTCACACACACATTTATTAAGGTGATAGGGGTCAGGGGAAGAGGGAGGAAATTCAAAGGCATCATAAGGTAAAATTTGTCCTCGAGGGAACGGGGTACAGTAGGACTCACAAACACAGAATTACAATAAGCCTGAGTCTCACTGCATTCTGGGACCTAGAAATGTGCTAAAAATAGGGGGTGAGGGGCCATTAGCCCCAGTGGGCACGAGAGGTGTAGGGAAAGACGTCCCTTGAAGGATGAGAACATTCCATCCCTGTGGCCTCAGCCTGCGTGAGAGTGGTTGGCAGGGGATGGGTGTCAGGAGCAGACAGTTCCCTCCCCACCACACAAAGGTGGCAGGTGATTATTTTGTGTCCCCAGGCAGGAGATTTATTTAACTTCCTTTTGGCGGAGACCAATAAATGTTATCGCAGTCCCTGCTGTAAAGTTGCGAAGTCCCTTTTAAAAACTCAGGCTCTTAATTCACCCCATTGCCTACCAGGGACCAGGAAGTCTTCAAGCGGAGGAGGCGGGGCTTTTATCAGCATGGATCATGTCCCTTGAGGGGTCTCCTGCTCTTCCTTTCCATCTCCCTCCCCTCTCCCTCCTCCCCTGAAAGCTAGCCACAAAAGACACATGGGACCTTTGGAATGTGTTGGATGGTTTAATGGAGGTCTTTCTGCTTTTCTCCCGCCAGGCTTCCCCACACCCCCAGTCCCCGCCTCCCCCCACCCCACCGGAAACACTGCCGGGGCAGCAGCCATTTTCCCTCCTTTTGGGGGGATTAATGGTAAATCCTGTCACTGGGCCTTTGACCGGTCTTTAGCCACTCTTTGGGCCTTTTTACCAGACTGAGTCAAGAATTGACATGCTACTTGATTCTGTGAAAGAGGCCACATGACCCTCCTCTGCCTGTGCCCCCTGAAGAAGAAGGAAAAGACTGGAGGCTTTTGTTCCCTTGGTATTATTATTAAAATGAATATGTGGTGGGCTTTTTGGAAAACTCGAGATATTCCAGAAAGTAGTGAAAACAAAGTCTTTTGAAAAGAAAAACCTGGGGATCCCACAACTCAGAGATAATCATACACATTTTGATACAGTTCTTGACGCACATAATTTGCAATTTGTGACTTTTGCCCTGCTCTCGTCACCGAGTTTTCATAAGCAGACGATCATCTAGTACTCTTCTGTTGTGACAGAAAATACAACTCAAAGTACCTAAGCGGAAATGGGCGTTTATTGGCTCACGGAGCTGAAAGTGCAGGGAACAGCACGGGTCATACATGGTGGAACCCAAAGAGTCAAACTGTGTCCCTCAGACCTGACTTCTCTCCACCTCTGCCCTGCTTCCCTGCATTACCTCCATCTCAGTTTGCCTTTCTCCTCAGGACAGCAAAATGGCAGTCAGAAGTTCTAGAATAGTCTTCCTCGGCTCAGAGAAAGTTCGAGAAAAAGTCCACTATCATTAGATCTGGTTCAGTCCCCTGCTCGTGTCTGAGCCGATCTGGGATGATATGATGCTCTGATTGGTCAAGACTTTGTCACATGCCCACTCCCCGGAGCCAATGAGAGTACGTATATAGAATGAAGCCGCGAAGGGGTCCTGCCAGATTCCATCTTGACCCAAAGTGGCCCCAGTCCGTGCAAATTGATTTGACCCCCGGGTTTCCGGAGGTGGGCTTGGAAAAACTCTTTTGTCAGCCCTTCAGCTTTTATGAAAGTCAACTAAATATGTGAAATAAAACCTGCTTTTCTTATCCGATCGTCTAGGCTACACAGAGGCGAAAGTCACTCATTTCACTCGTTCAGCCAACATTTCATGAGCTGTTTATGTGCCAGACATTATTCTAGAAACTTGAGGCTACAGACTTTGAAACGAAGGATATACATCTGCTCTCTGATAGCTAAGCAAAGCTTCTGCCCTTAAAGAAATCGGAACTAGGTGCATTAGCCTTACGGAGATGGAATGTTCCTGGGTAAAAGCAAGACGTGGCAGTGAGCTACCTGACTTTATTAACTTATCCAGAGAACTATGTCAGTCAGAAGAGGGATGTGATCACAGAACATAGAAAAAAAAAAAAAAAAAGGAAAATGAGAGATTCATTTTGTCGGTGCCCATCATAGCTCCTGTGTTATCCTAGGAAGTCCACAGGAACACATGAATTGTTTGATTTCTCTGTGGACGGAGATGCATCAGAGCCTGATGATATTAAACATTCAAATCTGCCACCAAGGCCCTTTGCTCTGATCTCTTATAATCCATGCAACCTTCTGACAATTTGGCTTTATATGCAGTTTTTCCTAGATGGAGAAAATGTGCAGATCAGCCCAACGTGAATGCCTGCTCCTCTTGTACGTTGCACTTCCCGTTGTAAATTAGTGAATTGACGTTTTGATTTATATACATGAGATTCTTGCGAGCTGGGTTAATTTGCACCCTGAGAAATTGGCCCACTTAATATGCGGAGAGAATCAAGCTTCCAAGCCCCCGAGGCTGAGGGTTGGATTCACGAAAGCGGTGCCATCCTGTAGAGCTTCCCAATGACCAGCCAACCTGCTTAGCACAGTGCCTGGTACATAGAAGTTGTCCAACAAATGCTTCTTGGCTTAAATGGGTTTGGACTGAATGGATCTGATTTCATTAACATTGGGAGAGAGAGAGGCTCATGGACTTGCGAGGTCACCAGGAAAGGTCAGTTGGGGCTCTGTGAGTGAATGAGACCATCCAGAAATAACGGGACCATAAGGAGTTGGAGGGCGATGCTGATGGCAATAATTCAGGGAACTACCATAAGGAGAAGCTGGAAGAGGAAGGCCATCTGAAGGTCATTCAAGGAAGAACATCGAAGAGTAGGGCATTTGAAGGTCACTCAGAGAAGCAGCCTGAGTAGGGCTGAAGATAAGGTAATGAAATACCCCAAGTTCTCGTCTGTCCCCTCTGTCTGTGCTCTTTCCGTGGATTATGTATATCACTGGCTTTGAGGACTATTTATAGATATCATCTAATAATAATCCAAACTCCTACGTCCAAGTGACCATTAGCCATCTATAGTGAGATATGTAATGGAGCTCCTTAATAGACTCGAAACAGAACTCTTGACTCTTCTCCTCTAAACCTTTTTTTCCCTTAGTGTCCTTGATGTTATAAATGGTGCTCCAGATGTTCAAGCTGAATATCAAGGCATCCCCCACAATCTGACCACGTTCTTCACGCACCTTCTCCCCCACATCAAATCTGTCACTACTTCCTGTGCCCGTCTCTCAACAATAGGTCTCAAATTCATAAACTGCCCCCCACCTCCACTGCTCTTAGTCAAGCCGCCAATATTTCTTGCATACAGGTGATCTTTCTGATTGTATCTTTGGCGCCTCTGTTCCTTAAAAGCACACCTTGGTTCGTATCACTCCCCTGCCTAGAAACATTTAATGGCTTTTCCATTGAAACTAAGATAAGGGGCGCCTGGGTGGCCCAGTCGGTTAAGCGTCCGACTTCGGCTCAGGTCACGATCTCACGGTTCGTGAGCTCGAGCCCCACGTCAGGCTCTGCGCTGACAACCGGCTGGAGCCTGCTTCCGATTCCACGTCTCTCTCTCTCTCTCTCTCTCTCTCTGCCCCTCCCCTGCTGGCACTGTGTCTCCCTCTCTCTCAAAAATAAATAAACGTTAAAAATTTTTAAAAAGAAGAGAAAAGAAAGAAACTAAGATAAAACACAAAATCCTCGTCTTGGCCTAAAAGTTACACGTGAACTAGTCCTGAGTAACCTTCCAACTCCTTCTCTGCCACTAACTTGTTCTTGGCTACGACTCAGCCACACTGGCTTTTTTTTTTTTTTTTTTTCTTCTCTCTTGTGTGAACATACCAAGCTCATTCCGTTCTCAGGGGCTTGGCACTAAGCTATCCCTTCTGCCCCTAGAGCCTATCCCAATCTTTGCAGGATGGCCAGCTGTTATTCGGGCCCCACTCTTATGTCTCCTCCTAACCACCTCTAAGGAGCCTGTTAAACTCCCCAGCTCCACTTACAGCCACACTGTAACACATGACCTTATTCCATGCTTCCCATGACATTCTCTGGCTAAGCTGCTAGTTGCCCTCTTTCCACTACCCACTCCCACCACTGTGTCTTCCAGAATCTATAAGACTACCTGGCGTTTACTGGATGCTCGGTTAATATTCATTCGATAAAAGATGACTAAGTAGGCGCACCTAGGTGGCTCAGTCAGTTGAGCATCTGACTCTTGACTTTGGCTCAGATCGTGAGTGATCTCACGGTTCGTGAGTTCGAGCCCCGCGTCTGGCTCTGCACTGACAGCACAGGGCCTGCTTGGGATTCTCTCTCCACACCCCGCTTCTCTCTGCCCTTTCCCCACTCGCTTTTTCTCTCTCTCGATAAATAACATTTTTTAAAAAGACGAATGAATAGAAGGTAAGGATCTAAAAGGAAACTCTAGGGGAGGAAGAGTTGGCAAGCAGCCTGCCCCCATTTTGCCACAATATATATTTTCTCCACCAAGGATCCCCGTTTTAAAATCTGGTTCCAGGGGCGCCTGGGTGGCGCAGTCGGTTGGGCGTCCGACTTCAGCCAGGTCACGATCTCGCGGTCCGTGAGTTTGAGCCCCGCGTCGGGCTCTGGGCTGATGGCTCAGAGCCTGGAGCCTGTTTCCGATTCTGTGTCTCCCTCTCTCTCTGCCCCTCGCCCGTTCATGCTCTCTCTCTGTCCCAAAAATAAATAAACGTTGAAAAAAATATAAAAATAATAAAAAAAATCTGGTTCCATTTGCAGTATTTTATTTTGCATTCGAGGACCCGAATACTTGATCTGCGGTTCTTCTTGACAGCCCCAGGAGTCATGCCAAAAAGATTAAAAATCCACCCATCCTGCTGAACTACCAGAAAGATGATTTTTTTGTGCATGCAAACCCAATATTTACGCTGGAATACCGAAACGTGATTCCGGAAGAAGAAAAAAAAGTCACCAGAAGATACAATTCATTGCAATCTAGTCCCGCTTTCTATTTTTCACCTTGAGCGGACAACTTGAACTGTCTGAGCCTTAATATCCCAGCTGTAAAGTAGGCGTACCAACACTAGCCTCTTCTTACCTACCAGGTCTGGTTTAACTCATAAAATGGGAAAAATATATAACCATGGCTTCAGGTTAGAGATTTTAGAGTTTATAGAGCTCGTGAATTTTTTGATAGCTTTGGAGAAAAGAGTGAATTATTATTTTTACAGCCATAATTCAGAGACAGTTCATCACGTTATATAACTTTGAAAAGAATTGTTTTTTAACCAGAGGAAGAACATGTTTACATTATGGACTGTTGCGCTAGTAATGGGATCCGTCGCCACAGCATCAATGAAAAGGAAGACACTAGAAGGAGAGAAATGGGAAATCAATTTATCTACTTTTCCAACCCAACATTTATATGCTGACACCGAGCGCTGGCGGTTATTGAGTCAAGTATCAGATGTTTATGCAATGTCTCAAACACTACAGGCTGCCAAGGTTTTCTTCTGCAAATTCCAATTGCCTGACTTAAGTTCCAAGTAGGATTTCTTTCTTCTGCTACACATCCAGGGTATTGCATTGAATATTTTCCACCTGCATTTAGTAGGGGGAGCTAAATGACCTCAGAGTTATGTAAGTTAGAATTGGTTATTGCTGCAAATAACAACAACAAAAACAACAACAATTGACTAATTCGCTCAGAAACATTGGGGTTTGTCTCTTCTAATAAGAAATCTAGGAGAGGGCAGTCAGGCTAAACCCATATGATAATTGGATGATGCCATCAGCGATCCAGCAATGGTGTGCTCTTTTTTTTTTTTTTTAAGTTTATTTATTTTTTTGAGACAGAGAGAGACAGAGCATGAACGGGGGTGGGGCAGAGAGAGAGGGAGACACAGAATCCGAAACAGGCTCCAGGCTCCGAGCTGTCAACACAGAGCCCGACGCGGCGCTCGAACTCACACACCGTGAGATCATGACCTGAGCCGAAGTCGGACGCTTAACGAACTGAGCCACCCAGGCGCCCCAATGGTGCGCTCTTAAATACTTAATCACCATTCTGCAATTCGACCTAATTTGCATGTTTGTCAATTTCCATTGTGTGCCTACTTCTGCCACCTTTGATTCGGTGGCAGAACCGAATGCGGACTTCCAAAGAGATACTCAGTCGCATGCCATCATAAAGTATTTCCATCATACATTTAATAGATGTAAATAATCTCCAGAGTATAATTAGATGATGGTGACGCATAATAGAAGAAGGAGGAAATTATGAGTTTGGTCATTATCCTCTAGTATAATTTATCTTATTTTATTGTGAGTATATATAAGGCCATTTTTAGCAATGGCTGTGCTTGAACAACAGGTTTGCAAAACTCCTGGAAATTGAACCGTCAACTCTTGCAAACTGATGCAAGGCATGTCCAACACACCACTGAATGCAGGTTGTTTACGTTCTTTTGCTCTGCCGTCTTCAGTGTGTAGACAGACCTTCATCTCCATGCTTGGTGCCCCATGGTCACAAAATGTCTGCTGACCTTCTAAGCCTCGCATGCGCATTCCAGGCAGGAGGGAGAGAAGGGGGTAAAAAGCTTAAGTGGCATGCCAGTTCTTAAAAAAGTACTTCCCAAAGCCCTACCGACCGGCTTCTGGTTACAACTCATTGACCAGAACTGTGTCAAATATGCCTCGATGAGTGACGGCTAGTCAGAAAGGATTCACGGGTGAAGGCTGGGTTGGCCAACCAAACGAGTCTCCCATGACCATAAAAATATATTTCTAGAACTCCAGCGTTCAAGAGACTACGCCATGCTCAGCACAACGATGCAGAGATGAAAATAGAGTGGTTCAAGACTCGGTGCCTGCCCTCGAAGAATCTTGGAAGATAAGACATGCACGCACGGAACTATAGGCAACAATTGCAGATGAATTCTCCTTTAACAGCACGGCAAGAGCCGGGCATTGGTGCAGGAGCTAAGGACCTCTGGACTTGGAGGCAGGCGTCACTCTGGACTGGGTGGCCCATTTCCACCGAAGGGCTCATCATTGCAGAAAGAGGACTCGGGTCAAACAAGGAACAGCCGCCAGGTTTATAAATTCTGCTTAATTTGAACCATTCGTCAGTGTACATGGATATGGCCTTTGTACACTGCTCTATTTCAGTTATTTTAGCTAATTGCATAGGAGACTTAAATTCGCGTTGAAATACACAGACCAAAATTAAATTACTCTCTCTGCAATGACCTACCTGCTTTTTCTAGGTAACGGATAATTATCATTTTCCTAAGCTCAGTCCAAACTCTTCAAAGCCCTCCGGAATCACGTTACTGGCATCGAGTGGTTTTTCAAGTGCTCCATTTTTTAAAAACTCTATCTGCCTACCCAAGAAAGGATACCACTAAAACGCTTTAAAGCACCATGTGACACTTGAAACGATGATACATAATCTAAATGATGGTGATAATACTCGTTGGAGTATTATTGTCATTTCTCTGGAAATTTCCATCCTCGCCAAGGTTGAATTACGTCATGCCTGCGTGTCTTCCAACGTTCCAAGCTTCCCCCTGCACCTGGACAGTGCGAGGGACCCTCACTCTTACCGGGAATGGATTTCACCTAAGTGAACAAGAATGAAGGTTGCTCTCAGTTGCTGTGCTATACAAGTCTTCGGGGCTGTGGAATCAGGCAATCAATTTTACCTGATGTAAAGGTCATTCTCTTACTGCCTTTTAGTTTTGCCCTTTTAGCTCTGTGCGGGTCACCATTGAATTCCTGCCTTAAAAATTTTTTTTTAGCATAATGGCCTGTCTGAAACAGTGATGGGTCTGGAAAGTTCAGAGAAATTCTTGCTACAAGGTCCTTCAGGACCTGGGATAGACAAATAGTAGCATCCTCCTCTCGCATCCGGAAACCTTTCTCTTCTCCCCATTGCCCTGTGTCTTCCCCCCATATAACTCGCGTTGCCCCAGCCAAGAATAATATGTTGATCAGCTCTTACCACAATAAGCCTACAAAACTAACTTCCCTGAAACACATTGCCTTCCAGAAGCAAGCATTTCTTTTCCTAACTCCCAAATCTGTGCAGTTTCTGGGATGGCCCAGCATGTGGGCCAGCCTAGCTTGGCCGCAGACTTCCCGTGAGGTTCAGGTCTGCCCGCGTGGCTCCACCTGTCTTTGGACAACAAGCTTCCCGGGCCATTGGTCTTTTCGTGACCGGCTTCAGGAGGGCAAAAGGCAAAGAGAAACACACAAGGCATCCTGAAGGCTCAGCCTAGGGCCCACCATGGCCAAATGTGTTCGGTTTCCCATTGGCCAAACCCAATGTCAGTGGGAGGGAAATCTACTACCCTCACTGTGGTGGAAAGTAAGTAAAGTCACTTAAAAAACCAAAAAAAAAAAAAAACACAACCCAAAAAACAAACAAAAAAAAAAAAAAAACAAACCCCAAACAAACAAGCAAACAAACAAAATCCAATGAACAAACAAAGAGAAAAAGAGAGACAAACTAAAGAAAAGACTCGTAAATAGAACAAACTGGCAGTTGTCTCATGGGAGGTAGGGGGTGAGAGGGATGCGTGAAATGGTTTAAGGGGATGACGAGGTAGAAACTTCCAGGTACAAAATAAATAAGTCACAAAGACAAAAAGTACAGCAAAGAGAATATAGTTAATAAGCCTGGAATACGGCTCTTTGATGGCAGATGGTAATCACATTTATTGCAGTGAGCGCTGAGTCACGCATAGAATTGTTGAATCATTAGGGGCGCCTGGGTGGCTCAGTGGGTTAAGCGTCAGATGCTTAATCTCAGCTCAGGTGGTGATTTCGCAGGTTCGTGAGTTCGAGCCCCACGTTGGGCTCTGCACTGACAGCACAGAGCCTGCTTGGGATTCTCTGTCTCCCTCTCTTTCTGTGCCCTTCCCACGTTCGTGCTCTCTCTCTCTCTCAAAAATAAAATAGGTAAACATTTAAAAAAAGAATTGTTAATCACTATGTTTTACACCTGACACGTAACCCTGTATGTTAACTATATTTCATTAAAATAAATATAAAGTCACTCAGCAAAGGGTGTGAATGAATACAGAGGACCCTTGAACAGCTTGAACAGCTGTGCACCCCCACCCCTTGCACAGACAAAAACCCCCCTATAATTTTTGACACTTCTAGAACGTGACTACTGATAGCCAACTGTTGACCCAAAGCCTTACTGATAACATAAACAGCGAGTGAACACGTATTTTGTATGTTCTCTGTGTTATATACCGTATTGTTACCGCAAAGTCAGCTAGAGAGAAGAAAATGTTATAAGAAAATCATAAGGAAGAGAGAGAGAGAGAGAAAAAAAGTATACAGCTGTACCGTATTTATCAGAAAAGGTCCGCACGTCCGTGCACCTGTGAGTTCGATCCGCGTCGTGCTGTTGAAGGGTCCGCCGTCATTCTCATTCAGAGAGGACTTGAATTGTGGCTAGTGATCTCGTAGCTCACAGACAGCCTTCCCCTTTTAGCATCATCTGCTTCCCCACGAGCAATTCACAAGGGATAGATTTGCAAAGAAGCTTTTCTGGGGACTGACTGTTCTCTTGTCCACGAGTACACATTGAATGCCCATAAAACATCCCACTAGTCACCGGGGGGGGGGGGCGCGAAGACAGGGGTGCTGTTCTAAAGAAAAACTCAGTAATGGGAACAACTGGCAAAACCACACTTGGTTCGGTTGGCTGGCAATGCGAAGTAATGCGTGATTACGAGCCAGAACGCGACCCGCTAGGCAGGATTTTGAGAGACACAAGGCATTTTCAAAAGGAGAGGCACATCTGAAGGAGGAAAGGTTCTATACGGGAACAAGCATTACCTCCGTCACCCTAACTTTTTGCAAGTCTTATCTGTTTATGTATTTAGTCATCTCTACACCCAACGCGGTGCCCGAACTCATGACCCGGAGATCAAGAGCCGCATGTTCTTCTGACTGAGCCAGCCAGGCGCCCCTCATCTTAACTTTTATAAGGTGAAGCGTGAATGGTCAGTAGGCTGGTTGTATTTCAGCCCTGTTTTTCTATCCCTAATTTCTGTCTTTCCATGATTTGATTTGTTCATAATAATAATAATAGCATGCCACAAATGAAGGGTTTCTTCACAATGCTTTTGTAATGCAAACATTCACCGCCGCCGAACAATCTGTCTTATAGATTCAGGTTTCCATCTTTAAGAGCAGAAATACATTCCCTACAGAGACTAGTATCTGTGTCCGAAGAAATATCACCCAAGGAAACAGTAACTGGGAGATTTCATTCCGGGCAAGAGGAGACCTTGACCACTCAGTTCTGTGGTCTCGTGGCAGGTTGCTGGATGTGTTTTATCCATTTCAAGTGAAAGCTGGAGGAGCAGGCATTTGAGCTCTGAACTGGGCTGGCTCTCGTTTCTAAGTTTTGCATCCCGGATCCAGGAACTCTGGCCATTGGTCCGAATTGGATTCTGAGAACTAGATGTTCACTGAGCCTTCCCTTGTGTTACAGATGCTGGACGAGGAGTCCAGGGGCGTTATTCAAATAGCATTGAATAAGATTGGGACTGAAATCCAGGTCTCCCGATTTCCCAGTTGAGGGCCAGTTTCTGCCAGTCACCTCCTGGGTCCTTCTCGGGCTCCTAGAGCATTTCCTGTCAGCCTCTGTGAAATCAACTTCTCAGAACCAGCCTAGGAACCTTGACTTCAGATGGAACTTGTTTCCTGTCGTAACTCCCGCTTATTTGCTGGGTGTCCTTGGGCAAATCGCCCGGCCTCTCTGTGCTCCTCTTTCCTTCTCTGCAAAATGAGGCTAATGCTACCTAACATGCAGTGTCGTTGGAGGAGATGAAACAATGCGTTGCACAGAGCCTGACAGAGCAATAAAGAGTTGTAACAAGTGACAAGTGACCGAGGCCTGTCGGGGGGGGGGGGGGGGGGGAGGGGGAACAGAGCACTTGGTGAAGGGCTGCGGCATGATCTTGCCTGAGACCCGGCTGGGCTCCTGGAGGTTGTCTGCCCTGGGACAGCAGGACTCAGTCTGCTCAGTGAGAGAAGATACAAGCAGCTCCCGGCCCTGACCAGACACCATGTTTGGGGACTTGGAGAAAGGGGACAATAATTCCCCTGCAGCACACCCTCGCCCACCCTGCTCAGGCTGTTGCCATTAATATAATGACTCAGACTTGGATACGTGTACTACTTGGAGTGGAATGCGGAGAGTGCTAATGGATCTCGAGATTCAGGGATTCCCCTGAGGAATGGGGAGAGAGATTTCCCAAAAGGTAAATGGAGCCGTGTGCCCCGTGGAGCCTGGAAGAATAAGACGCCTGCTAGAAAGGACCCGGCAGGTGGGGCACCGCTGGGGAAGGAGAGTGGGCCGTCAGGACCCTGCAAGCAGCCTGGTGGGCAGTGGGAAAACCATCCTGGACAGTCCGTTTCCTTCTCCAGCGTCTCCTGAATTACTCCCGAATCCAAGCGGCCGATCCGATCCAAGCTTGCGGGGTAATACGATGCAGAGCAAAATGTCAGGAGAATGACAAGAAGTAAAACCTGCCTGAATCGTCCTGGAGGTAAACCGTGGGCTCTAAACACACACCCTCCTCCCAAGGGTAAACATGAGGTATGAGAGTTAGCGCTGCTGAAATCCAGAAGACAGAAAAATATGTTCCCCGGTCTCATGGTTTGAGAAGGTCTTCTTTTGCCCAATGGAGTCCGTCCTCCATATGACTGCAGAACCCTACTGGCACCTGTCCTTTGCCCCCTCTTTTCAAATGGCACCGTATGTCCCACCGGAAATAAGGAAGAACGCTCTGTTCAGTCCTGTCCGTACCTCTCCACGACTACACAAAGAACGGAGGGAAGCCTGGAATTACCGCCTGTTAGGGTAGCACAACTCTGTCTTAAGGGAGAGTTGCTATAACCTTATTAAGCCTCAGTTTCCCCAGCTGTAAAGTGGACATGATAGCTCCTACTCTTATGTTGTCACAGGGCTTAATTACGTGAGCAGTTCTGGCTTTGCTGACAAACCTGTGCACCTGCCACATGGGGGGGGGAGTTAATGCTAGTTTCCCTCTTCCACATCTTAGTTAACGCCCACCAAGGCCAACTCTCTCAGTCTACCTATAAAGAATGAGTGCTTCCAACAGCACTATGACAGAAGCTCAAAGCTGGGGGGCCCCAAGGAAAGATTTGTCCGAAAGTACCTAATGGAGGCTCTTCAGAAAGGATACTTGGCCAGGACACCGTTTGTAGGAATAAGGCACAGGGTTATTTCCAGAAAGACAAAGTCACTGATTGGAAAACCAAAGTGGTTGGACGTTGTTCAAGTTCCCCCAAACTGGGTTGGTTTCTACCAAGGTGAGGAGCCCTCGGCAGACATCTATTGTGAGGGATGGATTAAAACAGACTAAAGGAGGCCTTAAAGGAAAAGCAGCCCCAAAGTAGTTTCCAGAAGCGGGTAAGCAGCCTTACCACCAGGGCTCAGAGACAGGGAGGGCTCCCTGAGGGTCGAGGGGGCTAATGGAAGGACAGCGTGTGCCCCAGGCTCTGGAGCTCTTTTTAAGAAACTGTTTGCAGAGTGACCTTGGTATCTCCAACTTTACTGAGCCCTGACCGCATGCCAGTAGGCTGGAAGCTCAGGCCGTGACTTCACCCCAGGCCGGCCTGCACTGCCACGGCGGGCAGGTGGCTCCAAACTCTGGGGATTCAGCCTTCAGGTGTCTGTTTTCTGGAACTATTCCCGATGGGCTCTCCTGTGGGCCTCAGCACGTTGTCCTCTCTGTGGGTCTCCGGAGGTTGTCAGAACACAAGCTGGTCCTCCTTGGCTGCTGAGCCCAGGAAAGGAAGGAGCAGAGGAGTTATGGACGTGGCTTTGAGGGTTTTTTTCATCATCTAAGGGTTCAATATTTAGAGCAATATTGATTCGATTTATCTAGTGTTGTAACGTTCCATTGGTTGCTAGGCAACAGAGTTCTTTCTTCTCTGTTTTCTGGGTGGCTCATGGGAGTTTAACTACCAAAGAGATTACTTTGTGTGTATGAAACTAAATGGACCATAGGTGCCATACTTAAGTGGAGGAATACTGTTTTACCGGGCAGTGCTAAGACCGCGTTTCCTATCACATCTCGGTAATTGCGATTCAACCCCCAGAACAGGGCCATTCATATTCACATTCCCTTGCAAGATACCCACTGAGAACAATTTAACACAAAGTTGGGCTGCTGCATAAAACCCTGGGCTGTGTGCTCACCATCCCATCCTCATAAGGTTCTAACCCACGCTGGGGCAAGAATGGATTATCCGCCCCATTGTGGTCCCCTCGACCCCCCACCGTAATAACCAAAAACAGCAACCTGGATTATGAAGGGCAAATTACGAAGTTTGCGCCTCAATCCTGGCATGGCCGGATCTCTCCTCCTTTCTCGGATCCCATCTTCTCCCCAAACTCGCCCCGGAAATCGCCTTCCCTCGTTCGGAAGCTCTCTTGTAAGTCCTTCATACGGATGTTCGCTGTTCCTTTAAAATCCCCAAGCAGAAGCAGCAGGCAACTGATGACCGTCAGCTTGGGCTGTATGGTTCAGTGACTTGGCATTCATGACGTTTATTTTGGAACCTGCCTGATGGCCTGACCTATTTTAGGATCTCTGCTTTAACCATACCTTCCTCCCCCATTTTTCCAATTAGAAGTAAAGGCAAAAGAGATGGGGGAGGTTGGACGGGAGGAGAGGGAGGAACGTGGAGCTCAGCAGTCTAGTTGTGACATCGGCAACCGCCCAAGCCGGCCATAGCGTTGCAGACACTGTCGGAAAGGTGATCTGCTGGGAAGGCCGTGTCCCCGAAATGGGAGGAGGTTCCGGAAGCACTCCTGTGCTCAGTTTCCCGGGTGCGGCCACGATACACAAACCAAAGGCCACATTGGGTATTTTTCAGCGTTTTCCTCTCCGGAAAGACCTGTTCGGGAGAGGAATGATCTCGTTCTTCCAGAGAGGAAAGCTATCTGGAAGCGGGGGGGGGGGGCGGCGGTGGTGATGAAGCAAATGCAGGCAAGTAGCCAACTGTGCACATTTACGGAGAGTAGGAATGTAAAAGAATGTAAAACAGATGTTTGGCAGGAAAATAAACCATTGCCCTGGGAGCATCATTATCGGCCTCTGGAGAATAGGGTTTCTCAGATCCAGGCAAATAACGCAGTGAGTCACTGAAAGCTGCACACCCATCATAACCAGCTCTGAGGACCCAGCTTCTGGGTCACCTGGTCCCCTGTCTCCACATCTTTTTTCTTGGCTGTGCAATAGGCAGAATACCTCTGAATAGATGCTATTCTGTCTCCCTAACCGGGAACGAGGTGTTCTCACACTAGAGCTTCTTCCGTGCCATGGAGGGCCGGAACAGCAAGACCGGGCCCCCAAAAAGGGAGGCGGCAACTCTCTAAGCCTTCTCCTACGGGCTCCAGTGGAATAATGCTGAGAGTTATACGAAAGCAGGGGACCCGAGCCACTGTGCGGAGACCCTCCCAAAATAGTTGTAACCCTCATGGAGCCAATGGTGACGTGAGGGTCATTTGGGATGGGGTACCCACGGCGGGTGCTGCTGCGGGCAGCTCAGGAACACTTCGATGGCTATCAGGAAGACAAACAAAACAGTAGAAACAGACCCATACATACCGAGAAGGAACCGACGGTTACCAGAGGGTAGGGCGTTGGCGGAAAGGGCAAAATGGGGGAAGAGAGTGGAAGGCACCGGCTTCCAGGCACGGGGATGGAAGTCACAGCGTAGGGAATATGGTCAAGGGTGTTGTCGCGTTGTATGGCGACAGATGGTGGCCACATTCGTGGTGAGCACAGCGTGATGGCTACGCTTGTCCAGTCGCCATGCTACGCTGAATTTAACGCACTCGGTGTGTCACCTAAATTTGGACAAAAAAAAAAAAAAAAAAAGATTCTGTGCTTGAATCACCTGGTACCTTCGGGAGGAATGGAAAGAATTTAGAAAACGGGGGGCCCCAGCATGGCACAAGACGGAAGTCAGAGGTGTGATGTCTCCTGCCACTGGGATGGGGTCTAGGAAACGTGTCCATGTCCCTTACAGCCAACGGAACTCACCCTAACCTTAAGGACGCCAAGACCGCCTCCATAAACATAAAGGGCCACGCAAGTCTTGAGAGAAATAAAATAGAGGAACAAGCGTCCACCATGATGAGCCATCAAAGCTGAACACAGCGATAAGTTCGCACAGCGATAAGTTCCCTCAAAACGGAGCCCACAGAGCACATCTCATAATAATTTATTTACATCAGTAGCTTCGGTGACCTGTGAAGTTTATTGACAAAATCAGAAACGGTCCTCTTTCTGGGCACTCCTCTTTGCCTTTCGGAATCTTCTTTTAGAATTTCATGTGACAGGCAGACACTGATGTCTTTGGGGTTCCAAAATATTATTTTCGAAAAGCAAGCCCAAAATATCAACCTGTCAGACATTGTCTAGAGTTATTAGCCTGGCTGGTGGATGCCTTGCAGAGGCTGGCTGGAAATTTGGCCAGATATTTTTTCCTCCTTTCCTATTTACTTCTTTTCTTTACTGACTGTGTTTTCCTGGGACTGGGGTGCACATATTTATAGTTAGAGCAGGAAAATGGAGAAGGAGGAGATTGGTGTTCTTTCCCTATTCCTGGAAGTGTTTGTGCCTCTAGCTTAACCGTGTTACATATTGAGGGTCTGGAGAGACTATTGAGGAAGGAGAGAAAGTACAAGAAGGAGGAAGAGGGGGATAATGAGGGAGGAGGAGAAGAAGAAGAAGAGGAAGAAGAAAAAAGGAGTTCCCTGCAAATTATATTTCCAGTTCTCAGACCCAGAAGGTCATTGTGACGGAAATCGCTTGCCCCTCTGTCTTTCTGTCCTGCTGAAAGGACAGACCTTTTCCTACGTGGAATCACGTCAGACAGAGGAATGTTGTGCCTTCAAATCAATTAGGACAAATGAATTCCTTAGTGTAACCTACCAGCAAGCACGAAAAAACTAAAGGCTGCAGAGTATTAATGTGCTGATTAAAAAGAATGATCAGAGGGACGTCAGCCGATGGAACCTAGACCCAGGTGGCTTTGAAAGACACCCACCCCTGGGGCGCCTGGGTGGTGCAGTCGGTTAAGAGTCCGACTTCAGCCGGGTCATGATCTCGCGGTCCGGGAGTTCCAGCCCCGCGTCGGGCTCTGGGCTGATGGCTCGGAGCCTGGAGCCTGTTTCCGATTCTGTGTCTCCCTCTCTCTCTGCCCCTCCCCCGTTCATGCTCTGTCTCTCTCTGTCCCAAAAATAAATAAAAAACGTTGAAAAAAAAAAAAAAGAAAGACATCCACCCTTCTGATGGTTGGATCACAGCCAACCAGTTAGTAACTGCTTGGTTGCTCAACTGAATTCAGCTGGTTTGTTGTGAAAATGACCCACGCTCTGCCTAGCCGGCATCGTCACTTTGGAACCAGTTTCCCGGGTGCAATCTTCACCGTCAGCCTGAGCTCAAATGGTGGGGTGGGTGACTACCACCGGGTTAAGCTGAGCCGGGGAAGTTGGTTGAAGGAGAAAGTTCACAGAAAGCCCAGCAGCCAGGAGAGGATCAAACGAGGGCTGCAGGCCGACAGCTAACTCCAATTTAGTTAGAGGGAAACTGAATTGAGACAGTGGGACTGCCAGAGAGAAAGCCACGTGATTCCAGAAAATTCCATCTTAAAACATGTCATAGGAGCTGAGTTCTTCCCAGGCCCCAGTGCTCAGGATGCAACCCTAGAAAATGGGAAGGAGGAAGCAGCGAGGCGGCCTGATCTCTCGTGTGGGGATCTGGCGAGGCAGGAGTATTCGTCAGCGGCACGTCAGCGCTCTCCTCCGCACGGAATGCCATGTCTATTTCTGGAATCCGGAAGTTTTCAGGAAAAGCGCTCGACTGACCTTTGGTGAGGTCCAGGAGAAGGGCGGAGAAGTCCACTGAGAGCTGGCTGCTTATTCTAAACAGCTGGGATCGAGGAGGAATGACATGAATGTAGGCGTCCATTTCTGGCGCCGGGAGAGGCTCCAGGGAAAGGCAGGGGCAGGGACTCTTTTCCAATTAGTCAGAGAAGCTTTTGATGACAACCCCAGGAGTCCCTTATCCCAAAATATCACTTGTCACCTGCGCACACCCGCCCACGAATGCATCCTGGATGAGATGGATGGGTGGTACCTAGTTCTCACTCTCCTGCCGGGTTCCCTTGACAGGCTGCTCCAATGATTTAGGGCACCATCGGTGGCCCTGATCTGATTCATCACTTGGTGATTCATCTTTCCCAACAAGCCATGGCTCCCGTTTTGTAACGCCCTTCCATTCTTCTCCTTTGAAGAGAGACAAATAGGTGATGAAAGCCAGGCTGGGGAACAGAATTCCAGCTCTTTCCTGCCAGAACTAACCCGTAGTAAGAAGAAGCGAACAGATCATCAGATCAATTTCAGGGAAGACTATGCATATTGACAAAACAATGCCCTTTTGCATCTCATGTGTCGCTTTTATTGTTTCGCACATGGGCATAAGTCCCATGAACACCCGTGGCAACCTATGAACAAGTAAGTGGATTTTTTATCTGAACATTATGATTATTTAAAGGTAAACACATTTGGGGGGGGGCGGTGGCGGCGCCTGGGTGGCTCAGTAGGTTGAGCATCCAACTCTTGATGTCAGCCCAGGTCATGATCCCAGGGTCATGGGATCAAGCCCCATGTTGGGCTCCGTGCCGAGTGTGGAGTCTGCTTTAGATTCTCTCTCTCTGTCTCTCTCTCCCTCTGCCCCTCTCTGCTCACATGTGCTCTCTCTCTAAAATAAAATAAAATAAAACAAAATAAAATAAAATAAAATAAATAAAGGTAAACACATTTTTTCTTTTTTTACTATGAAATTTATTGTCAAATTGGTTTCCATACAACACCCGGTGCTCATCCCAAAAGGTGCTCTCCTCGGGGCGCCTGGGTGGCTCAGTCGGTTGAGCGTCCGACTTCGGCTCAGGTCACGATCTCACGGTCCGTGAGTTCGAGCCCCGCGTCGGGCTCTGGGCTGACGGCTCAGAACTTGGAGCCTGCTTCCAGTTCTGTGTCTCCCTCTCTCTCTGCCCCTCCCCCAATCATGCTCTGTCTCTCTCTGTCTCAAAAATAAATAAACGTTAAAAAAAAAAACAAAAAACAAAAGGTGCCCTCCTCAATACCCATCACCCACCCTCCCCCTCCCTCCCACCCCCCATCAACCCTCAGTTAAAAGGTAAACACATTTTTTTTTTTTAATTTTTTTTTCAACGTTTTATTTTTTATTTTTTGGGACAGAGAGAGACAGAGCATGAACGGGGGAGGGGCAGAGAGAGAGGGAGACACAGAATCGGAAACAGGCTCCAGGCTCTGAGCCATCAGCCCAGAGCCCGACGCGGGGCTCGAACTCACGGACCGCGAGATCGTGACCTGGCTGAAGTCGGACGCTTAACCGACTGCGCCACCCAGGCGCCCAAGGTAAACACATTTTTTAAGGGAAATTATATTTTGACCCTTAAGTATATAGACCTATCAATATACTAAATGGTGCATTTCTTTTCTAGAAGTATTATCTTCCATCTGGAATTCTGTTGCATATTGTCTGTTTTGGCCATTAGAATTGCCTATGCTTCTTATTTTTACAATATTTTTAAGCAATGTTTATCGTGTTTTTACAGCAAAAGCAATGCACAGGCATTATAGTGAGCTTAGAAAAAATGAAATTTCCGACTAATATAAATGAAAAAAAAACCCTATCATACTACCACCCAAAGATCATCATGGTGTATAACTTGTTGAATATTATATATTTATATATAACGTACCTATTACACAAAAAACAGTGACACCTGGGCGGCTCAGTCAGTTGAGCGTCTGACTTTGGCCAAGGTCATCATCTCATGGTTCGTGAGTTCAGCCCCACATCAGGCTGGCTATTGTCAGTGAGGAGCCTGCTTGGGATTCTCTCTCTCTCTCTCTCTCTCTCTCCCTCTCCCTCTCCCTCTGCCCCTCCTGCACACATGCCCTCTCTCTCTCTCTCTCTCAAAAAAAAAAAAAAAAAACTTAGAAAAAAATAGAAAAAAATATACACATACATGAATTAGGATCATCTAACATACGGGTGACACAGTAACAGTTTGCCTTTGTCCATGAATGGCCTTCATCCTACCCACCCCCAATCAGCCTGTGATGCCCATCGATCCAGAGGGAGTTTCTCAGGAAAAAACAAGCACGGAGCCAAAGCAAAATTCAGCTTCTGGAAATCAAAATGAGGACTTGGCCGCCGACAATCCCTTGCAATCCTGGGCAATTTTCTTAAGTAAGTTTTGTCTACATCTTGTAATCTCCTCTATCCCCACGTATCCCCAACCAACTGTTTTAATCATCCAGATTAGAGAGCTTCAGTTAAGAGAGGTCCAGAGGGAAAGAGGAAACGGCAAATCCCTCCCTCCAGTGGAGGTGGGCCAAATCCCACCCCCAACCTCAGCCTGAGAAGGGTAGGTTCATAGACGGATGAAGATACCATGAAGAGTAAAGGAGACAGTCTTAGTCTCTTTAGGCTGCTATAACAAAAATACCACAGCCTGGGTGGAGGGACAAGGGAGCTCCCATTAATCAGGGTAGGGAGACACGCCGGGGTGTGGCTCTCCCGGGCCATCCTGGGTTCCTGAATAACAAGGCCACAGAGTAGTAGAGGGCCAGATGGGCTGCCCAGGGATTTGGCAGTGTACGGTGGGCTGGCCTGGGCCCCCCAGACTAGCAGGCTAGATAGAGAATGGGGGCAGGAGCTCGGAGATCGTTTTTTTTTTTTTTAACATTTATTTATTTTTGAGACAGAGAGTGACAGAGCATGAATGGGGGAGGGTCGGAGAGAGAGGGAGACACAGAATCTGAAACAGGCTCCAGGCTCCGAGCTGTCAGCACAGAGCCCGACACGGGGCTCGAACTCACAGACCGTGAGATCATGACCTGAGCCAAAGTCAGACGTTTAACCGACTGAGCCACCCAGGCGCCCCGGAGATCATTTTTTATACCAAAGGTATCATACCACTGACTTTTTTGAGCTCCTAATATTGACTCAGCTCTAGGTCAACTGGGCAATGTCTCTGAACAAAAGAAAAATCCCACAAAGGGCAGATAGTTGGTAAATTTCCTAGGTCCTTACATTTCCTAGAATATTTTGCTTCTCCCTTCATCCGTGAGTTAAAATTCAGCCAGGCTTAAAACCCATGGATCTAAACATTTCTCCTGTCAAAACCCCTGTTTATCCCAACATCTTTTGATTATTATTTCAGCACCTTTTGGCATTTCGTGTTAAAGGGTGAAAGCCTGAAGCTGACCTTATTTTTCGTTCTCTTGAGGGCACTTATTTCTTTTCTGCTGGATATTTGTATTATTTTATATGGCTTATTTTAATTCTTAGAATTAAAAACAATTTTTTTTTCCAGGCTAAGAATGTGTGTGTATTGCCTGGGATACAGTAAGGCATTTCAATCTTTAAATTCAAAGTTTTTTTCAAATTCATATAGATTCCTTAAATACACTTTGAATTGTTACATTTTATTCCATTTGTTCTGTTTCTTCCCTCTATAAAACTTAATTTTATCTTTGTTTTATGTCCTCCATCTCTTTCTAATTCTTCTTGCTTTTATCTACGACTTCTTTTCCCCTGAATTCTGAGAGAACTTCTCAAATCTGCCCTCCACAGTAGTGAGAATTTTGATCTTGGCAATGTACATCAATTTATTTCATTTCTTCTTGTAATTCTCCTTTCTCCTTCTAAAAGGTTCTTTTTGTCCTTGCAGTATTTCCAGAACCGTATTTCCCCATGGAGTCTACTGAGCGATGCTCTCCTTTCCTTTCCCTGCAGCGTGTTTTCCAACTGGGCTGTTACTTTGTTGTAAAGTTCTCAGTGTGAAAATAGAAGAGTATAATTGGGGTTTCTCCGTAGATCCCGCGCGAAATTCTTTGGGCCCTACTCACAAGCCCCATAAGTGTCAGGAGAGCCTCTTTTTTATTTTTTTTTTTAAAGTATTTTTCTTAACGTTTATTTATTTTTGAGACAGAGAGAGACAGAGCATGAACAGGGGAGGGGCAGAGAGAGAGGGAGAAACAGAATCTGAAACAGGCTCCAGGCTCTGAGGGGTCAGCACAGAGCCCGACGTGGGGCTCGAACTCATGGACCGTGAGATCATGACCTGAGCCGAAGTCGGACACTTAACCGACCGAGCCACCCAGGCACCCCGAGAGCCTCTTCTTTAATCTTACCCTAGAGGGAACAATTTTTTAGGATCTGATATTCATTTATCTAGTTCTAACTCTGGTTTTCTCCCATCCCCACGGCTCAGCCCTATAATATTGAGAAATGAAATATATGTTTACTGATTAGAAGGGGGAGGCAGTAAAAATGAGACCCAAAGTTTGTAATAGCTCCAACAGAGTAGATACACATTTCTAACTTATTTAAGAATTCGAGAGTTCCTATGCAGCACCTGGGTGGCTCCGTGGGTCAAGTGTCCGACTTCAGCTCAGGTCACGGTCTCATGGCTCGTGACTTCGAGCCCCGCATTGGGCTCTGTGCTGACAGCTCAGGGCCCAGAGCCCGCCCGCTTCAGATTCTGTGCCTCCCTCTTTCTCTGTCCCTCCCCCGCTCACACTCTGTCTCTCTGTCTCTCAAAAATAAATAAAAGCATTAAAAACAACAAAAAAGAAAGAACTAATTCTTGACCGCATCTAACAAGGGAAGCTGGAAATGCAGTCTAGCTGCAAGAATGTCTAGCATGTTCAAGAAAAAGGGAATACTGGTTTTGGTGAACAAGCCCCCCGGAGTGTTGGAGACCAGGACCACCGGCACATATAGCTGTGTAGACGGTTCCTCTCTCCCTGTCAACATTGTTTTTCTTGGTTGCAGAAGATGCAACTCTCCGTCTCCAACTACTATGACTTCTCCGTCTCCTTGCTTCCTGGCTATTTTGAGGAAGACATTCCACCCATCCCAGTCTGAGCCCCTGGAAGGCAGACTCTCCAACCAGGCCAGGCAGCTGGAAGACATGCTAGAAATTAATCAGAGAAAATAAACAGGAGAAGAGGAAGTGTCCAACACAAACTAATCCCTTTTCTTTAATTACTTGGGAACACACTTGGGTCTTTCCCTGGCGGCACAGGCAAAACAAACCAATCTCACTGAGCCAACGTACCTCTAGTTCAACAGTTCTCAGAGTGTGGTCCTTGGGCCAGTGGCAGCAAGGTACTCATTAAAATGAGTCATCCGGGTACTCATTAAAATGGCAGCATCCGGGTCCTCATTAAAATGCAAGTCTTCAGGCTCCACTCCAGACCTAAGGAAGCAGAAACTCTGGGAAGGAAACCTGGCAACCTGTAGTTTAACCAGCCCTGCAGGTGATGCTGTCACTACTGCTCTTGGCCGTGACCCGGACCATAGCACAGTACCCGTTGTCAACTCATGGCCCTCCATTTTAGTCGCAAGCAAAACACTGTCGGAGGTGTATTTGGAATTCTAATCTTGCAAAACTGAAAGCACAGAGCGATGAGAGTAAAATTCACTCTTCTGGTTGGACTCACGGGGAAAAGTTGAAACTTAAGCCTTTTTGCGTAGGAAGCTTCCAGCACTCACGAACTATCACCTGTTTATTTTCTTTGGCACTAATTAGCTAATTCTCTGCGCCAGGTCAAGATGACCATCGGTAATGAACACGGAGTCATAAAATATCTGATGTGAAGGGATCTCATGGGTCATCAACTCCATCTACCCATTTTATAAATTGGGAAACTGAGGTCCGAGAAGAATAAATGGGGCGTCCAAAGCCCCACCTCTAGTTGGAGGGAGAGCCACAGCTAGAACCCAAGACTCCCAATTCCTGATCCAGCTCTCTTTCTGCTAACATCATCTCATGAGATCCTATTTGTAAAGCCCTCTGAAACACACCCAGTGTAAAAAGGGGTTGTGTTATATTAATATTGAATTGGGTCCAGATAATTTGAATTCCAAATCTTAAAGAGCCAAAGTTAAACGTGTGTGCAAATTTGTTCTGTAAGCCTTGTCCAAATGCAAATAAAAAATGAATGAACAGTATTGCCTTAGAATTATAGAACACTCCGGAACATTGATATTGATATTAAGAAGTGCAATGAAAAAGCATCAGACAGCAGCCTCTGATATCTCCTTTTCACGGTTTCCCCTGAAATGCCTGCGATGTCATAAAAACCTGAGAGAAATGTCCACCAAACGTAGGGTCGGTATTTCTGAATAGAGGAAAACGGTGTGCAGGTTCCTATACCTTATTTCACAAAGAGAGAGAGAGAGAGCCATGCATCGTAGAAGAAGGTGGGGAGTCCGAAACTTTCTCTTTCTCAGTCCAACAAGAGCCACACTGTTCCAGACCTAGAACATTTCAGAGATTGGGATCAAGGGAGATGGGGGTCGGATCGTGTCCCAGGTCACTCACTGATCAATGGAGACGAGTGCCCCTGGCTTGGTTTTACTGGTGGTCTGCTGCCTGGGGCCCAGTTGGAGTGGAAATGGCAGCCCCATAGAGCTGGGGTGGACTCTTCCCGGGAAGAACGTTCCTCCCAGCTTATCGTTTAGGGGTGTCAGCTGAAATCGACTTCTTTCTGCTTTCACTTTATCACTGGCTTTGCTGGGTCATTGAATGGAGAATCTTTTTTTTTTTAACACCTTTCTTCATTATGTAATTCGCGTACCAAACAGTTCACCTATTTAAGGTGCACGTATCAGTGGTTTTAATGCCCTCACAGATCTGTAGAACCATTAGCACAGTTAGTTTTAGGACCTTTTCAGCACCTTATAGAGAAACCCTATACTCTTCAGTTATTGCATCCTCAACAACCATTAATCTACTCTGTCTCTACAGATTTCCCTGCCCTGGAAGTTTCATAGGAATGGAATCAGTCTGTGGTCTTTTTGTAATTGGCTTCTTCCACTTAGCATCGTGTTTCTATGGGTCATCTATGCCGAAGCAGCGTATCTTTTTTACGACAGAATACTATGCCATCACCACCTTTATTTATCTGTTCATCCCTTGATAGACATCAGGGCGTTTCTACCTTCCAGCTCTTATAAATTTTCCAACTGCGCATATTTGAATTGTCATCTAGTCCAAGGGAAAAGAAATTCTGAGTAAGGGAATTACCTTCGTAAGCAGCCACTTTCACACTGTTTAGCGTACTCCACAAATGTTGGGCACCTCAACAATGAAAACCAGGACAGGAGCTACTTTGAGGTCGCTCTGAAAAATATTTGTAACAGTAGCAATGAGAAGGCTACGTGTTCCAAAGCCTTTTGACGTTACCCAGGTAACCCTTATGATAGTCCTGTTTTACAGAAGACATGAGCTCTGAGGATTCAGAATCACCCATCGAGTGAGTAGGAGACAGGTCAGAGAACCTATCATTCTGTCGCTAGTTAAGATCTATTTTCATCTAATTTTTAGAGGGAAGAAATCCCTGTAGGAACGTTGTCCTACAGTAGTGGGAGACTTTGGCATTTCCCCGTTCTCAATCAGCACATCCCTTCCCTTCTAAATTCCAATGGCTTTTTTTTTTTTTTTTTTTTTTGCTTTTAAAAATATATCACCTTTGGCCTTTTATCGTCGTGTTTGTGTGAAGGGTTATCCCCTCTGCTAGCTGCTCATAGCAGAAAGACTGGACCAGAAGTCCTCTGAGAAATCTGCTAGCCGTAAAGGTTCTGAGGGATTTCTTCAGTGATACACAATGATCCTACCATTAAAATAAGGTTTCTGGGGGACGCCTGGGTGGCTCGGTCAGTTGAGCATCCAACTTCAGCTCAAGTCATGATCTCACGGTCTGTGGGTTCGAGGCCCCCGTCGGGCTCTGTGCTGACAGCTGGGAGCGTGGAACCTGCTTCGGATTCTGTGTGTCCCTCTCCCTCTACTTGCGCTCTGTCTCTCAAAAATAAACACACAAAAAAATTAATAATGTTTCTGGTTTTTTCTAAGTTCATTTATTTATTTTGTGAGAGTGCATGTGAGAGGGGCAGAGAGGGGTGGGGAGGGAGAGAATCCCAAACAGGCTCAGCACAGAACCCAACACAGGGCTTGATCTGACGACCCGAGCCAAAATCAAGAGTCATACGCTTAACCAACTGAGCCACCCACGTGCCCTAGTGTTTCTGGTTTTCTTATCGGTGACTCCCTTTCCATGAGACTGGGCAAGTCCAGTAGAAATGCTGGCCCTGGGGGCTCATGCTGGGTGGATTTGGAATGTCTGGAAGCCAGGGGGCCCATGCAAGTGAACACCAAGGAGGGTCGTGTGTCTGCTAAAGGGGTGCCATCATGAGAAAGGTACCCGCCAGAGACAGGAAATGAGTAAGAAGTCAGGAGCCAAGGACATCAGGCAGAGGTTGTAACTGGAGAGAATGTCAGATGCATCCAGGGGGCTCGTGACAAGGCCCGTGGATACGTCAGGGTACCTGAAGGCTTACTGATAGGGTGTCCTTCCTGGTAAAGGGCACAGTTGTCCAGCTGAAGAAAACATGGCACAACTGAACATCCTAGACGATTACTAGTCTAGTTTTCTGAGTTCGGGTTTTAAGGGTATCATTATTACCAACTTTAGTGCACAATTGCTACCTTGTAGCCTGGAAAAAAAAAAAAAAGGAAGAAAGAAACCGTCTAACTGTCCATCCTTTGGCAAAAGTTAAACTGTGAGTCCATACAGTGGCTGGTCGAACTGTTGGTTCTTCAAACAGTGGTGGAGACCCATACACCTTTCTGAGAAGACATTCGTGATGCGGTGCCGATTTTTTTCGGAAGTTGTAAACAAAAAAAAATGTCTATAAGAAAAAAAGTTTGTAGATACAGAGAACAGATTGGTAGTTGCCAGAGGGGGAGGGGGAGGGGTGGGAGAAATTAGTGAACCGTTTTGTTTTGTTTAAAGAAATGGAACAATTTGTATATATTTTAAAAGGTCACAAGATGCCATGGATATTATGCCATTCGTGTAAAATTGTGTGTGTGTCGATATGTGTGTGTTTACGAATGTGTGTATGTACATAATTTTATGTCTCTAAATATAAAAGGAGTATTGAGACCTCTTGCAACTTACAATTGTATTTACCAGGGTACCTGAGTGGCTCAGTCGGTTAAGCATCCGACTCTGGATTTCGGCAGAAGTCGTAATCTCACGGTTTGTGAGTTCGAGACCTGCATCAGGCACCGTGCTGGCAGTGTGGAGCCTGCTTGGGATTCTCTCTCTCTCTCTCTCTCTCTCCCCCTCTGTCCACCCCTTCCTAGCTCTCTCTCTGAAAGTAAATAAATTTTAAAAATATATATATTTACCAAAATTAAAATTGCTTTCAGAATAAGTGGATTTTTCAGTGATGTTTTGTAACTTTTAGCTCCTTTCTATGTTATTTTATCATTGTTCTTATCCTTAAGACTTACTAAATGCTCAAAATTCATAAAATAGTCTGCTTTAAGATAACACTATTTATTGTGCACCCACCAACTATTACATGATTTGTCTTTTTTTTTAAATTTTTTTTAAGTTTATTTAAAGAGACAGCATGAGTGGGGGAGAGGAAGAGAAAAAGAGAGAGAGAGAGAGAGAGAGAGAGAGAGAGAGAATCCCAAGCAGGCTCCCTGCTGTCATCTGCAGAGCCAGCTGTGGGGCTCAAACCCACAAACCACGAGATCGTGAGCTGAGCCGAAACCAAGAGTCGGAGGCACAACCGACTGAGCCACCCAGGTGCCCCACGTGATTTGTCTCGTTGGAACTTTGCAGCAATTCTTGGAAGTGTAATATTTTTTACCTCCATTTTTTAAATGAGGCAACTAACACTTTGATGTGTTAAGAAAGCGGCCCACGGCCACACGGCAAGCGAACGGCAGAGCTGGGACAGTAGTTCGGGACGGTCATGCTCTCTGTCATTGTACTGAGCTGCTGTGAAAAAGGCAAACAACTCGGGCCCTATCCAGGAAGGACTTAGCACGACATCTGCGAGCGCAATTTCCCCGTGCTATCTATTCTCCAAAGCCGTAATGAGCAAATCATCGTGAACGCAGATCGTGTTTCACAAGAAATGTTCGGCACTCACAGGCCTGTTCGAAATCGAATCGCTCGATCCTCTTTATATACTGATATCAGATGCTGAGGTGTAAACATGTCTGTAAATTGTTCGACTTTCTTCCCATGGAGACGCAGTACGTGTGCCCCCTTCCCCTGAAGCCGAACCCGTCTTAGTGACGGAACACGTAGAACGCACTAAAAACAATACCCTGCCAAGGCCTTCATCTGGCTCGCTGGGCCACTCCCTTTTGAGTCTGGAAGCACCTACGGCCACCCCGACTGAAGAAACTCAGGCCACGAGAAAGTGGTCCAGCTCACAGCCCCTGCTGAGAACCCGGCCAACGGCCAACATTGACCGCCACACGCTCGAGCGACGACGCCTCCGTACAAAACGTAGCCTCCAGATGACAAGCCACCCCCAGCCACGGAGTCTTCCCGGCTGGAACGGAGACCCCGTGGGTCAGAGACAAGCCGCCTCTCTCTAATTCCCGACCCACACGTTTCATAAGCGTAATATAACGGTTGCCTCGTGCCACCGAGTTTTGGAGCGGTCCGCCGTGCCTCAGTGGTCGTCAGCTTTGATGTCGGCCCGTTCCTTTTGCGCCTGTCCGTTTTGCTGAGCTCCTGCCAGTTGGACTGAAGGCTTGGGGGTTATTTGGCCAGGAGTGACGGGCTCTGATTTCCTTTTCCATAAAACTAGCACAAGCTGCAAGCTCCCTGAAGGCAGGAATGAGTTTGTCATTTTGACAGTTGTGTTTCAACCACAGCCACAGTGCCCGGAGCCTACGGGTAGGCTGCTTCGGTTATCTACCGCGTTCTTGAAGCCACTCCAAAACGCAGTGGCTGAGCACAGGGGCAGCAAATGATGGGCCCCAGGCAAATCCAGCCTGCCAACTCTTTTTGTAAATAAAGTTTTATGGGAACACAGCCATGCTCATTTATTTACATATTGTCTACAGCTGCTTTGGCTGCAGTGGCAGAATTGACCGGTTGCCACAGAGACTATGAAGCCCTCCTTCTAAACCTACTTACCATCTGATCCTTAGCCGAGAGTTTGCCAGCCCCTGGCTTAATGCAGCGATGATTTATTATTTCTCTCAATTCTGCGGTTGGCCGGGCTCGGCCGAGCAGGGTTTTTTCCTCCTCTGCATGACCACTGATGAGGCTGCTTTCTCCTGAGAGCCCGCCCGGTGCTAGAACATCCCAGGTGGTCCGCTGGCACGTCTAAAGCCTTAGCGCTCTCGGCTGGGGCATCTTGATTTTCCTCCGTGCAACCAACTTCTCTCCGGCTTCTCAACGTTCATTCGTCTATCCCAACTGTCTTCACTGAAACTTCCAAGAAGGAACAGAAGCAGAAGCTACCGAGCCTCTCGAGATCCAGGTCCAGAACACCCTTGCGTTCTGTTGGCCAGGGCAGGTCACAAGTCAGTAGAGATGGAAGGAGAGCTACCCTCCACTCCCGCTCGGAAGGAGCACCTTGGAAATACAGTGAGAGCAGAAACTGTGCGTGGCCATCTCTGGATCTGCGACATAAAGCACGCAGCCAATATTCGCTGAGTGAACGCAGGAGAGCCCACAAAGCCACAACAGTAGAAGGAAACGTTTATCTACGGAGGGAGGCCAGGTCTCCACGAGCTGTCGGCACTAAGAAAGTGCCGTTGGAGCTGAAGAAATGCGCAGGTTCCAGGTGAGCACAGAAAGAGAGAGACACCAGGAACACAGTCAATGAAGTCATTTGGGGACGGGAGGCTGCAAAGGGGAAATGGAGGGGAGATCAGATACCAGGTCTGCACGCCAGGAGACACCAAATATCCTCAGAACAAGTACGAGAATCAGACTCCATGGGTCAATGTCAGACAAGAGTTAGCACGGTGACTGACGGGGAAGCAAAGGAACGGACTTCTGTGGGTTTCCACAACGTGCAGATGAACGTACGGGATGGCCTTCTACCATATTGGTGCTGTGTCAGACCAGATGGCTGAGCTCGTGGATGTGATGGCCCAGGCTCATGAGTTGTGTCACAACAGCATCTGACGGAAAACAGTCTGAACTTAGCTAATAGACTTGGAGGAACTTGTTACCACCCAAGAAAAGAGCATAGCATCTTCAGCAACAGCCAAAAAGCATTACCTTCCAATGGAAGATGTAGGGTTGCAACAAACAGGGCCAATGACTCAGCTGGCACAATGACGACCCTTGTTCTTTATCTCACTTAATTCTGTGAGGAGGTTAAAATGTCCCCCACTTTACCAAGGAGGAAACTGAGGCTTGGTGAGAGCAAAGAGCTCTCTCAGACACATGTGGTTAACATACAGAAGGGGCAGGATATGGACCCAATTCCGCTGGAGTCTAAAACAGTCACGTTGCTTCCCCGTGGAATACAGAAATCGCCATGTAAGGAAAAAATAAAAATATGAGGCTCTGTCTGCCTAGAGGAATGTGTCTCAAAATATGTCCCAAGCAAGACTAGTATTCTGAGATGGTCGCCCAAAATAATGACCCCGAGGTAAATAAGCATGAGAGCTGATATAAGGTAGGGTCCCCTTTTGAAAGTCACACGATCGCTCACGTAATTAGACAGAAATCCGAATCTCTTTACATGTACTGTCCAATAATATCCTGAGGAACTAGTGTTTTTAAGGAACATACTTTGAGAACACGCCTGGGTGGCTTGAGCTTCCCACATCGGCTCAGGTCATGGTCTTGCGGTCATGAGTTCGAGCCCCGTGTCGGGCTCTGTGCTCACAGCTCGGAGCCCGGAGCCTGCTTCCGATTCTGTGTCTCCTTCTCTGTCTGCCCCTTCCCCGCTCTCTCTCTCTCTCTTTCTCAAAAAATGAATAAACATTAAAAAAAAAAGAAAAGAGAACATACTATCTAGGAAGAAGCAGCAGTCAGACAGCACTATTTTTATAATCTCATTAGATATGTAACCGTGGAGAACACATTTTTGGCAACCGCTAGAATTTGGAGTACCCAATGAAGGCTGAAATGGTTCTAAGACAAATAAAAAGAGGCCTCCTTCTTCGCAGTCTAAAATAAGCTTATAAACCTTGCTGCCACACTAAATTAAAATATTAAAAAGCCCTAATCAGGTTATTAAAAAATAGACCCCACGGGCCTCCCAAGAGTGGCTGTAGGTCTCAGCGTTAGAGACACAACGTTGTACCGGAACCTCTGTACCACTCCAGCCCTTTGCAGAAACAGAGAGCCAATCCGACCCAGTTCATCTGGCCTGTCGTGGCTGCCTAGGGGTTAACTTCTCCTGCCTGCTCTGTAAGGCTACCTGGAAAAGTCAGCCTCTTTCTATCTTGCCACGTTTACGTAATCCCGGTAACTTAGAAAGGACGGGGTAGCTACTGGTGCATTGCCGGTGGAAATGTAAATGTTGCAGCTGCTAGAGGAGGCAGCATGGAGTTTCTCCAAAAATAAAAATAGCATTGCCATAGGATCCAGCAATTCCACTTCTGCGTACGCGCCCAAAAGAATTCAAAGCAGGGGCTCGAGGAGATATTCGCACGTCGGTGTTCACGGCAGCACTAATCTCCGGAGCCGGAAGGCAGAAGCAACCCGTGTCCGTGACAGGCAAACGCACGAAGAGAGAGTGACAGATACATCCGATGGAGTATTATTCAGCCTTTAAAAAGGAAGGAAATCCTGACACCTGCTCCGGCGGCTGGACCTCGAGGGCATGATGCTTGGTGACATACACCAGTCACAAAAAGACATACCATACGATGCCACTCGCAGGAGGTGCTTACGGTAGCCGGATTCATAGAGACAGAACGCAGCGTGAAGGGTGTCAGGGGCTGGGGTACGGGGAGCGGGGAGTTCCTGTTTTAAGGGTAAGAGTTTGAGCTGCATAAAATGAAAAGCGCATGAGACGGACGGAGGTGACTTGTATTTAATAGCATCAAACTGCACGCCTGAAAATGGTTAAGGTGGCAAATTTTGGGTTGTGTATGGTTTAGACAATAAAAAAAAGAAAGAACTGATGTGAGGGCTGGATTGCATTAACTTGCATCTAGCAAGGGAAAAGGGAGCCTTTCTAACACAGAAGCTGAGCCCTGACCTCTCCGTGCTCCTGGCTAGAATCAAACGAGGACAGCACGGGGACCTTCCGCCCAGTCCCCGGAACGGCTCTCCCAGAGGGAAGAGGCAGGTGAGTCCGTACCCATGGCAGGGGCCACGCGTTCGTCACCTGCCACCCAATCCTGCATTCACACCAGGCAGGGGGCAAGGATCCCACACGTCTAACTTACCGCCGGCCTTAAGGTCCTTCTCCTCCCGCAGAAAGTTTCACGCTGAACAAAAGAACCAGTTTCAACAACAACAAAGAATTGCTTCAAACCTAATGAGGATCAGGTATTGAAAGAAGTAGGAAGCCCCGTCTCTCCTTTCTGTTTCCTCTTTTTGCCATGAGAACAAGGCAGGGCTCGTGACACCTGGCTCTGGAGGGCACCCAGGACGGGTCAGCCTTTGACAAGGGCTGCCATTCACCCGCCTCTGGGTTACCTGGTCCTCGAAGCCTCTTAGACCCTGTAAGGTTTGTGTTAACGCATCTAGGTGGTTCAGCCTCCAACTCTCAGTCTCAGCTCAGGTCTTGATCTCAGGATCATGAGTTCAAGCTCCGATCCTACTTAAAACAAAACATAACAAGAAAAAAAGAGAGAGAAAGAAAGAAAGAAAGAAGTGATACAAGTAAATACACCTTTTCACTCAAAGGCTTTGTTTTCAAGAGATAACTTCTGCACAAAAATCTATATGCATTAGAATACGGATCTCAGAATAGTGTCCAATATTTTTAATTTTTTTTTAATGTTTATTTATTTTTGAGAGAGGGAGAGAGAGCGCACAAGCTAGGGAGGGGCAGGGGGGTGGGGACAAAGGATCGGAAGCAAGCTCTGCGGTCTGCACGGAGCCGGATGTGGGGCTTGAACTCACAAACCACAAGATCATGACCTGAGCCAAAGTCAGACGCTTAACCAACTGAGCCACCCAGGTGCCGCGAATAATGTCCAGCATTGAGAAACTGCAGATAATCTAAATACCTGATGATCTTAGAATAGCTAAGTCAGGTATGAGAAATTCGTTTGATGATGTATTATACAGTCACTAACAATAATTATGAAGAATGTGTCACATAGAAATTTTCTAGTAAAGCATTAGTTAAGAAATTGAGAATTTACATTTACGTCTATACTCTGATTATAAGTATATAGTGTATAGAGATCTACTGGAACAGAATGGAACATTGAATATTGTTATCCTAATAAGGGTGGTAGAATTATCACTGACTTTCCTTCCTTTTTAAAATATGTTGTTTAAACTTCAAATTAAACATTATTAGCAGAATGACTTAAGGACCAAGAAGTACCACCAAATTTGCCATCAGTCTCCATCATAAGACCCAATTTTCAAAGACTTATAACTCAGATCTTTCGATATGTTTGGATCATACAGGCAGAGAGAGAGAGAGAGAGAGAAATATCAAGAAAATACATGCCTTAAAAGATTCACATTTCAAATACTGTGTCCTAGACTGAGCCAGCTCACTGCCAGGAAGCACAAGAATGTAACGATGTGAGAGTGTGGAAAGAAAGGTTGGTGGCTCGTCCGTACGTTGGACAACAATTACCGCATAACCCAGCAATTCCACTCCTAGGTATATACCCCCAAAGAGCTAAAACAGATGCTCAAAACCAAAAGTTGTACACGTGTTTCATAGCAGCACTATCTGCTATAGCCAAAACGTGGAAACAACCCAAATGTCTAAGACCTGATGAATGGGTAGACAAAATGTGGTATAGCCATACCATGGAGTATTACCCAGCCACGAAAAGGAACAAAGAACTGATATATGCAACACAGACAAACCTTGAAGACATTATACTCAGTGAAAGAAGCCACAAAAGGCCACGTGTTCTGTGATTCCATTTATATGAGATATCCAAAATAGGTAAATTCATAGACTGAATGGAAATCAAATTGATGGTTGCCAGAGGCCGGGACAAGAGAGAAACAGGACGTTACTGCTTAATGGGCATGAGCTCTCTTTAAAGGGCGATGGAAACTCTTTGGGACGAGACGGAGGCGATAGTTGTGTGACGTTGAGAATGCACTAAACATCACTGCATATACACTTTAAATCGCAAAAATGGTGACATTTTTGTTGTGTATATCTTACCACAATTAAAAGAAAAGCAACACTGGGTCCATGCCCTCAAGCTCATGACCCCATCGCCAGGAGGTAGGTACCCGGGCTGAAATGTAAGAATAGTCGCTATAGTTGTATCCACAACGCCCAGAATAACGCTTGGCACATTGTGGGGCCTGGGTAAATACTTGCAGAGAGATAGGAGGGAAAAAAGAAAGATAAGAACCGAGGGAGGAAGAGAGGGAGAGGGTAGCCTGGCATGTATGTTTATTGAATTAAGCACCTTACTACAAACTGTACCTTAGAACCACACGTTCCTTCTGGATAGTTTCAAGGTTATATTCGCATCTCCTCCTTCTGGAATGCCTTCATGAAAATTTTAACATGCTGCAGCCATACTCTCTCCCTGGAAGCGCTGGGCACTCGAGATGAATAGACAAGTTGCTTTTCCCCAGAGACACAGAAGACAACTCTAAAATGCAGTTGTCAATACTGAGCCAGGTATGACTTTAAGCAAATGACTCACCTACTCCCTGACTCATCCATCCATGAATGGAGACTGTTCTTTGACAATGACCTTAATACCCCTTTTAGCCCTTGTGCAACTCCCAGTCTGTTGGTTAAGAACAGCCTCCCTTGAATCTGGTTCTAGCCCTGACTCCTAAAACAGGGAATCCTTGCGCACTGCTGGTGGGAGGGCAAACTGGTACAACCACTGGGGGAAAACGTATGGCGATTCCTCTTAAAATTAAAAATAAACATGCCATTTGACCAGAAATTCCACTGCTGGGTATTTACCCAAAGAAAATGAAAATACGAATTTGAAAAGATACATGCACCCCTGTGTTCTTGCAACATTATTTACAATAGTTAACAGACATTTGGAAGCCACCCAAAGGTCTATTAATAGATGAATGGATAAAGAAGATGTGATATATGTGCACAGAGGACTATTACTCAGCCATAAAAAAGAATGAGATCTCGCCATTTGCAACGACATGAATGGACCTAGAGAGTATTAGGCCGAGTGAAGTAAGTCAATCAGAGGAAAACACATACCGTATTATTTCACTTAGATGTGGAATCAAAAAAACAAAACAGAACAAAACAAAACAAATGAACAAACAAGCAAAGCAAAACAAAAGACCCTTAAATACGGAGCACAAACTGGTGGTTGCCAGAGGGGAGGTAGGCGGGGGGATGGGCACAATTAGGTCAAGGGGATTAAGAGGTCCAAACTTCCAGTTATAAAATAAATAAAGGGTGACACAGGGAGGCCACACTTATCAAGGTGAGCACTGAGTCATGTACAGAATTGTCAAATCAATGTTGTACGCCCGACTAATACAACATGGTATGTTAAATATACTTCAGTTAAAAAGATCGAAACTCCTGATGGTGCCCCGGGCCCTTTATGACCTGCCCCTGTCTCTTCTTGGACCTCATTTCCACCCTGCCCTTCTGTTTCTATTGATCAACCAACACTGGCCTAGCTCCGTCCTTCACCTGGGTGTTTTCACTAGTCATTCTTTCTCCCTATATGCTCTCCACCTTCTTGGCTCTTCTCTAACTTGCTGATCCCCGCCTAAATGTTAACATTTTGGTGAGTCTTTCTGTCACTCACCCAAATTATATGATGTCATCGACTCACTGTATTTGAAATATCCGCATAAAGCTTAAATTTTGTCTTAAGTGATTACTTATTGGATTACTTATCCCTTATTTACTTATTTATGGTATATTAGGGTTCTCCAGAGGAAAAGAACCAATAGGAAATAGATATAGACGATGATATATAGATAGATAGATAGAGACGATGATGATGGATGATAGATATAGATGATAGAAATAGATGATAGATAATAGATAGATAGATGATAGATAGATACGATGACGATGATGATATAGATATAGATGATAGAAATAAATAGATAATAGATAGATAGATAGATAGATAGAGACAGATAGACAGATAGAGACAGAGATGTAGGGTTATGAGAGCCTGGCTCATGTGATTATGGAGGCTGAGAAGTCCCACAATCTGTCATCCACAAGCTAGAGACCCAGGAAAACTGGTGACTCAGTCCAAGTCTGAAGTCCTAAGAGCCAGGAGAGCCAAGGGTGTAAATCTCAGTCTGAGAACAGAAGAAGATGAGGTGAGACGTCCCAGTCCAAACAGTGAGACACAAAGAAAGGGTAAATTTCTATTCCCTCTGCTTTTTGTCCTGTTCAGGCCCTCCATGGATTGGACGATGCCCATGTGCTTTGAGGAAGATAGCTGTACCTTCTTGAGTCTTCCAATTCACATTCTAATCTCATGCAGAAACACTTTCGCAGACATACCCAGAAATAATATTTAACCCACGTGCAGTCGAGTTAACACATAAAATTAACCATCTTATTTGGATTATTACCCTTTTCCTGCAGAGCCCTTCAAGTCCCATGAGAGCAAGAACTTTATCTGTATTACTGACTTCTGTATCACACACGAAATGCAACAGTTACCTATTGCTGTATAACAAATTATTCCAGAGGTTGTAGCATAAAATGACAAGAAACATGAATTTTCTCATACAGTTTGTGTGTCAGAACTTTGGGAGTTGTTCTTGTTCAAGGTCCCTCCTGAGACCGTCACATAGTGTTATTTCTATGATATCTTCTTGGTTACATAGTTTAGTCCTATTCACTCTGGTAGAGGATAACGTCCTGGTGAATACCAGGAGGCCATCTTGGAAGCTGGCTCCCACACTAGGTGTTCAATTAATATACAGTTGACCCATCGAACAACATGCAGGTTTGAACTGCATGGGTCCACTTATACGTGCGTTTGTTTCGGATAAATACCATGCACTACTATAAATGAATTTTCTCTTCCTGATGATTTTCTTCATAATATTTTATTTTCTCTAGCTTCCTTTATTGTAATAATACAGTATATAGTACGTATAACACATCAAAATATGTGTTAATTGACTGTTAATATTATTGGTAAGTCTTCCCATCAACAGTAGCCTATTTATTAGTAGTTAAGTTTGGGGAAATTTGAAAGTTAAGTGCAGATTTTTTACCATGTGGGGTGTCGGTGCCACGAACCTGTGCATTGTTCAAGGGCTAACTACCTGCATATTAGTGAACACTCATGATTCAATAGTAAAAAAAAAAAAAAAAAAAAGTCTAAGTTCTTGGATTTACACTGTGGTTCTGACACTCGTTAGCTGTGTAGTTTTCACAAGGGGTTTGGCTTCTCTAAACTTCAGTTTCCACATCTATAAAATAAAATCGCTTTACATATTAAATCACATATTCGATGCAAAAGCACTTAACATGAGGTGAAGCATATAAGTGCTCAACAAATGCTGGCTACTTTTTATTATAGTTACTATAAATTCTTGGCCATAAATCTCCTCCTTAACACTCCTTGTGAGGATTCCTTATTCAAGGAGAGAGAAACTCACTCATCTAGAGAACAATGGTCAAGTCATTTTACCTGGGTGAGAAAAAAAAAAAAAGATTGCCCTGGACGCAAGATAAGTGGCAATAGACCATTTTAAGATTTACTGGGAGGAAAATATGAAGGCCGCTGGAGAAAAGTGATATTGGGGAAAATTGGATCAATATGGCAGCTGAGCACATGCTTTGGTCACTCTTCCTACGCAGGAAGAAATAGAAAATCAATGTGATCACCGGAATATGAGAAAGTAAAGTGTGCCATCAGCAGACCAAAGGCTTTCGGGAGTTCATAAAAAAAAAAAAAAAAAAAAAAAAGAGAAAGCATATGGGCACTGTAGATAACAGAACATATTTATGTTGGTCACCGTCCCCAGTTTCTTGACACAAAACTCCTAAAACCCTTGTCAATTCCCATCCATACACTCCCAATAGGAGGGGCTTCAGAGAGCCTCCAGATGAATGAACACATCCAGACAGGAAAGGTGATGCACCCCAACGCCACGGGGACAGAGACTCTGTGCTCAGGACCCTCCCAGACTTTGCTTTACGTATCTCTTCATCTGGCTGTACATCTGTATACTTGATCACGTCCTTTAATGAACTAGTAAGCATACGTTAAGTATTTCCCTGAGTTCTGTGAGCCCCTTTAGCAAGTTAATTGCACCCCATGAGGGGATCAATGGAACCTCCAATCTATAGCTGTTTGGTCCGAAACACGGGTGACAGTCTGGGCTTGCCACTGGCATCTGAAGCATGTGTCTGAGGGAGATGTGGTGGGACAGTCTGGAGAACCGCGTCCTTAACCTTTGGGACCTGATGCCATCTCCGGGTAGATAGCATCGGAACGGGGTTAAATTGTAGAACACCCAGTTGGTGTCACAGAGAATTGCTTGGTGCGGGAAAACCTCCACACATTTTATGGCCAGAAATGTCAGAAGCGTCTGTGTGAGTGGTAAAACAAAACACCAAACACACTGTACATGGGCTGAACTGAGGCTTTTTCTCTACGACAGAGAGGAAAGACTGGATTTTTCATTTTAGGCACAACCACATGCTTGTTGGTGGTAATGTCAGATGATAAATAAAACCTTCCTCTGAGGGCCTGGAATGCGTGCACTTCCTCCCCCCCCCCCAAATGTTAATATGCGCGTTATTGTAACTGTTTCAATACTAGGAATCTATCTTAACGATACAGGCTAGAACGTGTGCCAAAGAATTACCTGTGAGTGTTTACGTGGGAGTAGATTCACCAAAACATTGTCTTGCAATTGCAAAAAAATTAGAAACACCCAAAAGGTATAGGAATGGTCATTACTAAGGAAATTATGAACAGACTCTTAAATACAGAGAACTGGCAGTTGCCAGAGGAGTGATGCGTGAAAGAGGAGAAGTGGATCAAGAGTACGTCTGTCGTGAGCCACCTGGGTGGCTGCATCGGCTCATGATCTCACGGGGTTCAAGCCCCGCATCAGACTCTGTGCTGATGGCTTGAAGCCTGGAGCCTGTTTCGGATTCTGTGTCTCCCTCTCTCTCTGCCCCTCCTCCGGTCATGCTCTGTTTTTCTCTCTCTGTCAAAAATAAATAACATTATTATTTTTTTTTAATCAGGTGAAAAGGGCAAGTTGTGGAACAGTGGGCAAAGCACGTAACGCCCTTTTGTAAAAATAAAGTCACGCACATATGATTAACCATAAACGCATGTGTGTATGCACGTGGGTGTAGAAACACACGGGAAAAAAATCAGAAACTTAAAAATCAACCTGTTGAAAGTGGTGTATCAGTCAGAGTCCAGTCAGGAATCAAAAGTCACAAAAGTGACTTCAACACAGAGAATTTAACAAGAAGGCGTCAACTGGGTAACTGGAAATTACGACCAGGGTAGCAACAACAGGAAGCAGCCACCACCTCCAGGGCTGCAGGAACAGAGAGAAGAAACTGGAATTATTAAAATGTAAGAGAACTTAGAGGAGTAGCCATGGGGCCCCCAACCGCTGAGGAGGGGAGAACGGCCAGTTGGTGCTGGTGCTTCTGAGGAGGCATAATGAAGCTCATCTGCAAGAGCTCGAGGAGCTGCAAACTGGATTCAGCTACTACTACCAGAAGAAACCACCACTCCTGGGTGGCACTAACAAGGATGGAAGTCCACAGGGAGCAGACGGGAAGTCCTCCGGGCACAGACAGGAAGTCCTCCGGGCACAGACAGGAAGTCCACAGGGCACAGACGGGAAGTCCTCAGGGCACAGACGGGAAGTCCGCAGGGCACAGACGGGAAGTCCACAGGGCACAGACGGGAAGTCCTCAGGGCACAGACGGGAAGTCTACAGGGCACAGACGGGAAGTCCTCGGGGCACAGACGGGAAGTCCGCGGGGCACAGACAGGAAGTCTGCGGGGCACAGACAGGAAGTCCACATGGCACAGGCAGGAAGGAGCAATTCTCTACTTCCTCCTTCCACCTGCAGTCCCCCTCTAGCGCACCTTGGACGGAGCCTAACAGAGCCACATGTGGTTTTCACGATTCCTGCTCCAGGATCACAAAGCCGACTAAATACTGGAGTCAATGACCCCATGGAGAATCAGAATGATTCCGGTGGTGCAGGGTCTTCCCGAGGTGGTGTTGACAAGGCTTTGAGACTCGAGGCAGATGCTTTTGCAAATTCTCTGAGATGTAATGAGCAATTAATTTCGGTGATGAGTGAAATGCCGCTGAATCCATGGACCATTATTCAGAAGCAAGGTAGGGCTGGAAGCTAGTAATTCAATTACTAAAGGTAGCACTTCTCCATTCAAAACAGCACATATTTCCATTTCTGTGGAGGAGGAAGAGTCTTTTATGTTTAATTTTCATCAAGCTGTGAAATGCGGTTGTAGCTGTGGGTGTCTCATTGATGCCAGCCATGCTCAGGAGGCTCTGTCTCCCCAGTGTCTTTAATGTCATGTCCCCACAGTGTCCCCCATAGGCAAGAAAGATCACATGGCCCAAACGAGAGAGCAACTTTTTACTTAAAAACTTCCCAAAGAGTTGTCTTTACTCACAATTTTTCGCCAATTTTATTCATCCTATCTTCTCAGAAAGCCCCCTGCAATATCAGTAATCAGTAATCAGTATCAGATACTCATCAAAAGCGTGTCTAAATAAAGGCTTCAAGGGAGCCAACCTATCTTTTTCATACTAAGCTAATGGATTATGGTGTGTGTGTGTGTGTGTGTGTGTGTGTGTGAGAGAGAGAGAGAGAGAGAGAGAGAGAAAGAGAGAATGAGACAAGGCTTGTAATTTTGCTTTTCCAAGACACCCCAAAAAGCCAACTGAGACTTGAAAAAATAAAACAGCTCTTACAAATTTCCCTTAAAGCAAAGAAATCGATGTGCATCAGAATAATAGTCTATGAGTCAGCCCCTTGAGTTTCAGTCCATTGGGTTAGGTCCACTTGGGTTGTTTGTTTGTTTGGGGAAAGCAGAATAATGGAAAATGTAGTGCTAACCACACCTCCAAGCATAGAACCAGTGAAGAACTAAGAAGGGAAAAGTTTCTCTTATTCCTAATATTTGTAAGCTGACGTCCAGAGAAGGGAAACAATCTACCCAGAGTCATACAGCTGCTAAGAGGCTGAACTGGGCATAGACTCCAGGTTTCCCAGTTCCCTGGTCAGTGCTACGTCTAGTGCCCCACAGGGATTTTGCATCTTAGTGAATGCATACGGAACAAGAATATGAAATGTTCACCCTGAGGTCCCTTGGGATCAGTAGGCTACGTGTTAAGAAAGAAATAGTTGAAGATGCATTGAGAATACAATTTAAAACCCAAAAGGTAAATCCAAGGAGTTAGAGATTGTTTCTCAGCTATTTTCAAAGACTGGATCCTATTAACTGGAGATCTACTGACTTCTTTCTTGAGTTCAGGGATGTAGTTCAGTGTCAGAAACTGTGATAGAATAGCTATGCTTAACAAAGTAGTCAGCAAAGTGAAATTCAGATTAGAGGGTCATAATCTCGTGGAAAGGAAGAGAAACTAGCAAAATTGCCTTGTTTGGAGAGGAAGGGAGGACACTAGCAGCTTTGCAGGAGACGAACTTTGGGGAAGGAAAGTGTCTCAGAGGGATTCTTAGGCTACTGGCTGTGCTGCGTGTGATACAAACTGTGTTGGTTAGGGCAAGGTTAGCCGGTGAAACAAACAAACCCCCAAAGGTCAGTGTTGACCATCATTTCTCACTTATGTAAAATTCTAGGGCAGATGCTCCCAGTCAGTGGAGAACTGTTCTCCACATGGCGTTCGGGGACTCAGGCTTCTTTTACCCTATGGGTCTCCCACCCTCTCAGCCCTTTGAGTTTTTGCTTCCAGCTGGTGGAAACAGAATAAGACATTGGAGAAAGCACGCCCACTCCTTTAAAACTCAGACTCAGATATGATACGCATCGTTCCCGTCCACATTCCAATGGCAAAAGCACGCCACCGGGTTCACAAAAGCTTGGAAGGCTCAGATCTCTATGTAGGATCGGCCAGATGTGAAGAGGAGACCAAATTGTGGTCTGCGGCTAGAAATCGCTGTAACATCCCTTCCCCCACTCCCCCTAGAAAACCTTCATGGATGCCTGCATCCCTTCTTAAACTTCCGAGAGGCTGGATCATCTGGGGAGAACTTGAAATTCTGTGACTGGAGGGGGGTTGGGAAAATCAGTCTGTCCAAGAGACCAAGGAACAAGACAGTAGCTGACATCTGGCTCACACGTATGTGCAATGCACACCTGCTGGACACATTTGTGTGCACGCGTCTGTAGCGGCTCTTCCAAATGAGCCCGGACTGGAATTCAGAGCCTAGCAATTTCGGGGACTGGTTCACTGGAAATTGGTTACACATGAGTTGCCAAGAAGTCGCGTAGGGGTTATAATTTTGACAGGAGAAGGAGGGAGAACCTTTGTCCAAGTTCTCCTGTGGAGAAGTAGGTGGAAAGGAGGATAATGAGTAGACTGACATGGGAGCTGGCCCACCCAGGCCACCTGGATATGTTTTGAACCCCTAGAAGGAGAGGACATAGGACTGGAAGCTGAAGAAGCTGTTTCCATAAAGGTTGTGTTTCATAATACGTGGTAGGATTGCACTTCCTGGATTCCCTTTATCTGAGTCTAGCGATGTGACTGGTTTTGACCAATGAACCTGGAGTGGAAGTGATGTATGTCAACTTCAGGGCTGAGCATTGAATCCCTGGCAAAGGTCTGCCCGGTCCTACGTTCCTTCTGTCGCAGTAACCTGCAATATTCAAGAGGGTAACCACTCCATCGGCCTGCGCCCTCGCCGGATTAGATGAACAGGGCACCACTCCCGATCGGCAACGGTCATGTAGTCAGAGAACAATTAACCTTTGCCGTTTGGGGCCTCTGGGATTTTGGAGTGTTTGTTATTACAGCATAAACTAACCTCACTTGCCTGGCACAAAGATCCTTGCGAGACTGTGGAATAAAAATGTGCCGTTTTCACAGCAGAAGACAAACTGTAACACAGAGTAGATGAATGGGCGTTCCCTCTATTTTCACATCCAAGGACACCAGTAACTCTGCTGTAGCGACAAAATGTGGTATTGTCCACCATACCCAGCAGAGTGGGAAGAAAATCATACCCTTGAGGATCGAAAAACAGGTAAAACCACCATCTTTGAACGGGATGATGAGACTAGGATGTTTCCACTGCTCATTGAGCTCACTGCAGCTTATGCACTTGGATGGCTGCTTCCAAGCACGAATTCCAGTGATCCTTATCTCTGTTTCACTTGTTTCTAGAGGCAAAGACCCAGGAGAGGGCACCCGATTGGCTGAGCAGAAGTCATATTTTATACACAAGACACAACAGGTGCTGGTGAGGATGCAGACAAACAAGGACTCTCGTTCACTGTTGGTGGGAGTGAAAACTGGTGCAGCCACTGTGGAAAACAGCATGGAGGGTCCTCTAAGAGTTAAAGACAGAACTACCCTATGATCCAGTAATCGCACTGCTGGGTATTTATCCCCCAAAATACAAAAACACTAATTCAAGGAGATCTGTGAACCTGTATGTTTGTAGCAGCATTATTTACAATACCCAAACTATGGAAGCAGCCCAATTGTCCATCGACAGATGAATGGATAAAGAAGATGTAATACACACACACACACACACACACACACACACACACTGGAATATTACGCAGCCATACAAAAGAATGAAATCTTGCTATTTGCAACACCACCCATGTAGCTAGAGAGCATAATGCTAAGTGAAGTAAGTCAGTCAGAGAAAGACAAATACCATATGGTTTCACTCATAGGTGGAATGTAAAAAACAAACAAATGAGCAAAAGAAGCAAGAAGAGAGAGAAAGACGACCAAGAAACAGACTCGTAACTCTAGAGAACAAACAGATGGCTAGGTGGGGCGTGGGTAGAATAGAGCAGAGGATTAAACGGTGCATGATGAGCACTGAGTAATGTATAGAACTGTTGAATCGCAGGGGCGCCTGGGTGGCGCAGTCGGTTAAGCATCTGACTTCAGCCAGGTCACGATCTCACGGTCCGTGAGTTCGAGCCCCGCGTCAGGCTCTGGGCTGATGGCTCGGAGCCTGGAGCCTGTTTCCGATTCTGTGTCTCCCTCTCTCTCTGCCCCTCCCCCGTTCATGCTCTGTCTCTCTCTATCCCAAAAATAAATAAACATTGAAAAAAAAAATTAAAAAAAAAAAAAAAAAAAACTGTTGAATCGCGATATTGTGCACCTGAAACCGATATGACACTGTATGGTAACAGCACTGGAGTTAAAATTAAAAACTTAATAAAAAGTAATAGATACAGAGACGGGGGAGGGGAGGGAAATCACACGTTATAACATAGCCACCAAGGAGCCAAGAGATAGAGGGTTTCCATTTTCCATAGACAGTGCCCTTTGATCTTCCAACATCACACTCAGTGAGAGAGTTCTCCAACACAGGAAATGGCCTGGATACTAGAAAGCAAAAATAAAGAGGACAAATATGTTCACAAAGGGATTCCGTAGGTTTGCTTTGACCTTGACCCTGCCCTCTCCCATCCCTGCTCTATTTTTTTCACAGTTGGAATTCTCAGCCTCAGATTCTCCTACCATAGGATTTTTTATTTTCTCTAACAGCCTTTGTGGTTGAAAGGAGAATTCTGTATTCGCAACGTACAGAGGAACAACAGAAGATCTTTTGACCGGGAATTTCATGGCCCACCTTAAAGGGCCCATTGGGTTCAAACTATGCCAACACGTAAATGCCTTCTTGCCATAAGGTGGATACTCAGTGCCTCATTCTGCCCTCAATCCCTTCAGCTATAGGCCAAACAACTTTGAACAAGTCAACTTTCTAAACCCTGCGTCTTCGCACCTGTAAAGGAGGGTTAACAATCCCTGTCTTACAGGATTGTTGTGAGAAGTAAACATAGCACACGTAAGAGTGGCTGGCAAGGTGCCCGGCACATAGGAGGGTCTCAAATATGGTAGTTCATTTATCCTCTCTAAAATTGTATAAGCTAGTTAGAAAGACCAGACGCATCTTTTCTGTGGGCTGAGAAGGAGTTTTCAAATCATGCTTTTCGTGAGTTTTAAAAATGGATTCATCTGCACAAGTCCCCTTTGCAAACACATGGAAACCCAAAATGTAAAACAAATAAGGCCAAGCTGTTCTGGCTGAAGCTGGCGAGGAGCTGGAAGCCTGGCCCGCTCCAATGATCTACATCACCTCATACTGTCCTTGCTGTATCGACACAGCAGCCCTCCCACCCTCCACTGAACTGGAGGGCTCCGTGAGCATAGGTAGAAAGCCATCACTTACCCCAAACATTTATTCTACAGAGGGGGGGAAATGAGGTTCAGACAGAAGTAATCTGCTCAAAGACTCCATAAGAAGATTGTTGCCTTTTGGAAGTCAGTCGCTGCTGATACTTAAAAACTCATCTGGATGATGGATGGATAGGTTACAAAGCAAGTACAATAAATGTTAATTGTAGAATCTAAGTGTGGGTATATATGGGTGGGCACTGTAAAATTCTTCCAGCGTGGCAAAAATTTCTAGCATACAATGTTTGGGGAAATCTAGAGGAGAAGCCTAAAACCTCGTGGTCAAGAGGTGAATTGGGTTTCTAGAAAGTAAAATGGTCTCAAGTTCACAATTAAAGATTTATGTCTCTAATTTGTGCAATCATGTGCGGGTAGATTTCAGATTCTTTCCTTGGGGCGCCTGAACGGCTCGGTTGGTTAAGTTTCCAACTCTTGTTTTCGGCTCAGGCCATGATCTCACGGTTCATGAATTGAGCCCTGCATTGGGCTCTGCACGGACAATGTGGAGCCTGCTTAGGATTCTCTCTCTCCCTCTCTCTCTGCCCCTACCTTGCTTGTGCACATGCTGTCTCTCTCTCTCTGTCTCTCTTTTTCAAAATAAATACACATTTAAAAAAAAAAAAAAGATTTTTCCTTATCAGAACATCCAAGAAGAGACTAGCGCACATGCTGGCTATGAATTTCTCTTGGAGGCCAAAACTACCAAAAGAAATGTGGAAACACTTTAAACAGAGTGAGTTTACAAAAGATATCACATGAGTGGCTTAGAAAAGCTGCAATTTTTGGACAAAAGAATCAACTGATTCTAGAAAAGTAGACTTATTTGAGGAGAAGGAGATCTTTCATAGATTTATATTGATAATTTCTACCTGAAGTGTAATCTTTCTACACATCTGCACAGCAGACAAACAGACACACGCCAAGAGTTGGTCAGGAGAGGCCAAGGGAAGAGGTCCTAAGACCACACTGTGAGTGGATTAGGGAATAATGAATACAGTAAAAAGGAAAGAAAGAGAGAGACAGGGAGAGAGAAGGAAGGAAGGAAGGGGAAGGGAAGGGAGGGGAGGGGAGGGGAGGAAAGGGAGGGGAGGGGAGGGGAGGGGAGGAAAGGGAAGGGAAGGGAAGGGAAGGGAGGGGAGGGGAGGAGAGGGGAGGAAAGGGAGCGGAGGGGAGGGGAGGGAAGGGAAGGGAAGGGAAAGGAAGGGAAGGGAAAGGAAGGGGAGGGAAGGGAAGGGAAGGGAAAGGAAGGGAAAGGAAAGGAAGGGAAGGGAGGGGAGGGGAGGGGAGAAAAGGAAAAGAAAAGAAAAGAGAAAAGAAAGGAAAAGAAATCAGTAATGCTAAAAAGGAACTAACACTTTCCATGCAAAACAACAGATTTCAACAAATAGCTCTCCATTTTCAAGGCGGGGGGGAAGAGTGATGGCCCTAAAAATAGATCAAGATGATCCCAACTCAGAGTCCCTGGAGGAACAAGGAAGGTAAGTAACCTTGAAATCTTAATTAAGGAAATAAGTGGGAAAACATTTCTCAGATCTATTAAAGGGACCTCAGCAGACAAATGGAAGGAATTTGCAGGATTCTGGCCATAAGTGTCCCTAAAAGAAAAACCCAAATCATGCCATTCTAAACAGGGTAAACAGAAGGAAAGACACAGAAAGAGAACAGGGTGCCAAGAGGAAAGGATGATGAATTGAGAAGGAGCCGGCAACTAGTATAGAGGGAAGGTAGCAGGATGTGGAGTCCGCAAAGAGTTGCCACTTTGTGGCCATGTGGCCTCTTCATCCCACCATGTTTTCGTGGCCAGTTTACTCTATATCATTATTCAGCCCATCCGGGAAATGGGGGGTAACTGTGTCTGCCTCTGATAATAGTTATAGGAATTGATTTCGAGATAACCCATAATGGTGGTTTTCATACCCACTCAGGGGCTGCCATCGGGAGGCAAAGGGTAAAGGGGGCTCAGAGACAGGGGAGCCTCCCTGTGCCAGCTCTCCCTCTCCCAGTCAGATGACTCCAATTATACCAGCTGCCCGTATTTATCTTCTTCCTAAGACTTTGGTTGCAGAGAATCTGCTGTAGTGGGGAAAAGCGTGAAAGCTGCTAACCAGAGGTGAAGGGAGTTGATGCACAGAACGTACAAACCCACGGGGTTCTACTCTTTCCTGTTTTCACCAGACGCTCACGGGGCCTGGAGCTGTTCTGAGCACGAAGGAGACGGCAGTGAACAAAACGATGGGGAAGACAGTAAACACAGGAACTGATAAATACGAAGTGAGGTCAAAGGATTGGGTGGTTGAGGGTGTTCTTTGAACAGGGTGGTTAAAAAAGACTTTGCTGACAAAGTGATGTTTGAACAGACCTAAAAGGAGGGGCTGAACCGTGCAGGTGTCTGATGGAAGAATGTCTCAAGCCCAAACAAAGGTAAGGGATAAGAGAGATCAAGATGGGATGTATGAACGTGATGGCATAGGGCCTTGCTGTCCATGGAGAGGACAAGGTATTTCCTTCCGAGTGAGCTAAGAAGCTGCCAGGCAGGGATTGGAACAGAGGAGGGACATGATCCTGTTTGCATTTTAGATGGATCATTCTGGTTGCCAGGCGGGAGAAGAGACCGCAGAATCAGAGTGGAAATAAGAACAGAGACGGAAAAGTAGAGATGTCGATGGTGAGCAGTGCTGTATCTGGGACGTCTTTTATTTTTTTAAATTATTTTTAAGTTTATTTATTTATTTTGAGAGGGGGAGGAGCAGAGAGAGAGGAAGGGAGAGAGAGACTCTCAAGCAGGCTCCGTGCTGCCAGCATGAAACCCAACGTGGGGTTCGAACTCGTGAACTGTGAGATCATGACCTGAGTGGAAATCAAGAGTTGGATGCTTAACCAGCTGAGCCACGCAGACACCACCCTAGATGTATATTTCAATGAGACGCGGCAGGATTTGTTGGTAGATTGAACATGATGTGAGAAAGAAGGCTCTAGGGTGATCCTAATGTTTTTAACTAGATGGCCGGTGGGATGGACTTATTGAGGTGAGAACAGGGGGGACGTAATACAGGGGAATTGGGGTGGGGAAAGAAGAATCGAGAGCTCTGCTTCAGTGCCTTTAGCTGTGAGAAGTCCCCTTGACTTGGGAGAGGAGACATCAGCCAGACAGCTGGACACGTGAGCCTGGGTGTAGGGGAGAGGCTGGTCAGAGCCCATCTGGATGCTACTGAATCCTGGGGGCAGGAGGGGCTGGAGACATCTCTGGGGAATAAGGACAAGTGGAGAAGGGGTCAACAGCAATTATCAAAGACTACTCTAGAAGTATAATCTTTAGGGGCACCTGGGTGGCCCAGTCGGTTAAGAATCTGCCTCCTGATTTCTACTTAGGTCATGATCCCGCGGTTCATGAGATGGAACCCCGTGTTGGATTCTTTGCTGGCGGTATATAGCCTGCTTGGGATTCTCTCTCTCCCTCTCTCTCTCTCTCTCTCTGCCCCTCCCCACATGCTTTCTCTCTAAAAATAAATAAATAACTAAAAAAAAAAAAAAAAGAAAAAAGAACTATACTCTATAACCTATAGCACCTGACCACACATTAAAAGGATGACGGTTACCTACATAGGTAACTTAAATATTGCACTGTGTCATTTTACCGTATGAACTTGAAAAGATAAGAAGAAAAGAAGAAAAAAAATGAAGTGCAGTTTCTAAGACACAGGAGTACAATAAAAAGTAGGGAGTAGGGAAGACGGGAGGGAGGGAGTCTAAGTCCATCTCCTACCCACTCTGACATTTGGGTTCAAAGCAGAGTTGTAGGTTCAAATGTATCAATAATAGAAGGAAAAAAACCCCACCACAATTTGATCTAAATAGGTTTAATTGTGAAACAATAGGAGATGGGTGGGGAAAGTGTCCTTCTGATTATATTCAAATAGAGATAGAAAAGTTCCAGGTATTTAAAAGAAATGCTATTTGTGATGAGAGAAAATAAAGAACTTCATTAAGTAGAAAATAAGACAGGTTGAGGGAGAAAAGGGTAAATATGATTATGCCATTAAGCAGTAATAGGTTGCATTCAGCTCCTAGTTTTAAATATCCTCTATTCAGCAGCCCTGAAAGAGCCTTTCCCAACTTTTAATTAAAATGTCTTTTAACACACAGAAAAATTAAAATTCACAACTCCATGGAAAACCAGAACCAATAGCCAACCAATGTCTCCATCGAACTGGGGAGAATCTTCCCTTCTGAAGAAGAAATGGAAGGGGAAACACGACTAAGGGCTCACTGGGGGTGAGAGCAGATATATATCCTTCCCCCCTTCTCCCCTATTTGCTGTCTGGTTCAAGATCTGTGTTATCTGAAACCTAGGAAGTATCTTTTCTCCTGTAAGAATGCTGATTTTTTTTTTTTTTAGACCATCAGAGTACAAGTCCCCTTCCTCTGAACTCGACCACTCCTCGCCCAAATTGGGAGCTCTTTTCAACGTTCAGTTAGAAGCCCCCACTCCCAGAAAATAACTGGTCATAGTAGATGAAATGGCTGTGAGAACACAGGGGTTCGAAGCATTCCAGAAGGTAACAGCTTGGGGAGGGAGGTTCCCAGGTAGAGCCATTAAAGAGCTAGCTGTTGGAGCAGCGTATTCTGGGAGGGATGGATTTCACTTCCTACACGTGTTAAACCGCAGGCTGCGGGACTGAAAGCGCCCTCCTTCGCTACCAGAACCCCCCCCGGAGTAAATCTGCCATACATTGGGAATTGGTCTTGGGAGCTGCGTTCGCCGAATCTCTGAGAAGGATGTTTGACCTGGTGCAAAGTGAACCCAGTAGGCAGTGCACATATCCAACTATTAGGAAGAACCGTGACAAAACGTGTCTCCCTCTGCCAAGGATAAGAGCCACCCCCCCCCCGCCCCCCACTAAGTAAACATAATCATCATCACCATCGAAGACCTAGCGAAACAAAAATGTAGAACCAGTGGGAAAGAATTTCATTACTTGGACTGAAAAGAAGCAGCAAATCACTGAAATACAGAAGGGAATTTCAGAAAACTTCTTTTCGACGGGCCACATCTGATCTCTATGTCCCAGGAATGGAAAGCCATTTAAAAAAAGAAGGAAAGAAAAAGAGCAGACAGAGATGAAAACGCAGCAGAATTAGAAGGGAACTACGTGAGATGAGAAAAACTTGCTGAGAAATCTGAAACGCCGCTGGGCAAGGAACATCGCTGCTTTGTTCAACATGACATCACCAAGGCCTAACACAGCGCCTGGGGATCACCCGTCTATGTTCCAAAAGTTTCCAGAGGCCCAGCCAAAGCACCAGAGGACCATTATTTCACATCGCAAAGATTAGAACAGGTTGCTGTTCGTGAAAAAGTAGTTCTCTATCAGTAGGTATAGACCTTGATCTTTTCCCCCTAATGCTCTGATAATCGAATCGTAATCTATATCAGATTAATAACCAACAGTTCACATTTCTGTATAAATTGGATGCAGTTGGGGAAATAAGAACATACACACCACAGAATAAAGTCAATTAGATCATATGGACTGTTAGGGACTGACTGTGTCCCCCAGAATTCATGTGTTGAAATTGAATCCCCAATCAGATGGTATTTGGAAGCAGAGCCTTTGGGAAGGGATTAGGTCATGAGAGCAAAGTCATCATGAATGGGATTAGTGCCCTTGTAAAAAAAAAAAAGGTGGGGGGGACTCCAGAAAGCTCCCACCAAGTGAGATTATGGTAAGAAGACAGTAGTCTCAGAACCAGGAAACAGGCTCTCATCAAATCCACCAGGGCCTTCATCTTGGACTCCCCAGCCCCCAGAACTGGGAGAAATTAATTGCTGTGTGTGTGTGTGTGTGTGTTATAAACCACCGAGTTTATGGTATTTTGGGGATAGCGGCTTGAATGCTCTAAGTCATGGGAGGTTACTACATGACTCCAGCCTTATTAAGGCTGTGCCCTGAAGAGTTAAGTTAATGGCACTCCTCCAGATTCGGAGAAACATTTACGGCCATTTAAAACCATTAGGATCAGTAGCTCTTTTGGTTTGGATACATGTGTACTTGTCTTCCTCTAGTTCAAAATGACTCCTTATGCTATCAGTGTCTCTCCATCACATTCGGTAAGGGATGTAATAATTGTACAGTACTTTCTCCTGCTCAATCAAAGTGTTTTCACATCCATTATGTCATTAGAGCTCCGCTGCAACCCAGAGAGGTAGATCGGGTGTCCTCCAGTGTCCATTCTGAAGAGGTAAGTAGCAGAAGGGAAGAGAGTGTTGTGGCTTTCCAGCTCATAGAAGGAAAAAGACAATAGATTCATGTCCCTCCTCACAACGTTTGGCTCCCCTTCCGGCCACGAGTCAACTTCGGGACACAGTGCTCAAATCGAGCTCCTGCCTCGCAGAAACTTTAGCCGACAAGCATACCAAGGACTTCCTCCTAAGAGATGGCTAAGAAACTTCTAGAATGACAGGCGGCTAAGACCCTTGAAAACTATCAACAGAAACATAACCGATATTGGTCACCTTAGGGAAGTGAGGCATGCAAGGGGTACGGAAGGATAGCTCTGCATCATTGGTAGGTTCTAGTTCTTGGCCTTGGGGGCTGGTGCACAGATCTGTTCAAACCGTGATAGTTTCCGGGACCGAATGTACCCTTAGGCTTTGGGCGCTTCTCTGTGTCAAGATTATGGGTTTGATAAAGGTGGGAATTATTTTAAGGCCCGGATACCTTTCTGATTCCACGTTTGCCTTTTCTTCTCGTCTCTTGGTGTTTTGTATTCTTTTTCTCTCCTCTCCCAGGGTGAATCACCCTACTTGTTAAAACTATACTAGAGCAAATGTTGGTAAATGATGTGCCTGGTGGTAGTGATTAAGTCAAATCAAACACATTTGTCACTGAAGAGATGGCCTCCAGCTGTTTATCTGGGAAATATAATTGAATACTAATGGGATAAACACCAAGTTGCCAGTTTTATTTTCACGAAAGGTGTGGGCTCAAATAAGAGAGGGTGAATTTCTCTACGTTTAAAATACAAAGAGAATTTTTTAAAAAAAAAATACACAAGACCTCTTCCAAATGTAACTCAGCTGCTTTTGTCATCATTTTGTGTCCCTCCCGCCAAAGAGAAACCAACAAGAAGATATTCTTATTTACGTGGTACAAGCAGCGCTTTAACCCCAACCTTGCTATGCTCTTGACTTCTGGAAAAACCTATGCACGCATTTCCCACTGCCTTCGCTCAGTTAGCGCTGCTCGGGGATTCTTGTTACATCTCCGTCCTTGAACCATACTCACTATCGAATAGCAGTTATCGAGAGTTGGACAGAAGTGATAATGGGCTCTGAAAATATTTGTTATTGAACAGCCCGAAAAGTAGATGTATGGTAGAAAAGACTGTGGCATTGCAAATGGAGGCGAAAAGTCTGAACAAAATTGTTTTGCGAGCAAAAAGAGTCCCGGCGGCATTCTCTAATATTTCCGAAATATCCTAAGCAGTCTCCAAACTGAATCACAAACTCGAGCCTTCCCCCCGCCCCCACCCCGAGGATGCCTGCCATCTCAGAGAGGTTAAGTACACTCTGAATAAACAGCAAACACAGACTCAATGAAGACACCAGGAAAACGTGGTTCATTTTGATCAGGCATCTTTGGGCTTAGTTGGTCTTCCAAGTTGCAAAGGTGTTAAGGGGCAGCTTCCACCGTCCCTTTTTTGGATGAAATCATGGACGCGGAGCAGTTAAGCAACATGCCCAGGGTTCCAAAATGGGAACCCAGGTTTCCAGGACAGTTTTGTGACTCTCTGTGCAGATAGCTAGAAACCGCACAGGTCAAGCATTAGCATTGGTGGTGTAACAGGAAACAAAGTAGGTTTGTATGCAGGATGCTGGCCTAGCCGTGGACCGTCTTTTAGGAATGGACTTGGCCAAGACCCAGAGACCGAACAGATCGACAGCGGCAGGGACAGTTGGACAGGGTTGCGACGGAATGAACAGTCAGTCCGTGCAGGTGGCAATTGGTCCCTGGGAAGTCTGGCAAGAAGCCATATCATCGGAGGTCTTGAAGAAAGGCAGAGTCCAGGATCTGGAAAGTTCATCAGTAGGTCATGGAGCCAGCTTCCAGAAGGGCTGCAAGTATTCTGAGCACAAGAGACCTCGAAGAATTCCAGGACCATCCACGCTGAGAAATCAGACACATTCTGTTTCACGCACCCATTCAGCTCCTTGCTTTTCTACTCCCTCCTTGTGTATCGTTGCCTATGACCCATCGCCTCCGATCACTGGGAGAGGTTTCCCCACGGGCAACACTTTTCAGCCTCTCTTTGGATGAGAACCAGAGAAAGACACCATTAATAGACATTTTGTTGTTGCTGTTCTGTCAAACCATTCTTACCTCTTCCCCTCAACTATATTTCCATGCAAAATTCCTTAACGATACACACAAAGGGGAAAAAAGCGGGTCCGCATGCATGCTAATGACACTGTGTTCGTTTCTTCTCAAGCGCAGCGTGCTAAAGGAATCGTGTTACACTTTTGTTTTACTCTGCTGTATTCTGTAGCTCAGTTGTCATGCTCTCCCTTGGCAGGCACAGCGGAACCAAAGGGATTATACACTTAGCATCTGGAAATATTCCACTATCATCGTAGACCAAAATCTGTACCCTGCCTCTTCCCTCCTGCGCCAAGCCAGTAAAACGAGAAAGAGAAGGCTGTGTTTGCACATCCAGAACAGCCCCATCAGAGGAAGCCAGCGGGCTAATGGGAATCCCATGTTCTACGAGCCGGTGACTTATTCTGGAAGCGAAACCTGCATGTGGCCGGGGAGGGGGAGAGGACTTGGAAAGATTTAGGTGACGGGCTTTTAACACTGTCGGGGGGAGGGGGGGGAACATTCACATCCTCAAACTCATGAATACAGCACCATCACACGTTTCTCCAGAAAGCGGGGCATAACTCCAGACCCTTCAGTGAGGCAGGTAAGTAAAGACCAGTGGAGCTGTCCTCAAACCCTGGGGAGTCTGCCTGCCACTGCCCGTCCCCTGCTGACCTCACAAAAGGCTGGCTTTCCAACTCCTGCCTCCCCAAGACTTTCTGCAAGCCAGGGGGCCGTGGGGCCATTCGGGGATAATCAAACCCCCAGAAGTGAAATTGTCCTGGGCAGGACATTACCTTCATGGCTCTCAGTCTTTGGATCCAACTACTTTTGGATGCCCGGGCCCCACTGCAAAGCTATCCGGTTAGAATCTCCGAGGACGGGACCCAGGCATGCCTGGCTGTTAATAGCACCAGACGTCAGCTGTGCCCCTGTCCCCACCCTGCGCGGAACAACAGGTCCTCAGCCAAGAATGGTTTGCGGATTCATTTATTTTTTACGTCTCACTCTGCCATCTGCGACAGTGAGTGATTTCTTCTTGGGAGAGGTTTCCATCCCAGAGATATTCCGTGGGAGGACCTCTAATCGTAAATTAAGAGGGAGAGAAGGCAAGGGTCCTGTCTCCATACGGAATCCGTTAACCCTATTACCGGTCCTTTCCCACCTTGCCTCAACTCCAGCTGACTCGTGCCCATAGGGAAAAGGCAATAGCTTTACCAAAATATAGTGTCCGGGTCTCGGGTGTTCACATAAATAGAACTTTCCCTACCAAAGGGGAGCCAAGATTGTAGGATCCTTGTAACATATGCGCACGTGGGTCCAAGCCAAATGCAAATCATGCCCTGGCCCTGTTTGGAGAGCTGGCTGTGTGCAGGGGAAAAAACCCAAGCCAGGGAGTTCGGAGACCACGGGCTGTTTCTGCTTTGGCCACAGTAGCTCCGGGAGTCTGGGCAAGCCACCTCTCCCCGGGGCCCCGGCGTCGTCACCAGTGAAACAAAGTTGTAACAGAAGTAGTTGGCCCATCCGTAGGGGACTCTTCACGCACCCACCTTCCCCCGTGCCTGGCGGCACCTACTCTGCTCCGTCCTCAGACCGGCAGCCTCGACCAGCAACATCCGGGGAGCCTGCGGGTGACGCAGAGCTTCGCCCCTGGTTGCCGTCGACCCCAGTCGCTTGACCTCGCGTCTCCCCGTCTGGCAGGCCCCACACGGCCCTAACCTGTGCCACCGTCCCGCCGACCCCAGACCGGAACTGAACCCCTCCAAGCCAGCATCCTGACGCTGAGCTTTGATTCCCACGTCCTGGGCTCCTCTGGAGCCCGTTCTGAAACCCAGACCCGCACCTTGGCTCACCCAAACCCGGTCTACCTAGAACCTCACCTTTTCCTTTGTTTTCTGCTGGAGTCCAGCTGCTGGACCCCTATGGCATATTTCAGGCCCCGTCTTGGACAGAAGCCCTAAACCTGAACCCCAGCCCGGTCGGTCACTTTGCATGTTTCCCACTGAGAAGCATTACTTTTTTGAAGTTTATTTATTTATCTTGAGAGAGAGAGAGAGAGAGAGAGAGAATCCCAAGCAGGCTCCCCGCATTGTCAGCAGCACGGGGCCTGACACGGGGCTCGAACTTATGAACCGTGAGATTGTGACCTGAGTGGAAATCAAGAGTCGGACGCTTAACCGACTGAGCCACCCAGACACCCCTGAGAGGCGTTCTTGGTGCCAAGAACCTGCAGGGCCGTCCCACTAGGCGAGCCCCGCCCCCTTCCCAGGTGCCCACTGTGGCTCTCTGCCCACCAGCCAGCGGTGCCTGGGAAGCAGCCAGGGATTGCCTGGCCTTTCTTCCATCTGACCCCGCAGTCCCTGCAGCTGGGTTCCTGGCTGTCCCTAGCAGGCAGGCTTGGTGCTGAGTCTCAACCTCTTCTAGCCCTGCTCATCCCCCACACGCTGGGTAAATGAAGCCCCATGCACCATGCCGAGCCTGGCCCTCCAACCTGTCATCTCCATTCCCTTTAGAAAATGCCTGTGCTGCCTTGACTCGGAGGGACACCCATTCTTGCTGCCACCCATGCCCCTGGGGCTCGGACACCGTTGAACATTCCCACCGCCACTGAGCACTTTATTTCCTTCCTTATTTCTTTTGCTGCTGTAACAAGTTACCACAAACGTAGTGGTTTAAACAATGTAAGCTCATCTTTATTTATAAGTGAATCTCTATCATCTGGAGGTCAGAGTCTCCCCGAGCTAAAATCGAAGTGTCGGCCGGTTCCCCCGGAACCCTAGGGGGAACTCATCCCTTGTCTGTTCTGGCTTCTAGGGGCTGTCCACATTCTTGGTTTGGGTCCCTCTTCCAGCTTCAGAGCCAGCAATCACATCACTCTGACCTCTGTTTCCTTCCTCACATCTCTCTCTCAATCTCTCTCTCTCTCTCCTCTCCCCAGACGCCTCTTTCCTTATGAGGACCCCTGTGATTATACTGGCCCCACCCCAAGCCAACTCATCTACAGTTCCTTAACTTAATCGCCTCTGCAAAGTCCCTCTTGCTATGTAAGGTACCATACCCACAGGTTCTGGGATTAGGTTCAAGTTCTCTGTAACCTTGACATCTCTCTCTCCAGTTCTTTCTCCCTCCCTGACCATTTTGCCTTAAGGATCAGTGGATCTTTGTGTCCCTTAAATGTTGGTGCTCCCAGAACTTCACTCAGGTCCTGTTTCTACCATACACACTCCCTGTGCACTCACACCGTCATGAGTTAGGCCTTTCACCTATAGATTCCCAAATGCAGGTCCCCAGCTCAATCCCTTTCTCCTGAGATTCAGATCTATACATCCAACGGTCAGGCTGTGGTCCTCTGCCTGAGCAGATGCCAAGACCAGTGTTCCCAATGGGTGCTGGGCCCCAGAACCAAGTCAAGAGGGGCCAGTGTCAGAGCCTCGACTGGGGGGACCTCTGGGGGTTGTTCTGCTCCCCTTTGGAGCAACGATTGAAGAGACAAGCTCATTCCTGCAGCAGAAAGAAACACGGACAGGCAGAAGGAATAAGCCACCCTCAACTCATTAATCTTCCTCTCTTTATTTGTACAAAGTTCCACTTTCCACATCTTGCTCCGCTAGAACCTTATCCACGAGAATGCTGACAATTAAAAATGATACAGGGAAGAAAGTACACCAGACGACAACGGGAACGACTATCCTTTGTTGAGCAGTTGCCAGGAATCGCGTTAGGAATAGTACAGGAAAATATTTTATCTCATTTAATCCCCATGACGAGCCAGTGAGGTCTTTCTCATCTCCAATGAAGAAAACGTGGTTTCGGTGGTTAAGTAACTCACCAAGTTCATACAGTCAAGGAGAGACAGGGCTGGACTTGAACCGAGGTCTGGCTGACACCGATGTTCGTGCTATTAACACTGGCTTCCCTTCTTCCACAAGGCAACACTCATGCTTCCGGGTGTGCTTTGTCCTTCCGTGGTCGCTCCAGAAATCTGTAGGTCTAGAGAGAAGAAGCTCTTGCTGTCAACGAGCACACATGCTACCATTTCTCAGGCTCGGGGGTCAGATTATCCAAGAGGGTTGGAGTCATGAAAGTGCCCCGGGGACAGATTGCCTGGGAACTGCCTGCCCCGTCGCCCCACGGCCCCCGGCACGCCTGTGTATAATTTGCACTGGTTGGAGGAAATCATTGCTGGCTATTGATTCTGGAAGCAGCTGAGACACAGGGAACAAATACAGCCCAGTAATAACGCGGCGAGGGAGAAAGCCGAGAGGGGAACCCACGCATTCACTTCACTCCTCAGCGGTCGATAAGCTGTTTCTTGAGACTCATTACTCTTCTGCGCCTGGATCCCAGCAGCGTGGGCGTCACCGGGAGCTTCCTCACTGCTGCGTTATCCTAATGGATACGGTCTGAGTTTGTACAGTTCCGGAGCGATGGTAGTCTGCCGGAGGAGGTCATGGGGGGGGGGCCGTGACCACTGGTTGGCCCGCAAGCTGGCCCTGGGCGATTGGAGGCTACTCACCCCCTCCCCTGTCCTCGGAATATATATTCTGCCCGCCATTCCCACCGTGGGGTGCAGTTCCAAGGATCCAGCCTTGAGAGGTAAGGTGTTGTTGAGAACCTTCTGGACTGTGTACTTTAAGGGACACAGTTCAGTACTCAACTCCATATAGGCTACTCCATGAACTTTTAAGATGGGGCAGGCAGGTGGAGACCTACTCATCTCGTGGCCGCCCAAGACAAGTCTCATACATGTGAGTCACACATATATGTGTGTTACAGCACACAAATGCTTCTTTTCGTTCAATCAGTTAACAATTGTTAAGAGCCTACCATGACCAAGGCAGTACCAGGCACTAGAGATATAATAGGAAACAAGACACACAAGGCAGACACACTCTCTGCCCTTACAGCTAACAATCTGTTGTCATTTCATTTCAATGGGGACACTTGGCAACCTAGAAAATGCCCAGGAGGAAGGCAGGCGGGAACAGCTCAAGAGAGCACATGACAAGATCAGCCAAAATATTGGTAATTTTTGTAGCTGGGCGAAGAGTCCATGGTGAGCAGACGAGCATATTGTTCTATTTTTGTGTTTGGAAACTTCCCTAAGTCATGTCAAGAGTTGGTCGTGAGGAAAACAAAGTAAACGTACTGTGTGTTGCCCAAAAGGCTAATGAATACTCCTGAAATTGCCTAGCGCTTTTGAAACCAGTGTGGTCCCAATCAATCCTCACAGGAGTAGCGGAAGGTAATCAGGGGGGGGTAGCGACTACCCCTGCTTTACAAACGAGGAAAAGACTAGACTCCAAGAAGCTCAGAGGCAGGAGAATTCACATCTCCATCCTAATGTCTGACGTGATTAGAATCCCATCCACCACAATCCAGGTCAAGGTTACAGGGGGATAGTTCTGAGTCTAATACGAACAAGAACTTTTAACTTCTAGAGACGGTATAGGCCTCCTTGAAAAGTAGTGAATCTCTGGCACTAGAAATGTCAAGAAGGTGGAAGCTTCTCCCACTAGAAATGACTTGGGGAGATTTCTGCGATAGGTGGGATCATAGATGGAGAGCATCAAGGGGGCCCTTCAACGATTAATTCCGATGGTGAAGGAGATTTCAGAAGGCTTCTCTGGATTCCCTTATTGGTTCTTTTCTCGGGGGGGGGGGGGATATGGCGGAGAAAGGTCATCCAGGTTGCACTTTGGTCACCACTTGTATATTAAGAGGAAAGAACGCCAAGTAAAAACAGCTCCCATTTAATGAGCAGGAACCCTCTGCCATGCACCTGCTGAGCGCATCTGCATTATCTCACCTCATCTTCGCATAACCCTCATCGGTAGATCCCATAATTATAATCGAGGCACGGGGAAGTAAACTAACATCCAGCTGACAGAAGATTCTTGGCGGGAATCTCGACAGCAACCCTTGAGTTTATGGAGAGAGACGGCCCGCTCCCGGGATGCTTTGCTCCCTTTCCCTTGCTTAGAATTCTCTAGCACCCGGGGAGGCCAGCTCCAGACAGACAAGGGCACTTAGGGAGTGGAAAGGAAAAACAAAGGCACCTGCAGAGCCAATTTGTGAGTTGAAATTCAACTCCAAAACCTAACTGTTTGTTCCTTGAGCTAAAGTCCTGGGCTTTGATCACAGTTACTAACTGGTGAACAGCCCGGGACTGGCCTCGGTTCCCTGGAGGGAAAGGTAAACATTCTTGGGGAAATGCAAACCTATCACTAATGGTCTAAAATGGCCCGTAATGGAGGCATAATTTCTTTGGGGAACGAGCCCCCTGTAAAGGTAAAAGGTTGTTATTTTTACAGCCTGAATGCACGATCTTTCCAACCGCAGTCAGAACCCTTCCTCCCGTACTGACGGCACCCGCAGGGCAGATAAAGAAAGAAACACCAATTTCCCAACCGAAACCCCTGCTCGCTCTGCTTAAGGGCTTGGTGCCTCCCCCCAGCGCAGAGGTGAGTGTCACCCACTATAGTTTTCGCCTGAAAGGGAGGTGGATAGGTGAGGCTGAGAAGGTATAATTACAGGGGGAGGCTGGAGCATCTCGGATTGTGACACCAGGCGAGCTTTTCTCTGCCGACTGTGCCTCTGAAAAGAGCCTTCCCTGCCACCTTTATCAAAACCGCTGTCAGGGGAGCACCCCTGTTATTAAATGCTCCTCGGCACGTCTGCACGGAGCATAATCACAGGTGGTAGGCCTGGAGGGGAAGCTGTGCACCGGGAGGGGAGAAAGAAAACACAAGGATGAGCTGACTAAAAACACATAAATGAGGTGTAAAAATTCGATTAGAGACATAGGGAAGGGGAGAGGAAATCAGGACGTGGACGGGAGGGACAGGACGCTGAAGTCTTCTTTAGTTCTCCTGGGGGTGGGTCGGAGTCTTTTTGATTTTCATTCCTTGTCGGGGGTGGGGGGGAGGCGGGGGTGCAGGTTCTAGAAAGGTAAGAAACGTGTAGTCCTGGCACGGTCACATCTCCCAGACCCACCTGCTACAAACTCCAGTGGAGTAATGGAACAATAAACTAGAAAGAAGAAAGAAAGAATGAAAGAAAGAAAGAAAGAGAGAAAGAAGGAGAGAAACATTGGGAACATGGGAAACATTGGAATCACGTTGGGGGTTGGGGGAAAGTGGCAGGGATCAGGCACCCCCTTTCCTCTTAAAGCTCCCTCAGATGACAGGGCACCTGGGTGGCTCAGTCCGTTAAGCATCCGACATCGGCTCAGGTCATGATCTCGTGGTTTGTGAGTTCGAGCCCCGCGTCGGACTCTGTGCTGACAGCTCAGAGCCTGGAGCCTGCTTCAGATTCTATGTCTCCCTCTCTCTCTGCCCCTCCCTACTTGCTCTCTCTCTGTCTCTCTCTCTCCCTCTCAAAAATAAATAAAGCTACCCCAAACGATCATAACATCTAGTCACTACTTTGGAACCACTGCCGTGGAAGAAGCCGGGTTCGTGTTCTGTTTCCCAGAACATCCCCCCGGCCCTGCCCCCCGCAATCTAACCCTCCCCAACCTTCCACGCACAGCTCAAATGTCACCCCAGGAAAACAACAATTCCTGAGCCTGTAGTGAGTGCACAGTAATGAGCCAAGTGCTCTGGGGAACACATATGAAATAAGACAGCCTCTGCTCAGTTCATATGCAGTGAGAGCGAAAGCTTGTGTCCAGTACAGAGAGGAGCTCAATAAATATTTAGGAGATAAATGAATGAATGAATAAGCGAATGACTTCACAATGGTAGACGGTGCTTGGGAAAGTGACAGGGAGGTGACGCAGGGAAAACAAAGGAGCAGGTGTAATGTGCAAAGTAGGGAATGCCCCATAGGGGGACACTTTATAAAGGTGGCAGCATTTGAGTTGGGCTTTGAAGGATGGGTCCTAGTGATATTTAACGTGTGTTCGGAGCTTTAAACTTGATCAATGTTTTACACGCATTAACTTATTTAGTGACTTTTCATAGCCCTTGAAGTTGGCATTTTGATCCCAACTGTAGAGGTGAGGAAAGGTCAAATGACTTCACCAAGCTCAGGATGCTAGTGAGTGAGGAAGCCCAGGACCCTAGTCTGGAATTAGCTGACCCGCAATGACATGTCTGAGGGATCACGCTGTAAGTCACTTAGGGGCCAAGAATGCCGTATAAGAGAGACACCAGTGTTCTATTCCCAGCATGTGATTTCTAGAGGGGACGATGGGTTTGTTTGGGTTTTTTAAAAAGGGAATCTGTCTTTTAGGAAGACAGTCGTGAATCCCAGGATAAAGACAGGCTTCCGAGCTGTGGTGTTGGTAAAGGTGTCCCCAGAGACCCCGGAACCCTCAGAGCAATTGGGTGGCATCTCTCTTGAGGCCCTTGTCACATTCTCTGGAGTGTTCCTCCTGTACAAGCTTGTCTCCTCTCCTTTTCGATATGATAAACTCTTTGGCCAGAATCTGGCCACGTTTCATGTTTGAACCTCTCTGAATCCCAGCCAGGGTGGATCCTACAGTTTCTCCAATTCAGAAGGCCTTCTTTAAGAAAAACACTATAAAATCATAAATACCAGATTAGGTACACGGTGAATGTGTCTCCAGAATGAAGGAGGAACTCAGGGTGAAATGCCAATTTTAAAGACCGACGAATAAAACCAGAAAATTAGTGTATATTTTTATTCCTCAACTGCCCAATACCTCTCTGAAATACTTTCAACCTCTAATTTTGGGGGCCACGTCATGTTTATTTGCTTTTTCATACAACGAAAATTTTGTATCACCTTTCTTTTTAAATTTTTTTTAATGTTTATTTATTTTTGACAGAGAGAGAGAGACAGAGAGAGAGACAGAGAGAGACAGAACATGAGCATGAGCGGGGGAGGGGCAGCGAGAGAGAGAGAGACACAGAATCGGAAGCAGGCTCCAGGCTCCGAGCCATCAGCACAGAGCCCGATGCGGGGCTCGAACCCACAGACTGCGAGGTCATGACCTGAGCCGAAGTCGGACGCTCAGCTGACGGAGCCGCCCGGGCGCCCCTGTAATACCTTTTTTGAAAGTAAGCATGGTTAGACAAAACTTGTTCGGGATTATTAAGAGTTTTGAGATGCTTCTTGGCACATTACAACTTTTTAACAGCGATGTAATATTTATCAAGTTGCTTCCGGTAAAGAAAACTATAAGGGCTGGGGGCATTTCAAGCATTCTCATTGAGGAGCAAATCTTAAGTACTTGGTGACCTTCATTCACAATGTGTCATAGACGTCCGCGTTGCCGTGGTATGTTTTAGGTTGCCTAACGGGAAGGAAATTCTGTTTCGTCTAAGCAGAGATGGGATTCGGTCCTCGATTTTCAGCTTTACTTGTCTGATACTCAGGAGAACTTTCCCCAGAGGAGATTATGGCTCTGTACCCTTCAAACCTTGTTCTTCCTACATCACCTACTTGCTTCTGGTTCTGGGCTCTGTGGGGTCCACTCCTATCACTCTATGACCCTGCCCTTGCCCTATTTGGTCATGACACCAGGTAAGTCAGTACCATGGAGGTTAAGTATTCCTGGAAGCCATACCCACACGAGGAAGGCTAGCGAGAACCGAAATATGCTTAGGAATGTCAGCAAACAACACATGTCCGTGCCACTGAACTCCCTTCCAAAAAGGCCACTCAACTTCCTCTTCCCGATGCCACAGCCCCCTTCAAGAACACCCAACACACACGTGAGGAAACATGGAAGGGAGGCCAGAAGAGAGAGAGGTAACAGTCTTAACCGATTACAGTTACCATATCTTAGGTTCACGAATTTAGCAAAACATACAAGCATACAAACACGTTACCAGCGTTTGTCCATTGCCTTAGGAGGGACCCAGGCAGGAAAGGAGCTTAAAGTTTAAGCTTCATAGGGCACCCGGGTGGCTCAGTCAGCTAAGCATCTGACTCTGGCTCAGGTCATGATCTCACGGTTCGTGAGTTCGAGTCCCACACTGGGTGAGCTCAAGCCCTGCTTTGGGTGAGCTCCGCTTCTCTTTCTCTCTCTCTCTCTCTCTCTCTCTCTCTCTCTCCAACCCCCCCTCCCCCTCTTGGGATTCTCTCTCTCTCTCCCTCTCTGTATGCCCTTGCTCACTTGCATCCTCTCTCTCTCTCAAAAAAAAAAAAAGCTTAAGTTTCATCAAAGTGAATTTACCTCTGGATACATTCCCATGCTTTGCAGAGAATAAGTACTGAGTGAATAAGTGCTTTTTTCCCCCAATTTTTATTTACATTCTTGTTACTTAACATATAGTGTCATATTGATTTCAGACGCAGAATTTAGTGACTCATCACTTGCCTACAACACGCAGTGCTCATCACAAGTGCCCTCCTCGCCCATCCAGCCCATCCCCCACCCACCTCCCTCCACCACCCCTCAGTTTGTTCTCTGATCTGAAGAGTCGCTTACTGTTTGCTTCCCTCTCAATAGGGAAGCCTGGGCCTGGAGCCGGAATTCTAGAACATCCAGACAACTGGGAGTGAGGCACAACTTGTGCCCTAGAAGGTTAGGCCGGGCTCAGAGCCCTGCCCAGAACTGAGTGCAGTTTTCCAGGACGGCTCTGCCTCACGCAGGGCGGGCAGAGTAAACCCATCGCCTCGCTCATTCCAGACAGTCTTCCTCTATGAATCCAAGCTAAAGCTGCTTTGTTGTGCTGTTTTCCTTTCCTTCTCTCTTCGGTGGACTTCTCGTGACATTGACGCATACCAAGATCGTAGTCACCTAAAACCTTTCTCTAAATTTCCACACTGGCTAAACCAGTTCTCCCAACAAGCGCGAAAAGGCAGAGGAAGGGTGAGTTTGTTCTCTTTGCTTGGGCTGGGCCATGCATCGTCTCCTGCCCTTGGACGCTGGTGCTCTTGGATGTGGGGCCTTTGGACTCAGACGAGATTATACCACCAGCTGTCCTGGTTTTCCAGCTCACAGATGGCAGATTGTAGGACTTCTTGGCCTCCATAATTGCATGAGCCAATTACTATAATAAATTTCCATTCTATTCTATTCTAGTCTAGTCTAGTCTTATAATCTCTCCTCTTGGTCCATCCCTCTGGAGAGCCCTGGCAAATACAATGCAAATGCACAACTCCACTATCCCAATTAAATTCCATAGACTTATGTTTAGCCCAGCACTCTGGCCTCATGAGATGGACCTGACTCTCCCCATTGTCACCTACTATACTGACTGCCGCTACCCTTTCTAGAACACCCAAGTCACTGATTCCAAACCATGGAATGGGACGTGATCCTAAGTGGAACCCAGCAGCTCATTCTCCTGAACCCCCTCTCTGGCCTGAGGTTAATTTGTTAAGCAACATATTTGGGGTCCAGAAGTTCAATTTATTTTTAAGGCAGCTGATTGGAATGCCACCCAACCTGAATTTAAAGCTCACAAGGATATCCAATGCCTTGGTAGAATCCGTGTGTCTTCCATACCTTCACGATCCAACACATTCAGGGATCCCATCAAAAGAATTAAATGAGGATGGTTTAAGATCCCTTTTTTTCTTAGCGCATTTGTGTATTTTTCCCGTCGCCCATCATTTCTCTTGCTACAAGCTCATGATGCTGGCTTAAAATCGTGTACTTACGCAGCATTTCCCTTGAACCTCTGACTCGCAGCTCTCTTCGGAGAGCAGGACTCTTTGCCATGGGTAAGAACACATCTTGCAGTGTTTTTAGAGGTCAGCGATTTCCAGAATGTATTTATATGCAATTACTAATGACATAATAATACCCTGCACTTGATACGAGGCTGTGCAGTTTACAAGGCTGTGCTGTTTCTTGTACAATCTCACTTAACAAAAACCTGTCTTAGGAAAAAGGCAAGAATTCAACTTTAGGGAAAGAATAATGAACTCTAATCATTAAGGCCCCACCCATGCTCTAGGACAGCTGACTCTGAAAAGCCAGTGAGATTGTACTTTCCACTTGAGCATTCTGAAGTCCAGGTAATATAATACCAAGATGCAAAAAGCCATCATCTCTATGTTGCGGTAATCATTAGAGCAAGGAGAAAGTTCTATGAGGCATTGATTCCCAACAGCATGGACAGCCTCTGTTATGACTTGGGATATATATTATAATAGCATTCAGAAACTCTGGGGATGGGGCCCACGAACCTGGGTTTCAACAAGCCCTCCATGCAATTCTGATGCATGGTCACATTTGAGAACCTGACCTAATAGGAGGTCGGGAAATATTTAGTCTGTAGAAGAAACACGGGATTGCCATCAGCAGGGAACCGGTGCTCCGTACTATTGAGGGTGCAGATTCTCAAGAATTAGACCCCCGTAAGAGGTCTGAAGGGTCCATTCACAGACCGCTCTTGCGGAAGGCACTGGCAGATTACTTAGGGAGGCATATCCCCATCTGGGGATATGTGGAAGTGGCTGAACCAGCCCTGCGTGGTTCGATTAGCTGGGACCCTCTGTGCCCCCACAGGCAATGTCACAGAGCAGAGCACAAGATGATTCAGCTCCTCATTCTGCCCACCCCCCACAATGGGTATACACTGTGCTGGGTCCCCACCCAAGGTGTCTGTCTCCCCCTGACCTTTTAAGTCAAGGAAAAAACTCGGGTACGTAGGGTGACCAGTGGTCTCAGTGGGCCCAATCCTGGGGGGTCTCCCAGGAGATGAGTCTTTCAGGGCGAAACCTGGAGACGGCCCCGGGCCAAATCGGGACAGCTGCTCACCCAACTGCGAGGTAGATCGTCAAGAGGAGATCAACCAAGAGACAGACCGGGGCTGCTCCAAGTGTGTTTGCCGCCCCCATGTCTCGTGAGCCCTCTCTCATCTGGACATTCACTCCATCTCAGTTTTGTTCCCAGCCCATTTTGAGTCCTCTGCCCCTGGTTGTCATCCTTGTTCTCACTGGCGCTTGCCCTTCGATTTCCCCTCTTGCATTTTGAGTAGATCCTTTGCTGTAGCCCTTGCCAATGCCGCCGGCCTCACTGACAACCCCGGTTGTCAGTCATTAGGTCAAGCACTCCTTCTCCCTCCCACATGTCCGCCAGAGGGATATTTTGGCACCTGCAGATGAATCCGGAGGTCATGGAAGAGAAGCGATTCGATTCGGGTTCCTTTACAAGGAGATGCATGCATAATTAACTGTTCTGCTGTCCAATTAGGAGTCTTGCCAACCAGGTAACCTCTTACCCCCACCTCCAACAAGTTTGCGTGTGTGGACATTTATCCAAACTGAGCCCTCAAGGAAATTGAAAACTGTGAGTTCGGCGCTTGTGTCCTCGAGTTGTCAATGAATCGACAGCGCGGGACTCATGAAGCGGAATTGTAGAATCAGGATCTCATCTACCCTTCCCTGAGGGCCTCTGACATATGGTAGGAAACCAGGTCAGAGACTAAGCAAGCAAGGGAGCCTCAAGGACCTGAGATGAATGATGGGGGCGTGGGGGTCTTCTGAAGCTGTGACTATGGAAACAATCAGCACACCTCTCAAGCAGAGGGCACTCTGGGGCCCGTCACATTTTCCAGCCTACCAGCTGGCTTACATTTCTAAGCAGTCTTAACCTGTAAAAGGACTTTCCTAGGCATGATCTCAATAGGAGCCCACAACTCTGATACTAACCCTACGAGACAGAGAAAAAGGTGCCCTTGTCTTCCTTCCGACGAACCAATGAGGCAGCGAAGGAACAAGAGACTGACTCCCCCGGCACCCCAAACAACCATTTACGTTGCTCACAGATTCGTGGGTCAGGGATTCTTGGCCGACGGTGCACCTCTGCTCCGTGTGGCACCAGCTGGGGAGGCAGGGACTGGAGAATCCACTCCCGCGATGGCTCCTTCACTCGTGCGTGCGGGTGCCTTGATGTTCCATGGCCCTCTTCACCCCGAGGGTGTCACGTCCTCCGGGACTTCTCCGCAGGGCTTGGACTTTTCACAGCACGGTGGCCTCATGGGAGACATACTTGGACGGCGGCTGGCTCCCACAGGCAGGAAGCGGAAGCAGCTGGGCCAGTGAAGAGCCATGCCGGAACCAGCAGACAGACACCCCCATTGTACTCCACTTGTTAAAGGAGGCGGGAGGGCACCTGGGTGGCTCAGTCGGTTAAGGTCATGGATTCCACACTTTGTGGGTTTGAGCCCCGCATCGGGCTCTGTGCTGATAGCACGGAGCCTCTCTCTCTCTCTGTCCCTCCCCAGTTCTCTCTCTCTCTCTCTCTCTCTCTCTCAAATAAATAATTTTTTTTAAGTGGGGTAGGACGACACATTTCTTTTTTCTTTTTTTTTTTTTTTTAACATTTATGTATTTATTAGAGACAGAAAGAGACAGAGTACAAGCTGGGGGAAGAGCAGAGAGAGAGGGAGACACAGAATCTGAAGCAGGCTCCGAGCTGTCAGCACAGAGCCCGACGTGAGGCTCGAACTCATAAACCGTGAGATCGTGACCTGAGCTGAAGTCAGACGCTTAAACGACCGAGCCACCCCGGGCGCCCCCGCTCTTCTTGATGGAGTAGGAAAAAGTCACATGGCGTGGAAGTGTGTGAGATGAGAGATTTTTCTGGCTACCTTTTCTACGGTGCAGAACTTTGACTTCCAGAATCCTATTCCTTTGTGTTTCCCAACAGACAATACTTCCGAATACGTACCCAACATAAATGGTGGGCATCCACTCACCTGAGCAGAACCGAAGTGCTTTGTGCACAGCTTACAGGCATCCCTTGTACATTTTCCCCCAAGAAAACAATTAGAGTTTAATGCCATTTGGGGCAATTATAAATACACAAGTTGATAGTAAATTCTTTTTTTTTTTTTTTTAAGCCAGCAAAACATACATTCAGAATCAGCTCGTTTGGGATTTGTAGTGATTTTAGAAATATGTTTGCAAATCAAATTATCAATTCAACAAAATTGGAAGGGGGGATGTCTAATCTACTTAAGAAAATTAACTCTGGGTATTTGGCAACCACTTTATCAGCATTGTTTGTGTGTAAACATTATGCTTATCAATGATTCTTATCTAGTCATTAAAGTGGGCCTTGCAGTTGGCTAAGCGCTTGTCATAATTCTACCATTTTCGCTCACTAGGGCTGGCCACCCTCCAAGATATTCCAATTAAGAGTTTATTACTCTGTCACACTTTCAGGGGCCTGTGTCGACATATAGTTAAATTCTATCTAGAGGACATATCCTAGGCTATAGCTGCATCTGCTTCTGTGGAATTTTTCTTGGGTCTTGTTTTTCTAATGAAAATAATCTATTGATCCTGCTCGTAAGAGGAGCACACAGCTCCAATTCATTACCTCCCGGCAGTAACTAATTTTTGAGTCTTCTCTGCTTGACCACACTCGTTAATGGCAGTTGAATAAATATCTAAGACGCAGACTTCTAGTCCTTTCTGAAGGATAGCCCCTTCCAACAAGGAGGCCGAAATCAATAAAAAAACCAACAAATATTTACCGAGCACCACGCTAGGCGCTGAACGCCAAGCCAAGTGCCGTCAGGCTCTCTGTCCTCAAGCCCACCCCACGGCAGCCGTCAGTCCTCGCCTCTCACCTTCTCAAGTCGCAGCTCCGGGGAACAGGGATGGACACGTGACCCAAAGACAGCCGGGGCGGCCCACGGCTGTGTCACCCGGCTCAGGCAGATGAACTGGTCCAATCTGACGCTCACCGGATTTCTCACCAAAAGACACGGAAGCTTTTGCCGACACGGGTGATAAGCACTGGGGCAGAAAGGTCATCTTGATTTTAGGGACCGGAGCCGACATCATTCTTTCCAGAAAAAGTCAGTCTGCAGAAGGAGTCGCGTTGTGCAAACCGGCAGCACGTGGCCACAAAGACAGACAGAGGTGGGAAGAGGACAAAACCCCAGTTGCCTTTCTGGTTCCCAGCCAGAGTTCCCAAACGGCTGGTTCTATTTGAGTTTTTTTCTCGGATTCTGGGATCTCTCCTTACAATACAGTAAAGACCTTTTGTGTTTGAGTGGTTTTGCCTACGTGCTACGCCTTAGAACCCAAAGCCCTGAAAGACCCTCGTGTCCTCGTGTGTTGAATGCCACACGAGTGGTGTTCACAAGTCATGTAAGCAGTGTTCATCTGACAAAGAAATGGCTTTGGGTTCTAGGTGAGGGTTCCAATGAAAACGTTGAACACGACTTGAAACAATGCATGTAGAAGTGGCTCTTTCTGAACCACGAGACCCTTCTGATCTTAACAAATCACGCAAAACAAAAACTCCTGACAGAAGTGGCCAGGAGTGGTTGTCTAGGGAGAATTGGATGGATAGTGGGGGGCAAGAGCCGGGTGGGGACTTAATTTGGACTATACGACTTTTGGACCTTTCGGGGGTTTGTGACATACACGGACTGAAAAAGTAAAGTAGGGGTGCCTGGGTGGCTCAGTCGGTTGGGCATCCGACTTCGGCTCGGGTCACGATCTCACGGTTTATGAGTTCGAGCCCCGCGTCGGGCTCTGTGCCGGTAGCCCGGAGCCTGGAGCCTGCTTCGGATTCTGTGTTTTCCTCTTTCTCTCTGCCCCTCCCCCGCTTGTCTCTCTCTGTCTCTCAAAAATGAATAAAGGTAAAAAAAAAATTTTTTTTTTAAAGAAAAAGTAAAGAAGCAATTTAATTGATTTTTCCACACAACACGTCACTCTAAACAAATCAGTCAGCATTCCTGTCTTCTCCTGAAAACAACATCTCACCCCGGGAAAAGGTTTTGTTTCTTGACCTGGCTCCTAGGTCTCCCCATTTATCCAACCCTGCTGCCTACTACCCACCTTCCAGAACCCTCGTTTCCGGCCACTCTGGTCTCCTAGTCTCATTTTATTCTTTTTTTAAGTTGTATTTATTTCTTTTGAGAGAGAGAGAGAGACAGAACACAAGCGGGGGAGGAACAGAGAGAGGAGAGACAGACTCCCAAGAGCCCGATGCGGGGCTCGAACTCACGAACTGTGTGAAACCATGACCTGAGCCGAGATCGAGAGTCGGGCACTTAACCGACCGCACCACCCCGGTGTCCCTAATTGTATTTTATTTTTAATTTTTTTTTTCAACGTTTTTTATTTATTTTTGGGACAGAGAGAGACAGAGCATGAACGGGGGAGGGGCAGAGAGAGAGGGAGACACAGAATCGGAAACAGGCTCCAGGCTCTGAGCCATCAGCCCAGAGCCCGACGCGGGGCTCGAACTCACGGACCGCGAGATCGTGACCTGGCTGAAGTCGGACGCTTAACCGACTGCGCCACCCAGGCGCCCCCCTAATTGTATTTTTGAAAACAGTGACAATGCTCTTTTACAGACACATCAATATAATAAATCAAATTAGGGCCAATAAATACACATTTCAAAAACCCTGGAAAAAAAAACCAACCAGACACAAATGCAAAAAAAAAAAAAAAAGGCAAATACCATATGATTTCACTTGCACATGGAATATAAAAGAAAAATGAACAAACAAAACAACGCTCTTAAATGCAGAACACAAACCGGTGGTTGCCAGAGGGGAGGTGGTGGGGGTGGTGGGCCCAAGAGATAAAAGGGATTACGAGGCGCAAAATTCCAGTCACAAAATAAATAAGTCACGGAGATGAAAAGTGCAGGCATAGAGAATACAATCAGCAATATTGCAATAATGTTGTAGGGTGACATATGGGGACCACACACATCGTGGTGAGCAGCGAGTGATGTATAGAATTGTCAAATTGATATGTCATACACCTGAAACTAACACAACACGGTATGCCAATCCTACTTCAATTTTGCTTCTGTTGCTCTACCCACCTCTCTGTACTCTTTCCGACACCCCCATTACCCTCACCCCACTGTTTCCCCCAGTGCTATAGATCCTACAGGCCCTTGGTCAGTTTTTTATGCCTTTCCAACTAGTTCGCTTTTCCCAGCCCCACCTAGGGAAGCCCCGGCCTATCCTTTCTCTTCCTCCCCATGCTGTTGTGATCTCAACACGCCCCAGCGCCGAGCCTTCCCAGGCCAAAGGAATGAAGCTAAAAGAAAACGGCACAGTTGGGATAGCACCCGGTTTTCAATAAATGTGGATGCAATCTGAAGATTCACGGATGCCAAGTTAGACAGCTGGCGTATCGTCAAAAAGGCACTGACATTGAATCCCGCCTCTATTGAGTGAGGCATCATAGCCAAATCGCCTAACCTTCTGAGCCTCGTTTCTAGATCAATAAAGTAGAGGTAATAATCCCCAACCCTCCAGACTATGGAGAAGCGTAAAGGGAGGCAAATCGCGGGAGAATCAGGCGCGATGTGGCCATCAACGGCTTCAACCATCGTATCAAGTGGCCACCGATTCATTATATCGCTATACACATTTTCACGGGTAGATGATGGGTTTTTGGAAATCAAAGACCACGGCCCACTTCAAATTCCCAAACTTAATATCGTACATTGGAAGTTCCCGGTAGATATTAATGGATCAATCGGAAGCTGTATACCGAAAACCTTTATTAGCGCACACACACACACACACACACACACACAAAATCAGAAGACTCGTGTTCCGATTCACTCTGCTACATAAATCATTCACTGCGTTTCCATAATCTTTTCAAAGAGCTAGTATAGTCAATTTCCAATTATCTGTGTCAGTGGGGAACAGGAATAATGAAACCCACAAATAATCCATACATTTAATTTTAGTAGTTGCTTCCAGCCAGTATGAAAATTTCCCACTGTGAATATGTCCACTCTTCCTAGCCCCTCCTTTCTCGCTGGCAGGGGCAAATATTGCCGAAAGGCATCGTCAGCAGGAAGAAGGAAAACCCAGGGTCTAGACAATGTGCAGGCTGGCTAATCAGCCTTCAGATAACGAAGCCTGGCTGCTCTCCATAGGAAGCACCTTCTGACACACCGCCAAGAGCACAGTGGTGTCACGGGACCTCACCCTGAACCCCGACCACAGCAACATCCTGACCCCTCGTGGTCACCGGCTCTGCGTGACCCTCGGCTGAGATCTACTTCAGTCAGCCAATGTCATGGAATTGACATGTGCCGGTTACACACATATGTGGGTGAGCGTCTCATGCGTGTGTGCAAGGCATTGATTGTGACTTTGAAAAATGAAACCGACTCAGGAAGTTAGAGGCCCCATTGGAGAACCTCTCCATAAGGCCACTACTTTCTGGCCTCTTGAATGCGAACAAATAAAAAAAAGAGGTGCCTAAGTGGCTCAGTCGATTGGGCATCCGACTCTTGGTTGTGGCTCAGGTCATGATCCCAGGGTCGTGGGATCGAGCCTGACACTGGGCTCTGTGCTGAGCGTGGAGCCTCCTTAAGATTCCCTCTCCCTCCCTCTCTCTCTCTCCCTCTCTCTCTCTCTCTCTCTCTCAAATTAAAAAAAAAAAATCTTGAATGCAAACATACTTGGGTCTAACATCTCAGGTGACTTTCTAAAGGATAGCCAAGAAACACCAAGAAACAATCAGTTATTGCTTTAACCTGAGTTAATGTGCTTTGGGGCACCTGGGTGGCTCAGTCACTTAAGCGTCTGAATCTTGGTTTGGGCTCAGGTCGCGGTCACACAGTTCATGAGTTTGAGCCCCGCGTCGGGCTCTGCACTGACAGCACAGAGCCTGCTGGGGATTTCTCTCTCCTCTTCTCTCTGCCCCTCCCCGGCTTGCTCTCTCTCAAAAAATAAATAAACATTAAAAAAAATTTTTTTGAAGTTAATGTGCTTTAAAAATACATATAAAAGGATGAATTTATTTCCTCTAATCCCTCCTGAGTTGGAAGCCCTCAAACCCAAGGTTGCCAACGAGTGGCCTGGGGGCTGATTCCGGCCCCAGAGTGTTTCGCCTTCCCAACGTGGGTGGTCTCCAGTTCACCTTCACCTCTCCCTGTCCCCCGCCCCCCCCCCCTTCTCCACTGAGGGCACCTGTGTCAATTGCTCTCGTCACCTGACACCCGAGCCCTGCACTGGTTTACATTCTCCACCTGCCTCCTCTCAGCTTTTGCACTTTCATAGTTTGGGGTCTACTGTGCTTTCTAAAATTGCAGCAGAAATAGCTCCCACCCCACCGGCTCTTCTCACAGTGTGAGAAGATACCCCCCCCCCATCAAGAGATGGGGTCCACGTTCCTCCCTCTTGAAGTTGGGACTTCCTGCCGTGGACTACAGCAGGGGTGACGCTTCCGTCACCACCGAGGCCAGGGCAGTTGCCACTCATGGGGGCCGGGAGCCGGCTCGTACGGGCAACCAAAGCCAGTTGGGCCCATCTCATCCCAACTGTGTTCAGTGGCTTGAAATGGGCCACGGCGGGACTGTTTACACCATGGAAATCAGCAAATGTTAAAAATCAGGGCTTCTCCATCTGGGAAGCCAGTTGGGGAACATTTCCCAGCACGCCGCCCCCCTGGTTCTCTGCGAGCCCAGCCACCATGCTGCGAGGGGGTCTTAGCAGCCAGCGGAGAGCCCCCCCCCTCCCCCGGAGGAAACCAAAGCCCTGGGCCTCAGCCCCCACTGAGCTCCCAGGGGACCGCCAGCACTGACTCACCAGCTACGGGAGGAGGCCCATCTTGAAATCCGTCCCCAGCCTCCGGCCGCATCATCCCAGCTGACGCCACGTGGAGCAACGACCAGCCTTCCCCGCCATCCCCCTGCAGACGCAGGCACAAAATTGCGTCCATGAGCCCCTGTTAGGGTTTGAGACGCTTGCTCAGCCGCGCTGGTGACCAGACCGCAGTTCCTGGCACCGAGGCTCCGCCCCGCGTGGGGCCTTCACCTGTGGTCCGCCAACCTTGCTCTCCCTTGCTGGTTCCCCCTGTTTCACATCTTACGGCCATCTCCTGGCATCAGGGCCGACACCCTCCCCTCAGAGAAGTCCAGGATCTCTGTCCCTGGCTGCCCACGGCAGCATGGGCTGGGGCCGGTCTGAGACTGGAGTCCCTTGCTCTGGGTAACCCTCCCCGGGACGCACATCCTGCCAGCCAGGCTGAAGCTGGGGGATGTCACTCTTCCGTACCCAGAACCGTCATCTGGAATGCCTTGTCCCTGGGTGTTGCCAGGCACCTGACATTTTGGACACTGCTTAGTGCTACTTGAAGAGTTTCCTTCGCTTTCATAATTACTGACTCTACCTCACTTGCCATAACTCGCTCTCACACCTTTGTGGTGGCAGGACAGGGCTTTCTAACTCGCCATTGTGGTCCCGCCCATGGGGGTGGGGGCGGGGGGTCCTACCACGTCTGAGAGACACACGGTGAGTAAGATTATATCCCTGCCTGCGAGGACCACAGTCTACTGAGTATGTGCACTGGGGGAACTGGGAAAGACTTCCCTCAATCTGGGATTTCAAGTCGGACTAAGAGTTTACTTGGCAGGGAGAGAGAAGGAGAAGAGCGGGGGGGGGGGGGTAGAAAAGGAAGAGGATGAAGGAGAAGAGAAGAGAAAAGGAGAGGAGAGGGGAGGGGAGGGGTGGAGAAGAGAAAGAGAAAGAGAGAGAGAGAAAGAAAGAAAGAAAGAAAGGGAGGAAGGAAGGAAGGAACGGAGGGAGGAAGGGAGGAAGGGAGGAAGGAAGGAGAGAGGGAAGGAAGGAAGGGGGAAAAGAGGGAGGGAGAAGGGGTAGGAGGGAGGGAGGGAAAGAAGGAAGGTTAATTAACTCCAAGCAGAAGAGAAAACATGGAAGGAGGCAGACTGGCACAGAGCGAGAATCGGGATGTCACTGGCACACAGGTAGAGGGCCAGAAGATGACTGGGGGTCAGCGGAAGGGTGCATCTCATTCCTCGGGCAATGTGGGGTTACTGCAAATAAGACAAAAATGACATGATCTGATTTGCACTTCCTAAAAATAGCTCTCTCGGAGACACAGTGGGAAAGGGCTCAAAGGTGGACTTAATTGCCCATCAAAGGAGGCCGATCTGAGGGCTATTTCTAGGCAAGAGGTGACGAGGGCTAAAATGACGGATGACAGTTGACAATAGAGGAGAGAATGCACTTAGAGTAGAAACCACAGCATTTGCTGAGCGCCTGCGTCTCGAGGCTAGAGGAAGGTTTCCAAGGATGGCGGTGTTTCCCCCAGAAGCATAAGAATGGCAGTGGCAGCAGGGGCAAACACTTACAAGGCACTTACTATGTGCCAGGCGTTGTTTTCAAGACTTTGCTGTATTAACTCATTTAATCCTCACTTCAGTCTTACGAAGTAGATACGATGATGATGCCGCTGGTGCTGACAGCGGTGCCCATTTTACAGATGAGCAAACTGAGGCACAGTGCCATTAAACCACCTGCCTGCTTTCATCGCAGGGCGAGAATGTCAAGTCCTTGTTCTTTAGTGATTACCCGGCCCCGCCTCTCCCGGGGAGGACTCTTGGGAAAAGGATGCCCAGGGCAGTCAGCAGGGTGCGAAGTGGTGGGTCTGGTGCCAGAGTGGGGGCAGCAGAAGTGAGGAGTTGAGGGCACCTCCAGACCCGCCATCCGCAGAGAGGCCCCAAGGAGCGGCGTCGCCTCCCTCCCCGCCCAGGGCCCCCCTTCCGCAGAGCCCGCTCACAGACCCCACGCCTGGCTCTGATCACAGGCCCCGGCGGGTGCCCCCGGGCCTGCCTCGGGTCCGAGCCCGGCCCATGGGGGGTCGCGCTGTTCTGCCTAACCCAACTGCCACATACTGGCTGCCACCCAGCCGCCCCGCCCCTGGGCAGCCCTGACTGATGGGTTCTCCGGAGCCCAGCCCTTCTAGAATTGGTAACGGCCCTGCCAGATGCTCTCAGACAGCGTCCGACACCTCGCTCGGCTCTCGCTCCCCGCCTGCTTATCCGAGGCGACTGCCCCGAGTGTCCGGTGCCCCTCCGGCCCCATCCCGGCTGACCCAGTGTTGCTCAAGGCCATCAGGCCCCCGGATGAAACCAAGGCTGCGGGAAGGAGGCGGGTGACAGCAGCGCCTGAGCAAGCAGCGATGTTTCCAGCGTGAGAGGAGGAGTAATGAACGCTGGCAGAAGCAGAGTCGCCGCAAGGGCATGGAGACGTTTTGTTCCCCGGCTTCTGGGTGGGTGAGATCCGAGGCGTCGCCACTCCTGTCGTGCAGGCAGCTGTGCCTGTCAAACCATCTGCACCGCAGAATGCCAAGCGGCTCACGCGGGGCTCGCATCTGCTCGGGGGCGGGGAGCCGAGGCGTCTGCGACTCCGGGGCTGGGGACACAGCGCCACTCATTCCCGCCAGCCTTCCCGGCGGGGCCGCTCCGCCACCACGCCAAGCCCAGGAGCTCCCGATCTGAGGCCATTCGTGGGCGGTTGGCCCTCCCTGACGAGGATCAGTGCTTTCCGTAGACAGACGGGACTCTCGGTGAATTTCCACTTCCTTTCACGACATAGCTTCTAAATCACATTACAAACCCTCAAATGTTTTTATTTTAATTTTTGAGAGAGTGCAAGTGGGGGAAGGGCAGAGAGAGGGGGACAGAACACCCCAAGCGGGCTCCACGCTCACAGCAGTGAGCCTCTTGCGGGGCTCGAACTCAGGAGCCTCGAGATCGTGACCTGAGCAGAAGTCAGAGACTCAACCACCTGAGCCACCCAGGCGCCCCCACATCACAAATCTTAAAGCATCCAGGGTACTGGCAGCAAAGGGCTGGGCTTTGTGGCCTCCCGTGAGCGGCCGTTCTGGGTGTTTCTGAATGGCACCAGGGATTTGACCTCTGTAGGTGCAGCTCCATTCGGAGCACGAACGAACGAACACTCCTTCCCATATGCCTTCTGTAGGGTCCTGCCTTCCACCCTCGTGGGAAAGTTTAACGACCTACGGCCGATCCCAGGCTATTCTGGACAACAAAAATTAGCAGGCCAACGTCATTGCCAACGAGGAAAGTGATAGACTGTGTCTGTGTATTGGAGTGTGGGTAGGTGAATGATAGACCCATCGATTGGTTGATCGATCAGTAGATATATAAAAATCTCTACCCAGTAGGTCAGGCCTTACCACTGGGGAAGGGTAAAATGGGGTCACGTTACAATGAATCCAAGCTCCCCCGACTTACCCCAGAGGAAGAGTAACCCTTGCCAAGGGATCCTGCGGTTATTTCTGGCAGGCCACAGACGGGGTATGGTCCCTCAAGGGCTGGAATGTCACCAGTTGGAACGAATGCAGGTTCCCAGGTGTTTCCTCGGGAAGCTCCCAGAGTTGCCATTTCTCAGCCCGGCCAGCGGTGCTGGGCGTTGTGTAGACGCCTCCAGAACTCCACTCAGGGTCCCCGCTACTGCTCAGAGACAAGTACGTTCTTCTAGAACCCTGCCACTAAAGGTGTGGTCCCTCGCCCTGGTGCAACAGAGTCACCTGGGAGCTTGCTAGTAATGTTCGGGTCCCGCCCCCTAGAGAGTCTTTTTTAGGAGATGGTCTGCTTCTCAAATTTTAATGGTTAAAATACACATTTCGGTCCTGTTAGGTCCGTGTCGGGGCCTGGGATTGTGCATTTCTACACATTCTAGGGCAGAACTGATACTTCTGGTCCGCAGACAAGTCTTTGCAAGAATGTGGAGAACAGATTTCTCAGCCTCTGGTCCTGGACCCCTCTCCACTCAGAGGCCTCAAACCCAGTAAAGGGCATTCGTCCCAGCATCCCAACCAGTCTCTCCTGACACCAGCAAAAAAAAAAAAAAAAAGTGAATCTTTTTCCAGCATAAACTATACACAGAGTTCAAACTATGCCTATAAGTCCTCTCAGGGTCTCAAGGAAGCTTGCAGAAAATTAGAGGAACGTTTAATCATCTCGAAAGAGTTAAGCCACTCGTTGGAAATCCGAAGTCTCAACCCAAACACAGTTTGGAATCGGCTCACGCGGGATGGATTTTAGACACAAAGTTGGCACGGGCTTCCGGGCAGCAAAAGTGGGAACTGCCAGGAGCACGTAGCTGACAAAGCGCCGGTGGCAGGACCGGCGGAGAGCAGCCCTGAAGACGGACCGGTTGAGTTAGACTTCCTCAAAGTGCAAAAGCAGTTTGCAAGTGTATTTGACAAGCTGTAGGGCAAAGGCACTGATCAATCAGAGGGCCGCACTGGCCCAGGGTCCTGGAGCCCCTCCGAGGAGCTTGGGGACATCTAAGGAGCTTTGGGGGGAAAGGTTAGGGGAGCCAGGATGGGGGTGGGGACAGGGGTCCTCCAGGGGAGCCTCGTTCCTCTGTTGAAAGCTTCCCTCGTTCCCACCCCTACAACTGAGAACGTGTCTCGCGTTTGCCAATTTTCTGAGGCAGATAAAAAAAAAAAAGATTGGAATCCTGCCTCTAAAACCAAGAGGAATGCAAACAAGAGTGCTTCGCGTGGATCCAGGAAAGATTCTAGGAAGGATGGTTTTTGAGCCTTAAGAGGGAGGCAGCAAGGATTTGTTCAGAACTCACGGTGCCAGTCCCGCGACCGATCTCCCCGGTAGGTGTGGGTCTCCTTGATGTCAGGCTACATATGATCTTTGACTTGGAGACGTTCTTCTCCACACGTCTGGGTCCACTTTGCCCCTACCTGCTCCCCTCTCTCTGCCAGTGCCCAGAACCAGTGCTGCCCAGAGGCAAAAGCCTCACCTCGGTCAACATGGCGTACTGGCTTCATCAAGGTCGCTCGGAGTCTTTCAAAGCATAAGAAAGGCTAGTTACTAAAACAGAAAGTAATTTCTGTTCTCATTGAATGAGTATTAAAAATGTATCGAACAGCTTTATTGAGATACAATTCACATACCACACAATTTGGGATTCAAAGTGTACAATTCGAAGACTTTCAGAATATTCAGGGTGGTATAGTCCCCACCAACACTCAATTTTAGCGCATTTTCATCATCCCCCAAAGAAACTCCACACCTATTAGTTGCCATTCCGTCACCACGCCCATCCCTTCCAGCCCTAGGCAACCACTAACCCACCTTCTGTCTCTCTATATGTCCTTGTTCTAGACATGTTAGGCGAATGGAATCATAGGATACGTGGTTTTTGTGCGTGGCGTCTTTCACTCACCTTAACGTTTCCGAGAGCCATTCGTGCCGTAGAACCTATCAGAACTACCTTCCTCTTCGTGGCTGACTAATAGTCCATTGTACGGATATAGCACATTTTTTTTTATCCATTCGTCGGCCGATGGACATTTCTACTCTCCGGCTATTACGAATAATCTGCTACAAACACTCACGTACAAGTTTTACGTGAGCGTATGCTTTCATTTCTCCTGAGTGCACACCTAGCGGTAGAATTGCGGAGTTATATGGTAACCCTGTGTTTAGCGTCTGTGAGAGACTGCCAGACTCTGGAAGAATAGCTGCTTCTGAATTAAATCAGTCTGAAGGAGCACGCTGGCAAGGGTGTCCTTGGCTTTTCCTCTCCAGAGTCCTTGACCTAACCCAGCTAGGAATGTTGGGCGTGCCTTCATCCGTATCTATGGTTTTCCTTTTCTCCCACCCTCACCACGTGTCAAACTCCACGGAACGAAAATTGCACCTCTCCTGGATTGTGGTCCCCATCCAAAACTGACCCACGGTCCCTCTACTATATAGACCCTCTTCTCTACTCCCTCCCCATGCCCCCTCCCCCCACCGCCTTCCCCTTTCCTGTTAGGAAGTGGCTTTGATTGCTAGTCCCAGTGAAACACAGGACCCATCATGGAAACTTAGTGACATCTATATCCATACTTTGCTCCTTCCCCTCCATCCCGGCGGGTGAGCTCCCCCAGGTCTAGGAGGCTATCCTACCATGTAGCACCTGAGAGCAGTAGCTTCCTCAGAGCCTTCACCCCATTGGTTATCTTCTCAGTCTCCTGAAACTCTCGTTCCCCCCCCCAACCCCGTCGTTCATTTTCATTGCCCTTAAGTAAGTTCAACTCTCTGTCATTAAAAAAAAAAAAAAAAAAATAGTACTGTTGGGGCACCTGGGTGGCTCAGTTGGTTAAGCGTCCGACTCTTAATTTTGGCTCAGGTCGTGATCTCAGGGTTTGTGAGATCCAGCCCGTACATGGGGCTCTGGGCTGCCATCAGGGAGCCTGCCTGCGATTCTCTCTCTCTCTCTCTCTCTCTCTCTCTGCCCCTCCCCCACTTGCACGCACATACGTGTACTCTGTCTTTCAAAATAAACATACATATGTACATACATACATACACAGTACTATTTTTATAGTAATTCCTTCACACTAGGGCTCCTCCCTTAGCTCCTACCTCATCTCTCTGCCGCCCTTTAGAGTAAAGGCCACGGAAAAAGATGTGCAATAACTTCTCCATATCCTCTCTCCCCACTCACTCTTCAACCCACAATGCCACCGAAACATCCTGGCAAACATCTCCACTGCCCTGTCTTTTGATAAAGCCAGTGAATGTCTTTTGGTCCTTGTTTGATTTGACCTCTCTTCTTAAACTCCACCCTTACTGTCTCGTGATCTCCTTCCCTGGCCTTCTCGACAGACCCCATCCCCTGCTGGTCATTTTCTCTTCCCTGTCACTCTACAGATGTGCATCCATTCTTGTTTGTTCACAGCTTTGAATTTTGCCGCAATGTGACTGCAACATTCAAATGTGTCTCTGCAGCCCTACCTCTCCCTCAGCTCCAGACCCATACCTCCAACTGCCTGTCCCACATCGCCATTTGAATGATGAAGAGAAAGCTCAAATCTAACTTGGCAAAAGGCAAACCACTTGTTCCTGCGTCCCACAAAAAGAAAAGCCTGCTCTGTGCTCAAGCCTCGCCTCTTTGCTATGTGTTTATTATATCTTCCTCAACATAAGCTCCTTGAGGACATCTATCACTCTCCCTGGCCAAGTGAAGATACTCGGTTAGATGGACGGATGGATAAGTGGTTGGATGGATGGATGGATGGATGGATGGATGGATGGATAAGTGGATGGATGAATGGATGGATGGATGGATGGATGGATGGATGGATGGATGAATGGATAAGTGGATGGATAAGTGGATGGATAAGTGGATGGATGGATGGATGGATGGATGGATAAGTGGATGGATGGATGGATGGATGGATGGATGGATTGATAAGTGGATGGATGGATGGATGGATGGATGGATGGATAAGTGGATGGATGGATGGATGGATGGATAGATAGGCATATGGATGGATGCTGACCTCACAAGGCTCCATGTCAGTTTTTTCTTTATGTGCTCTCCCTGAACATTCTCATCCACTCCACATTCAACTCTTGCTCTGGGCTGAGGGTCCCCAAATGTATATCTCCAGTCCAGCTCTCTCTGGGCCACATGGGTGCCTTCCATGCTCTTCGGCTGCCTTCTGGACATCTCCAATCAGACGCCTCACAGTGGATCAACCTCAAATGCCCAACTAAAACTAGCCCTCTCCTTTTTTTTTTTTTTTAAGTTTTTTTTTTCAACGTTTATTTATTTTTGGGACAGAGAGAGACAGAGCATGAACGGGGGAGGGGCAGAGAGAGAGGGAGACACAGAATCGGAAACAGGCTACAGGCTCCAGGCTCCGAGCCATCAGCCCAGAGCCCGACGCGGGGCTCGAACTCACGGACCGCGAGATCGTGACCTGGCTGAAGTCGGACGCTTAACCGACTGCGCCACCCAGGCGCCCCAAACTAGCCCTCTTCTTAATCTCTTATCCAGATAAAGATTGCCATTATGTATTCAGGTGCCAAGGCTGGGATTCTGGACATCAACCTTCACTCCTTCCTCTCAAACACTACCATGACCTTTGATCCAATGCCAGATCTATATACTACCTATATGTCGACACCACCCCCATCAGTCCTCACCAGGGACACGGCAACTGCTCCAGTGCCCTCTCTACCTCTGGCTGTGCCCAGTGCTCTCCACCTCCAACCTGAGTGGTATTTCTTCAACTCATATCTGTGGTGTTACACTGCCATGAGGATGAATGAGGATGAAGTCCAAAGCCCTCAGTCTTTCATGATCCGCCTCACTATTCCCACAGGACGTTATACTCCCACTGTTTGGACTGCTTTCAGGTTCTTCAATGCACCACGCTGTCTCTTGCCTCTGAGCCTTTACCTTCTGCCTGAAATGTCGTGGATCCACCGTCTTCTTTCTGCTCTCTTGCTTTTTCATGCAGGATTTATTGAGGGCGCCACTCCTGCCAGAGAGCCTTCCCTCGTGTTCCATGCCATCCTCCAGGTCTAGATTAGGGACTTCTACCTGCCACCATCAAATCCCATGCCTCTTTTATTACCCCCAAAGCATTGCATTCTATTTGCCTTTTTACACGTCTGTGAGCTCTCTGAAGGCAGTGACAGCGTCTCAAACATCTCTAAATCCTCAATACTGAGAACAGAGCTGACACGGAAAAGGCATTCAAATATGTGTAGATTGATGGGTGGAACCTTGTGGGAGTACAGCATATATTTTGGAAAACCTAATAAGGGCTCCAGGCATTTTTGACAGGATAGAGTGATGAACTGGGTTTAACAAGATAAAATTTAATTGGAACAAATGTAAGGTTCTGCCCTTGGGTCCAAAAGGCACGTGTGCAGGAAGAGGGAACGGTGTGTCGTTGCAGTTTATGTGAAAAGCCTAGGGAGTTAGAGTTGTCAGTAAGCTCAGTGCGGGTCAACAGTGTAATCTGACTGCCAAAAAAAATTAACACCATCTGAGTTCACACTAGACGCGCAGCTTCTAGAGTGAGAGAGGTGATGGGCGTACTCCCATCGGACCATGCTGTGGATCTGGGTTCGTTCTGAACTTCACGTACCAGGAGCCTGGCTGTAGCAGGTGCCGAGGCACAAGGTCAGGTTGGTGAAGGGACCTCAAGCAAAAGCCCAGTGAGAATGGAGGGAGGATCAGGGTCTGGGCGGCCTCCAGGAAGCATGTAGGCTCAGACTAGTTATCTCTAAGCACCCAAAGCCGCACGGCCTATTGTAAGGAATTACTTTCTGACCCCATAGGACTGTCCACAGCGGACAGCTAGGGAGTCTCCTTCCGACGGACGCATTTGAAAATCCCACAGAATCATCTTTTCAAAGCACAGGCGTGGTTATGTCACACACACACGTTCACCCTCACGCTCCCTGTATCCCACACTTTTCTGCCCTACTACCCAATCCCTGCTCAAACCCTCGCTTGAAACCCCTACAAGCTTCCCAGTGTCCTTGGGATACTAAAATACGATCCTCCGTGCGGCCTCCGATGCTCTGCTCATTGCTGGGCTCCTCTCCTCTCCCTTCTCCCCCCTATCCTTCTCCTTGCTCCCTCTTCCCCCTTCATAACCTGTCACCAGACTCTCCTGCCTCAAAACCCTAATCCAGGCAGTTCCTTTTGCCTGGAATGCTCTCCCCTCCCTTCTTTCACCTAGTTCTTGCCTCCGATCCTCATAGGTACAGGCTCTGCCCCTTCAGAGAGCAGATCATTGCCTTTAGTCCAGGCTGTCTCAGCACCAGGTGACTCCCTGCATCTAGCACTCCGGGCAGCCTCAGAATCTTACATCTTTACATGCGTTACGTTGCTTGACATCTCCCTTACTAGACCGTAAGCACCAGGAGGGGAGGCGCTGCCTCTGGCTTTGCTCCTCCTCTCTTGGCCTCCTGGGCACTGAACACAGTGTCTGGTGAGCACAAGAGCTTAGTCAAATATGTGCTAAGCGAGCAAACGAACGGACAGACGAGACAAGCGATACATTAATTATTTGGACAAATGCTGGGCGGCCATGAAAAGCTTCAGGTGGGCGGTTGGACTGATGGACCTTCAAGGCTCTTTAGAAGGCCAAAGTGCCTGATCGGCTCTATCAAAAACCGCACCCACACTTGAAGGGACCTTCAGATGTTAGCATTCATTTCAGTTTACCAAGTGTCTGCTTCCCATGAGTCTACCCTTCTGTTTCTGTTTCTTTGTTTCTTAAAGTAGGCTCTATGCCCAGCGTGAGCCTTGAACTCATGACCCTTAGGTCAAGAGTCGCATGCTCAGTGGACTGAGCCGACCAGGCGCCTCTCATCTGCCCTTTTGTAAGCCACTTCTTTAAAATCTTTTTTTGAAGTTTATTTATTTATTTGGCGAGAGAGAGCGTGCGCGCCAGTGGGGGAGGGGCAGAGAAAGAGAGAATCCCAAGCAGGCTCCACGATGTCAGCACAGAGCCCCACGTATGGGCTCAAAGTCACGAATCATAAGGTCACGAACTGAGCCGAGATCAAGAGTCAGACGCTGAACTGACTGAGCCACACAGGTGCCCCTGTAAACCAGCTTTGATGCACTTGCCTGACCCCACCTAATCATAAAGACATTTGTGGGTTTGTCTCAATCCCTCTATGCAAGGAACTTAGAATCCATCCGGGGAGATTTCACAGTCTCCTTTGCACCCGCCCCGCACACCCCAACCTACAACCAGGTACAACACATTTATGCCATTTACTTGGCACTTCATTATGCCGTGTCTCACTGAGTCTTGTCTTTTGATTCGGAAAGTGTGCGCGCATTGTCACATCATACAGGTCACACCCTATCGTAAAGAACTGCAGGGGTGCTTTTTATTATACGGTCATTCTGTTGCATCAGATGGTTCGAAGTAGGGAGACGACAGAGGCTCGGGACCATGAGATCCTAGCTATGAAGTCACCCTGTTTTGTGAATTTGACTCGCACACGCTTTAATGAATTTTGAAACTGTCCTCCTTCGGGCTGCCAATTACAGTCAATTTTCACTCATCTAAAAATCATAAACAGCAAATTAAATTGAACATCATTCATTTAATACTCCCCTGTGGGCTTTCCATTTTTCCCCTCCCCAAGTTCAGACCCTATTGAATGAGTAAGTATAAATTCCCAGGAAATTGTAACTTTACTTTTCTAGGCTGAACTTCATTTCTATCCCGAGCCCCTGTTCTCCCCTGTAGCCGAAAACGTGATCTTGCTAATGCACAGTGAACTCAGTTAAGTTAATGTTCACCCCACCCCGGTTCCCGGACACGGTACTTGGGCTCCAGCACGTCACTCTCAGCAGATTTATAAAGCCAGCCTTCAAGATGAAGCATTCTGCCAAACCCTCACGTGTGGTCAACCTTCCGTGCTGACCTCGGTTGAGGTGTCCCTGACCGGTGTCAGATGTGGCCTGGGTTAGGACTCTGTTCCCCGGCAAGTAATTGTGGTCCCGACTTGCCGCGAGTTACAGCCGTGCTTCTCAAAGTCTGGTCCCCACACCAGCAGCACCGGCGTCCCTTGGGGACTTTGCTAGAACTACAGACCCTCAGGCTCCACTCCAGCCTACTGCGTCGGAACCAGCAATCTGTGAGCCAGCAAGCCTCCCAGGTGGTTCTCCCGCATGTTCAAGTTTGAGAACCTCTCCAAGGGAGTTTCTTGTCCTCGTCAACCATGAAGTCTGGAGGCTGGCCACTGCCAGCCACACTGAAGAAACACCATTAACACTCTGGTCCCCTGTAGGCGGAGGTGGCAGGGGAGTGGGGACAGCAATGGCTGCCGGGTCAGCCAACCATCAGTTTCTGCCCCAGAGCTGTTGTGCTCCGCACGCAGGACCCCCTCTGGGTGTGCCACCCGCCTTTGGAGTCCCAAAGCTCCTGCTCTTCTCACCTTGCTGGCTCAGGGCCACCAGGAACTTAGATTCTCGTCTCCAGCCCAGATGCTACCTGCCATTAGCCTTGCACGACGCCCTGGTAAGCTGTCCCTGCGAAGCAGCCACCCCCTGCGGGCTCAGGTCCTCGAAGTCATCGGGAATGCTGTCACCCCTCTCCCTTTGGCAACGGGGCACAAGGACGGTTGCAGAGGGGCAGGGTGCAGTGCCAGCTTACCCTCCTGGCTGCTTTACAAACCACCTCCGCCACCCCAGGGACCAGGAGTCCCCTCTTTCACAGTCTCATCTTAAATAGACGGAACGAACCCTGGTACAGCATGAATTCTCCCACATCTCTCTGACATTCGCCAGGATTGCATCTTAAAAGCCGTGCATTGGAAGTCTTTTTTTCTCTGACTCTGTTCTTGAAGCAATGGAAGCCTCAGACACAGGGGTCTGTAGGAGCTGGGGGTGGAGGGAGTGGTTCAGAAGAGAAGAGAGAGGGGGAGGGAGGGCGGGAGGTATTGAACACTTGACAGCATCCTGTCAAATCCGGAATGGCTTCATAAACAGTAGCTGCTGTTTTCAAAAAAACATCTTTGGAAGGGAATATTGTACAAATGTTGGAGTGTGTCGGTGGGGGGTGTCTCCCCTAACGCTGCGTCTACAATGTTCAAAATAGCAGTCTGCAAAGAAATCTCTCCCAAACCCCGTTATTTTGAGAGGACTCTAGCGGAGTGGAAGAAATAGTGGGGTAAGAATTGAAAGAATTGCATTTTCTATCCCGATCTGTCACCTCCTCGCCGGGCGATCATAGCCGAGTCACTGCGTCTCTTTGGATCTTGGGTTACAAAACCTATAAAACAGAAGTGAAGACACCTGTTCTGCCTGCCCGGTGTGTATTCTCATGCCCATTTTACAGATACTGGTGGTAAAGGGTCAAAGGAACGAAGGCACAAAAAAAATGACTTGAAATAAAGCAGTGGTTATGCAAAGGAACATGTATAGAAATGCCACGATGTTCCATCTCATAAAACAAAGGGGAGGTCATTATTTGCTTTGATAGGACCCATTTTTTTTTAACCACATTAAACTCCAATAGCATTTCAGATTCCCCCTGAGGTTTCTCTTCGGTCATTTCAAAGAGGCCAAAGCAATAAAGACAACAAAATGAAGAGGTTAAGGAAATAAATGAAAGACCACGGAAAAGTTTGTTTCCCGCGTAACTCAGCAGGTTATTTTAGGGCAGGTGTCCGTACTGATTTTCCGCCCGCTTCATCTACCATACTGAAAGAGGCACGTTGACGTCTCCAGCTGTAACGGTGGATTTGTCTGCTGGTGGATTTGTCTGCCTCTTGCATTTCTGTCGGCTTTGCCTCACGAATTTTGACGGGTTATTTGGTACATACACTTTTAACATTGTTACATCCTCTTGGAGAATTGACCTCTTCATTGTGATGCGACGGCCCCCTTTACCCCTGGTAATTTTCCTTCTTCTGAAGTCTGCTTTCGTCGGAAATGAACATAGCTGCGCCCGCTTTCTGCCCACTGGTGTGTTAATTCCGTGTATCTTTCCCGGTGCCTTTTTTTTTTTTCATTTACCTTTTTTAATGGAACTATAATCGATATACAATGTTTCACAACTTTCAGGCATACAACGCGGTGATTCAATGATCCTATACGTTGCTCAAAGCTCACCGGGGTAAGTGTGGTCACCATCTGTCACCGTACAATGTTATGACAGTATTATTGTATTATATACTTTTCATCTCCGTGACTTATTTATTTTATAACTGGAAGTTCACATCTCTTCATCCGCTTCTCTTACTTCCCCCACTCCCCTCACCCATCTCTCCTCTGGCAACCTCCTCTCTATATTTAAGACTCTGTTTCATTTTTTTGTTTGTTTGTTTTGTTTTTTATATTTCACATATAGGGGAAATCACATGCATTTCTCTTTCTCTGGCTTATTTCCCTTAGCATTATACCTTCAAGGTCCATTCATGTTGTCACAAACACCTTTGTTTTTAACCTACCTGAGCCTTTATGTTTAAAGTAGATTTCTTTTAAACAACATAATTGAGTCTTGGGGGGGGGGGGGTTTGTCCACTCTGGCAAAACTGTCTCTTTCTTTTTAATTTTTTTAATGTTTATTTATTTTTGAGAAAGAGAGACAGAGAGACAGAATGTGATCGGGGGAGAGGCAGAGAGAGAGGGAGACACAGAATCCGAAGCAGGCTCCAGGCTCCAATCTGTCAGCACAGAGCCCTACACAGGGCTCAAACTCACGAACTTTGAGATCATGACCTGAGCCGAAGTCAGATGCTTAACCAACTGAGACACTCAGGGGCCCCAAAACTGTCTCTCAGTTGGTGTATTTAGACCACTCACTTTTTTTTCCAGCCAATGGACATTTTTATTTTCAAGGTTCTTGGAATCCATTGCCACATTTTTCCCCCAAAGAGTTTTACCAATTAATACACGCATCCACAATTCAATACAATGAGTGCCTGTCACCAGCCGGTCCCTGGGAATAAATAAATGTCAGGTCCTCGTGTAAATTCCAGTTTCTCCACATCCTTGCCAGCGTTGGGTTTGTCTTTTCTTTTCTTTTCTTTTCTTTTCTTTTTTTAACATTTATTTATATTTGAGAGTCACAGAGAGACAGAGTATGAGCAGGGGAGGGGCAGAGAGAGAGGGAGGCACAGAATCCGGAGAAGGCTCCAGGCTTTCCTTGGAAAAAGAGTCTTTGTAGACATAATTAAGTAAAGGTAGACCATTCACATTTAAAGCGGTCATTGATAGAGTTGGGTTACTACCCCACTTATAACGATTTTAAGTGTTTACTAATCATCACATCTGTTTGGAGTTTTTCTTCCTTTTTTTCTACCTTCTCTGGTTCACTTGAGCATTTAATATGATTTCATCTTATCTGACTCTTCAGCCTATCAATTCTACTCTAAAATAAAAATTAGAGGGGCGCCTGGGTGGCGCAGTCGGTTAAGCGTCCGACTTCAGCTAGGTCACGATCTCGCGGTCCGTGAGTTCGAGCCCCGCGTCGGGCTCTGGGCTGATGGCTCAGAGCCTGGAGCCTGTTTCCGATTCTGTGTCTCCCTCTCTCTCTGCCCCTCCCCCGTTCATGCTCTGTCTCTCTCTGTCCCAAAAATAAATAAACGTTGAAAAAAAATTAAAAAAAAAAATAATAAAATAAAATAAAATAAAAATTAGAGTGGCTTCCCTAGAGTTTCCCATATACATTTTTAACTATTCTAAACCCCCCTTCAAATCACACTATACCACTTCTCAGGTAGTAACAGGCACCTTGTCACAGAGTGTGCCCAGCTTCTCCCTCACGTCCCTTATGACATCGCTGGCATTCGCCTCCCTCTCCTGCGTGCTGTGCTCATCCCAGTGCTGGACTTCCTCACTCTCAGGCAAGTACACACTCAGCCTCCAGCAACTCTTCAAAATTGCCATTTAAGTGTCCCCGTTCGTGGCTCGCGTGGCTGGAGGTTCAGATGGACAGGTCTTGACAATGACCCTCTGGGCCTGCCTTTCTCTCCAGATTTCAAGGGGACAGTGTGCAACCTCAGTTCTCCGAGGGGTCCGGGAAAGTCATTGATTTTCAGCTTGTGCCACTTTTTCTTGTGGTAAAGGACAAGAGCGGTGACTTCCAAGCTCCTCCAGTGTCGGGGCTGAGCTACGAGAAGCCTAGCAGATGATTCCACATTACAGAGGTGATAGCTGTGTTTGCTGGGTTTTTTTTTTTTTTAATTTTTTTTAATGTTTATTTATTTTTGAGAGAGAGAGAGAGACAGAGTGTGAGCAGGGGCAGGGGAGGGGCAGAGAGAGAGAGAGAAAGACAGGAGTCGAAGTGGGCTCAGGCTCTGAGCCGTCAGCACAGAGCCAGACGCGGGGCTCAAACCCACGAGCCGTGAGATCATGACCTGAGCTGAAGTCGGACGCTGATCCGACTGAGCCACCCAGGCGCCCCGAGTTTGCTGGGTTTTTTTTACAGCATCCAGCACCTTTAGCTCAGTCACGCGCCATCCAGCTGGCCAGTTCTGTAGTAAAGACAAAAGGCGGTTCCTAACTCAGATGCAAGAGATCGCTCCATGTTCCGATCTGATCTGAGGAGCCCCTCGGGCACAGTGTTACTTGCACAAGGCAAGAACGAGCACGCCCCTGCCCCGTGCTAGCTTACAATCTTAGCGACACTGCTGTGATTGTTCCAGGATGTGGCTGATGCTTTTCCGCGCACAAACGTCAATCGCCTACCGTCCATACGCAAGCAGGGACTGCAATGCAGGAGCAGAGAATCCCAGAGAATCGCTATTAACTACACTCTCATCCACCCACCAGCTCACCAGAATTAACCCGCTCTGTCCAGAAAAAAAAAAAAAAAAAAAAATTTAATCAAGGATTTGATTATAACACGGCCTTTTAAAACCCTTCGCAAATTGTTGGTTTAAAAAAAAAAAAGAATTCTCATTTTTCCAGAACTCTCTCAGTCTGAGCTCCCCTGCCCGGCAGCACCACACAATGAGAATGATGCTTGTGCTGATGATCTGCAGCACTACAGGATTCTGGAGAGCTTTTGAATCATCCAAGAAAGATTAGATTATGTTCAGTAGCGATTTAGCATTAAGTGCATCTTACTTAGACTGTGTTCCACATCGATGGGATCTGACGGTTCACGTGAGGCACAAGGTGACTCTCTTCTTGCCCAGAAGCCAATTCATTTTAGTTCAACTTGAATTACAAAGGTTTACTAAACACCTAACCGCACACCCTGCACCAAGGGTACCCGGGAAAGGTATTTTCCATCTATTCGGGGAGCTCACAATTTCACGGTGAAGGAAGAACAAACAAGCAAATAAAGAAACAAATGAACAAAACAGACCACACACACCTTATAACCCCAGGGCTCAGCGCATGCAAAAAAGGGATTGAATGAATGTTTACTCAATGACCTGGAGACAAAGCCTGCCTACAGGCACCCAGACCCGAGCAATTGGGGACTGTGATTGAGCTCAGCCACCGAGGATTCTGAGGAATCTGGCTGTCAAGAAAGCAGTCAAGAAAGCATCTAGCCACAGGGAAGGAGATGAGAACTTTCAGGAAATGGAAGGAAGCTCGGTATTTCGGGAATACGTGGGTGGAAAATGCCAGGAGATGATGCCAGAAAAGCAAATCACAGAGGGCCTTGAATGTCATGCTGGGAAATCTGGGTGGTTTCCCCGCAGGCCATAGGACGGCGGCAAGAGCTCTGAGCACGCGTGTTTGGGTCGGCGTGCTTTCGAAAGATCGCTCCAGAAGCACCCGGGAAGGTGGACTGGGGGAGAAGGGGCGATCGGAGACAACGGAGTCTAGTCGGAAAGCTACCGCACAAGTTTAAGCAAGAGATAAGGGACCGGGGTAACGGAAAACGGAAATAGGTACGAGGTTTGGTAGACAATCTGCAGCCAAGAGCCAGTAGTGCTTGGCAACTAATTGCACGTGACAGGGACAAGGAGTTGAAGACGGCTCTGAAGACTGTGCAGAAAGAGCTGTGTTCCCCACCCCCACCCCTACACACCTAGTGACTTAGCAGCTCCCACCAGGATCGAGGGGTGGAGTCTATTCCTCTACCCCTTGAAACCGGTTCCGGCTCCGCCCTGCTTGGGCCCCGAGCCAGAGCTGGGCTGATGTGGGGGAAGAAGACGCTCTGGGCTGATGTGGGGGAAGAAGACGCTGAAACCGGATAACTCAGTGTGGGTTCCCCCAGCAACAGGCCTGCCACAGAGATTCAAACGTACATAATCCCCTGAGGGGGTGATCTCAGGAAGCACAGGTAGGAGAGCAGGAAGCCCGCAAAGGAAACGTCATCAGGCAACTCAAGCTTAATCCTGCCGAGCCACTTTGGGAGACACCCCAAGTCCCCCTGCCCCCGGGGGTGAAGGTCTGTGGGTGTTGCTTGGGGATTGCTGGGGAGGGCGGCCAGAAGTTCCTAAGGCCTGCCTGACACATGGGTGGGGGGCGGGCAGCCTAGATGGGCCCCCGATGGGAAAACTCTCAGACAGCCACCCAGGGTGCTTTCATTTAGGGCCACCGTGCCCAGAAACGCCGCAGGCCACGGGAACGTGGGCAACAGCCAACCGTGTCTCTGGCACCAGGAAAACGAGGACAGGAGTTCAGACGGGGGAGCCGAGCAGGGAGGAGGACAGAAGGGTGGCCGGAGGAAGAAGATACACGGTCCGAAGAAGTAAGGTTGAACTCTGGTTCCATCTGGGGAGCGCACGCCGGCGTGAGCAGAGGAACCCGAGGGGTGGGGGGCCGTGAACCCCTCAAGGGGTGTGAGGCACACGTGTCCACACACGCACGCAGCAGAGTGGAGTCTGCCGTTGGTCTCGGTATCCTGAGTCCGCAGGCGTGGGCTTACCCACCTGCCTCCCCAGGCGCGTTCTCCCTGACCCCGCTGTCCCAGCCCAACCCACGACTTGCCCTCATTGCCGATGTGCTGATCCGCAACGTGCTTCCGCCATGAGGACCAGACTCGTCTTGGTCACTCGGGCTGATCTCGCAGAACACCTTACACCCAGGGGCTTCGACAATAATTGCACGTGTCTCTCAGTTCTGAAGAACTGGAGAGTCCAAGATCGAGGTGGCAGCAGACCCAGGGTCTGGAGAGAGCACTGGTTTTTCTTTGTTTTCGGACAGACGTCTCCTCCTTGCAGCCTCACGTGGCGGAGGGACCGATTTCCTGTCTCTTTCTCTTCTTCTAAAGGCGTTAATCCCATGATGGGGGGCGGGGGGGGGGGGAACCCACCTTCGTGACCTCATCTAACCTGTTAAAAAAACAAGATCCAACCAAGTAAATTTGAAGACTTGAATTGGCTTTATGAAGCGATTCATCAGTCGGGCCGCATCCCACCCAGCAAGTGGAGAGACGCTCCAAGCAGGTGTACGAAACAGGGTTTGTAGAGGGCCAGACATTCGCAGCCAAAGAAAGGATTGCTTCATCATCCTTTTAGAGTGAGAGGAATGCAAGGTGGTTTGTTTTTTTTTTTTTTTAATTTTTTTTTTCAACGTTTTTTATTTATTTTTGGGACAGAGAGAGACAGAGCATGAACGGGGAAGGGGCAGAGAGAGAGGGAGACACAGAATCGGAAACAGGCTCCAGGCTCCGAGCCATCAGCCCAGAGCCCGACGCGGGGCTCGAACTCACGGACCTCGAGATCGTGACCTGGCTGAAGTCGGACGCTTAACCGACTGCGCCACCCAGGCGCCCCGACAGGTTTTTTTTTTTTTTTTTTAATGTTTACTTATTTTTGAGAGAAAGAGAGAGAGAGAGAGAGAGAGAAAGTGGGGGAGGGGCAGAAAGGAAGGGGAACAGAGGATCCCCAGTGGCTTCTGCTCTGACGGCCTTGAACCTGATGCGGAGCTCAAATTCACGAACCTCGAGATGATAACCTGAGTCGAAGTCGGATGTTCAACCGACTGAGTCACCGAGGTGACTCTGGGAATGTAGCATATTTGATCCTGCCGATGACCTCACAAGTGCAAGAAAGTTTCAGATGGACTGCCAAAAAGTCTTATTCCTGGGGAGATTGGAGCTGTAATTAAGTCTCGGTTTGCTGTCGTGGAGGGTTAATGACTCCACTTTGGGCTTGTTTTTTCGTTTCTAACAGACCCTAATCTTACCTCCCAAAGGTCCTGCCTCCAAATGCCATCACCCTAGAGACTGGGGTTTCAACATATGAATTTAGGGGACACACACTTCTAGTCCATAATAAGCCCTCTCCTTGAACACCAACCGCCTTAGCTGGATCCCTCCCCCCTTACCTAACTCTTGCCAAACCCGTATTTCTGAAGTCAAGACGCTGCCCTGAAACGTTGGTGCCACTCAGACGCCTGCAGGTGCAATAAACCCTCTATAACCAAAGCCCCACAAAGTCACCCAACTTTGAGAAACGTCGCCCTCGGGAGATTCCTCCCGCAGCCACACGGGCCCCGCCTTTTGGGGGTTTTTCCAGAAACTAGAGGCAGCTGGATGGAGCCAGAGTCCACCTGAGTCTCTTAGGTTCTGTCATTTGAGCAGCAGGCTCTCCCTCCCCCATCTCCACACCCTACTGGGACCAGTCCGGCTGTTGGGTTCACCACGTCTAACCTCCGACGGTCTCCGCCCGTGTCCGTCTCCAGTGCGGTCTAGCTGTGCGCGCCTCCATTCCGCCCTGGGTCACCAGCACCCACCCCGTGCCGTGCCAGGCACCGCTTGGGATTCAGGAGCAAGAGGGCAGAAACCCCTGTCGTCTGGAAAAGGCGGTGCACTTTTGCAGACAACAGGGAGAATGCACACAACAGCACTTTCTCACTTTCTCACCGCGAGAGCTCTGCAGCTGGCTCCGAGTAATTGCGTCAGGGTCCTTACCCAGCAAAATAAATAAATAAATAAATAAAAAATAGAAGCCTTTCTCCAACCCAGGATTGCAGGAGACAAAATGAGGGGGGAAACCAGACCTTGACTTGCTAACGCTTCCCAGCCCAGGAGGGGTTCCCGGCGACCCGAGCTGGTAAAGGAGGAGGGGTCCGGCTTCCCAGCGCCCAGAATCTGAGCACAGACGCTCCAGTGGGAGGCTGCTTTCCCGTGGAGAGGCTCTGGTGAAGTGTTCGCAGCATCAGAGAGCTCTCAAAATGCCCAGTGTGACAAGCAGCCGGGTCTTATCTGAAGCGCCATGTGCTTGGCGTGAAGTCTGGCGGGGCCTGATTCACAGGAACCCCTGAGGGCGGTGGGCAAGGGCGTTTACAGACCTACGTGCTCTTTTCATTGTTTTTTTCTTCTCTCCCCAGAAAAGCAGAAGTGAAGAGGTTTAGGGGGCCTCAGCCGGGCCCTTTCCCCATTCTCCTGGCGCTCCCGCTGGTTCTGAAGCAGCCCTTGTCCCTGCCACTGTCCAGCAGCCAAAGTACGAGGCTCACCGGGGTGGCAGCCAGTGTTTCCAGGCTCCCTTCCCTGGAGACAAAGAGGGCAGTCCCCTGAACAAGCAGGCAGGCTTTGGCCAGAGATCCTACAGCGGTTTCTAAAGCCACAAGCAACAAGAGAGCCCCCTTCGAGCCTGGGACGAGGGCTGCAGCCAGCCGGAATCCATTCCCCTTGTAAACCAGCAGAGCCCAGCCCCCGTAGAGGCGGCTCTAGTTGGCTTATCCTGTCCCTTAAGGTCCTGGATTTCCCCACCTGCCACCTCAGCTCTGAACAGTATCATGCTGGACTCACCTACTCCCCATCCCTGGAAAGAGATGTCCACCTCAACGATTGAACAAAGGTTATTGAGTGGCAGTGGAGCTTGTTCCTGGAGAGCAGAGGAATTTGCAACCCGGGACATGCACGCTTGGGGAAACCAAGGCACGTTTGGAGAACAGAGCGGGAGAGCGTCCTTCCACAGAGGAAAGGAGGAGCTGGGAGGGAGGGGTTTGGAACAAAAGCTGATACAGGAGGGAAATGAGAGCTACAGGTGGTGACGGTTTCTCACTGGCTACTGGCTGCTGCAGGGCGGAGAGGAAACCCTTCTTCCTGCGGGATCCAGGGAGGTGGCTGAGAGATCTCCCTTCCTGGCTTCTCCACTGCCTTGGGAACGAGGTTTCCTTCATTCGCATGCACGCAGCGCCAAACACGGGTGCCATGATGGTCCGCGGGTCCTACCTTCCCTTGAAGATGCCTGCTATGGCACAATGTCTGCACTGAAGGTCCCGCCACCAAAGACCCAAGTGGGACTTGTCTGACTGTAATAGCAAATGCGCTCCTAAGGCCCGGCCCTGCTCCAATCCCTTCTACACTGTAACTCATTTATTCCTCACCAACACCCAGCGAGGGGAGTGGGGGCACCTGCCCCGCTCACAGATGTGGGAAATGAAGTGCAGCTCAGTTCTGGGCTTCCCCAATGTCACCAGCTAGCTAGCACGGGGTGGGCGCCCCTCTGCTGTTCCTCATTCCCCAGCAGGGGCTCTGTGCCCTGCACCCCGGGACAGCGAGTGCCAGGGCCCTCACCTTGGACTCTAGTTGCTATGGGTCTGAGGTCTGCGGAGGCCTCGCGGGATCCCCTTGCTGAGCTCGCAGAGGTCCTGGGATGAAAGGAATTATGTTAAGCGTCAGCATGTTTTTCTTGTTAGATCGTCCATGCTTGCCTTTCCATGCATGCCCATTTCAGTCTCTCCTTTTCCTTTCCAGACCCCAGGAGCCAGAAACAAACACGCACAGTCTTCACATCAATGTAAATAACCATTGGTTTTATTGAAGCCATCTGCTCTGGCTATTGGTTGAAATCACAGCTCTGGAGTGTTCGCCAAGCCCCCCTTGGGCATCAGGTTTAGCTGCTTTCCTCCCCGGGCACGTCGGCTGTGCTCCCTTCCAGAAGGACCCGCACTGCAGAAGCTGTGGGCTCATTTTCTTGGTATCCTTAGAGCCCAAAGTCTAGCCGTTTTCTCCTCGCTAACAATCACGTTGTCTCTCTCTCCTCCCTCCTGTCACCCCAAAAAGCTGCTTCCTTCCTCCTAGTCCCGCAGACTGCCCAGCCCCATCGTTCTGTCCTGAGACCTTAGGTTTGAAGGTAGAGCCAATGCGAGCTGGAGCCACGGCCTCTGGTGCCCACCAGCCCCACCCTGGCCCCCGTGCAGCTGTATGTTGCTTCTCCCCTCGAACTGAGCACCCTTCCCTTGTAAATAACTCTTAACAATTAAAGCTCAACGTACCAGGCATTTGTTATGTGATAGACGCTGGACGCCTATGCAAGTTTTATTTTGTTTACCCTCATAACCACCTCCAGGAAACAGAGGCATGCATAGAGGTGAATCATCTACACAAGATCATACGGCTGGGAAGAAGAGGGGGCCCCTGGATCTGAACCCCGCAGTCTGGGTCTCGCGTGAAGCTTGTGTGGCTGATCCTTGGTCTTCTGGTTGCGTCGCCTTTCGCTTTCTGGGTTTTGGTGGGTTGTGTTGGCACCTTTTCCTTATTTTCTGTGTCCCCAGTGTCGCTCATGATTTGACCCTATGTTACAGTCAGTGGCCTCATCCTTACTTCTTCTCTTCTGTCTCTTGCCCCCTACCTCCAATCAGTCGTCAAGTCCTGTGAATCCATTCCTTTCGGAAATATTTAGTGAGCACCTACTATGTGCCAAGCACACAGTAGGGGGACGTGATCGATGGAGTCCCATGCAGGGGGTTCTTTCTGTCCAGTCGCGGTGCCTCTTACCCCTATATCTTCTACCCTCTGCCCTAGCCCTCATTCAGGCTGATTTGCACACTCATCGGTGGAATCGCCCCCCCACCCCGCTCCCCGCTGTGCATTTTGCCTTTCTCTGCACGTGGCTGACAAATAAATCTTACATAAGCCCACCTCAGAGCAGGTCTTAGCTAGCGCCTTCGCCTGGAGCTCAGACTCCAATATTCTCTACAAGATAGCATGCCAAATCCCCAGTTCTGGAGCTCTGGGCTCGCCTGGACCTGTTGGTTCCTACTTGTCCAAACATTCTCCCCGCTGCACTCCTGCATTCAGGGAAAAGACAGCATTCCTCGGCGGGCGACCCGCTCTGAGCCCTGCATTGAGTCACTTCGTGTGCTCCCATCGAAATGCACCTTCCCCTGGCCTTCCAAATCAAAATCTCCGAAGGTGGGATCCAGGAACCTGCCTCTGAACCGTCTCCCTGGTGACCGGCATGCGGTCCACGGTCTGATACCCACTGGCCTAGGGAACAGTTCGGGAACTACACATCACCACTCCCCGCGACCTGGCTGTCCTGCCAGGCCGGGGTTCACTCTGTCCCACACAAGGGACCCACATGCCAACCCTCCCACGAGGTCTTCATCTCCAAATCCTGCCCATTCTTCAAGGCCCGTCTCAGGTTCTTCCTATGATTCCCACCCGCCCCTCACCCCCTCTGAAATTGATCCCACTCTCTTCTTTTGCTATTGGAACCGTCAGAGGCTCTGGGTGTTTCCGTTGCATTTGCTATTTTTTAGTTGGTTTGTTTTGTAATTTTTAAAAAACCTTTATTTATTTTTGAGAGACAGAGAGAGACAGAACGCAAGCAGGGGAGGAGCAGAGAGAGAGGGAGACACGGAATTCAAAGCCGGCTCCAGGCTCCGAGCTGCAAGCACAGAGCCCGATGCGGGGCCCGAACCCACGGACCGCGAGCTCCTGACCTGAGCCAAAGTCGGCCACTCAACCAACCGAGCCACCCAGGTGCCCCTATGTTATTGTTATGTATGTGCTCTTAGCACATACTTAGCTCCAGGATAAGACTGTACACATTTCAAAGAGCTATCTCTTAATCACCTGACCAGGATGTCCCAACACAGCAGCCAAACAATCTTTAAAAATGTCTCGGTATGTCACTCTTCTGCTCAAAACCCTCCAATGGCTCCTCGTGGCATTGGGAGTGAAAGTCACAACTCTTGTGACGCCCCTTAAGGCCCCGTGTGGTTTGGTCCCCTTTACCTTTGTGACCTCCCCGCCCACCACTTGCCACCTGCCAGACCTCCAGCATGCTCCTGCCTCAGGGCCTTTGCACCGGCTGTTGAATCTGCCTAAATGCCCTAACTCGGTATAGCAGTGGCCTACTTCCCGACCTCCTTTTCGATGCGTTCAAGTGTCACTTTCTCAAAGTGACTCCTACACTCTTGTTACTCTGCTATACTTTATATTTTGTCCATTTGCTATAAGTGGATTCATTTAAGATATTGACTGCTTCTTATCGTCACCCTCCACTGCGCTGCAGCTCCTGGTGAATCTTCATTTTGCTCACCGCCATATCCCGTGCACCCACAACAGGGCCTGGCAAGAGAAGATGCTCAGTGAATATTTGTGGAATGAATGAATAAAATGATGAGTTGGAAGTCCTCAGCCCTGGCTTAATGCTTTGCTTATCATAGGTGTTTAATTATTGATTACTGATGGGAAGACTTCAATGCCGATCCAGTCCACTTTCTGGTGACAGCTGCCCAGGACAAACAGGTACAGACCTCAGTCTTTCCGCTTGCATTTTTCGGACCAAACCAGAGTCATGGATGGACATAGTCAGGAAGAAGGCACGTTCACGGCTTACTTGGCACCCTTTCCTCACGTCCATCCGAGCCAGGAGGTGGGCTTATTTGCTCTCTACCTGCCCCTGCTCTGGGGACAACTCTCACCGCAGGCAAGGACCCCAGCTTGGAGCCCTCAGGTTGATCTTGCTTCACACCCCACTCTAACCTTAGCAACCGCACCTGTTGGTGGCTGGCCTTGACCTTTTGGCCCATTCTCTTGGAGCTGTCTCTTACCCTTTCCTCCAATCTTCAGCAGCTGCCTCCTGCTGTGCTGTCCCCAGAGCCCGGTTCTGGGCGTTAATTCCGGTCTTCTGGGTTCTGCTCCTGCCCTTCTTTCTTCTTTCCCAGTGCCTGACTCCTCATTCCATTTGCCTGGCCACTGGTGTCCGAAACACCAAGACCCACAGGTCAATAGCTCCCAAAGAGAACCACCAATCTGATTTGCAGTAGGCTCCCTGCGCATGCTTTTGAAGTTCAGGACGCCATAGCTGCCTGTCCCATCCCAGGCCAGGGCAAGGGCAGGGATGCTGGCCTCCATGTTGCCCACAACTAGGCAGGTATCCAGGTCCTGCCTTTCTTCCTCCGTTTATAATCAACCAACCACTCGTCTGCTTTCCGGGCTCACCATTCCCTGGTATCCCTACCTCCCTGGTGTGCTCCTGCATCTAGAATCTCAGCCTTAGCCCCGTCCTGTGGACTCCGGACTCGTTTGAGTTGGCCTCTCTTTTATTCTGAGTTCTACTGTTATTCGGCACCCAGCATCTCACCACCGCGTGGACTTGGGTCCTGGGAAGCTGGAGGGAGGTGAGGAAGTGGAAAGCGGAGTTGCAGGCCTGGATGGGGCCCACTCCGTGTTTCTCACAAGCCCACGCCAAGAATCGGGACCAGGAACAAAGAGAGTTTTGTGCCCTGGCGGTGGGAATGCAAATCGGTGCAGCCAGTGTGGGAAACGGGATGGGGGGTTCCTCAAAAAAATTAAAGAGAGAATTACCATAGGATCCAGTAATTCCGGTAATTTCCCGGAGAAAATTTCGAATTCGAAAAGATGTACGTGCCGCCATGTTCATTGCAACGTCCTTTACACCAGCCAAGAGACGGAAAAAGCCCCCTGGGCTTGAATAAAGAAGGCCAAGGGGACACAAAGAGTCAGCGCTGGGGAGGAGAGGCAGAGAGAGGCCTGGGCCCTCGGGGTCACGGTGCCACCTGCATGTACGAGTTTCCTGTTTGCTGCCGTAACAAAAAGTACCACTAACGTAGTGGCTTCAGACAGCAAGGTTTCTCATCTTACAAGTATAGAGATCAGAATTCTGAAATCAGTCTCACCGGCCTAAAGTCAAGGTGCCGGCAGAGCTCTGGTTCCTTCTGGAAGCTCCAAGGGGGAAATCGTTGTTGGTTTGGTTTTGTTTGTTCATGTAGCGTATTCAGCCTCCCACACCGCCCCAGCTTCCAAAGCCCCCCCTCACCGTACCGTGGGGCCCGCTTATCCCTTCCTAGCTTTACCTGGGAAATCCGTGTCCAGGTGAACCCCCAGGTCGTAGGGGACGCGAGGTCCCGGGGAATCTATCAGTGAAGGGACCCGTGAGCAGGGACCTCCTGCTCGGGTTTAGGAAAGTCTCCCACGGTCACTTGCATTCCCGCTTTGGAAAACCTTCTCTGGAAGTACTTCCTCTCCAGTCCCCGCTCTACACTGGTTTCTATGTGATCTGGACGGAAGAGGACGCCAATCAGCCACGCCCCTCTTGACACTGCAATGGAAGGTCTCTCGGAAGAGGTGTTATTTGAAAAGACCCCTGAAGAAGGAGACGAACTATGGGGCCGGGGGGCGGGATGCTCCCAGTTGAGGGAGAAGAAGCCCAAAGGCTTGAAGAAAGAGCTTAGCAAGCTGAAGAAACAGAGGGAGGCCAGCATTACGTGTGACCTTGGCGCCATGAGAGGACACGGGGGGCGGGGTTTCTAAGAGAAACGCAGAGCTGACCATCCTATGCGCGGTGACGCGTGCGTACCGAGACTTGCGTGTATGGTATCAGATACTGTTTCAGTGCTTTATTTACATCAGTTTAACTCTCAGAATTGTGCGTGAGTAGGTACCCTTCTCCCCGCGTCACAGCTGAGACAACTGAGACACAGAGAGGTTAGGTCAGTTGCCAAACACGCAGAGCTAACAGGTGGTGGAGGCCGGAACTCGAACCCAGGCCATCTGGTTGCGCAGTCCCTGTTTTAAGCACGGGGCTGTACTTCCTTTCCTGAGGACTTGACACAAAAAGATCACTCTGGGTGTGCTGGGCGGGGGGAGGCGTGAAGAGGTGCACAGAGGATCATCACACCTGATACGGTACCATATGATGGATACATGTCTTTGTACACTTGTCCGAACCCATAGCACGCACACCGCCAAGACAACCTATGGGTGATGATGACGTGTCCATGGAGGGTCATCGATTGTAACAAACACACCACTCCGGGGGGGCATGTTGGTGATGGGGAGGCCAGGCATGGGGGAGGCCAGGGGGGTAAGTAGGAAAATCTCCGCACCTTCCTGTTAATTTTGCTGTGAACCTAAGACTTCTTGAAAAAACAGAAACTTAAAAAAAAAAAAGAAGTCCAGGATACAGAAATTAAATGACGCAGCCCTTCAGTTCCTAGGTATTTACCCAAGAGAAGTAAAAACGCATGCCTACAGAAATACTCGAACACGAACGTTCTTAGCAACTTACCAACTTGGAGGGCGTGTCTGTACTTCTTCACGGTAGCCAGAAACTAAAATCAATGTGAACGTCCCGCTTAGGGGAGACGATCAACAAATCGCAGTCTATTCCTATAATGGGATATCAATAAGAAAAAGAAACAGACTATTGATACACAGTAAAAAAAAAAAAAAAAAAAAAAAAGAAGAAGAAAAGAAAAGAAAAGGTACAATCTCAAAAACAAGCCTTCTGATTTGGTGGATCGTGGAGGGGTGAAGCGAGAGAACAGACGGCCGAATTAAGAGGGTCTTGCAGCGTCTAGGTAAGACGTGTGGTGCCAGGCCTGCGGTGGTAGCGGCGAAAACAGAGGAAAATGAATGGAATTAAGAGAGATTTGAGATCTGGAAGAAATCAAGGCTGATTCCTGGGTTTTGAGCTTGAGCAACGGAGTGGATGGTGATGCCTTTACTGAGACAGGAGTAGGATTGGCGGGGCTGGTCCCCAAGCCCGGTATCCTTGCCCTTGGGTAGTCTCTGAGCCCGCGCCAACCCTCAGCCCCACTCTAGAGAAGGGCCAGCGCCCAGATGCCAAGGTTAGCCTGCACTGGCGGGCCCATGCCAAGAACCACAAAAAGCCTCATTTTATTTAAAACACGGGGCTTGGCAGAATTCCCTACCTAGACAGAGACAACCCATTACTTCATCTCGGGAGCTGCATTACAGCCTCTGTTTTCGTGTATCTATTAGCCAGGCCTCTCAGCCGGAAATCCAACCATTCCATCAATCACTCCCCCCACCCCCGCCCCTCGCCCCGAGGCAGCGGAGGCCGGGATCCCGCAGTGGACAACCGACATCCCAAGACGTTTGCAACTGGGACCAAGCCCCAAAGACTTTCCTGTTTGTGCACAGGGGGCCTCGTTGCTTTATATTTTTAATTAAAAGCAGATTTTTATCAAACCCCCCAAAATCTATTGGGGGAACTGTAATTTTGCTTCCAATCTTCCTATTTAATACTCCCCTAATGCCCATAAAAAGCTTTGGAGTTTCAGCTCATGATTTGAATCTTTACAGATAATTAGCTAGTAGGGTGACTTGGAGAGAGAAGCAGGTATATATTTTCACAACTTGGTCGGGAGTGGGTGGGTGAACCGTGGGAAAATCATCCCCGGGCAGTCTCGGGACATCTCCGCGCCCGAAACGTAAACACGCAATTCATTTAAAGGCACGATCATTCGGGCTCCTTAATTGCTGCTATAAAACCCGCTTTCCCCTCTCACTTCTGAGGCACCTTATTCTAATGCCTCTTGGCTCTCCCCGCCTCGACGTCCCCCTGCACGACCCCCACCCAGCGTTTCACTGACCCTGCTCCCCGGCACCGTGGCTCCCCCCACTCGCCCCTCACTCCCCATGGACAGGCCTCTCCTGTGTCTCCCTGCCCTCCTGCTCCTCCCTCTTCTCCATTTCTCCCCCCTTCAGACCCAGCGACTATTGTCACCCCCTTCTCTGTGGGTCAGGAACTGTGTTTTCACATATGTACTTATAAGCCTTACAATAATCACAAGAAATAACAGCGTTACACACACACACAACCACACATGTACTCATTCGCACTACACACACACACACACACACACACACGCTTTGACATTGAAAGAATCTGAGGCTCCTAGAGGTTAGAAAATTTACTCAAGCCCATTCATTTCTACTTTATTTTTTCTCCTTCACATATGATAGATAGATGATAGATAGATAGATAGATAGATACACAGAAGGACAGACAGACTGACAGAAGGGCAGATATTAGCATAGTTAGATAGTAAAAGAAAGGTAGGGAGACACACAAAGACATAGGTGATATAGAAATAGATGGATAGGTGGATGGATGATACATGGATGATGGATGGATGGATAAATTATAGACGGGTAGGTGAATGGACAGATGGATGGATGGACAGATCTACTGATCAGTTGATAGATGATAGATGGGTGGATGGGTGGATGGGTGGATGGATGGAAGGGTGGATGGAAGGGTGGATGGAAGGATGAATGGATGGATGGATGGATGGACAAATTATAGACGGGTAGGTGAATGGACAGATGGATGGATGGGTAGATCTATTGATCAGTTGATAGATGATAGATGGGTGGATGGGTGGATGGGTGGATGGGTGGGTGGATGGAAGGGTGGATGGAAGGGTGGATGGAAGGATGAATGGATGGATGGATGGATGGATGGATGGATAAATTATAGACGGGTAGGTGAATGGACAGATGGATGGATGGGTAGATCTATTGATCAGTTGATAGATGATAGATGGGTGGATGGGTGGATGGATGGATGATAAATAGACAGGGGGAAGAAGTGGGACTTGAGCAGCTGGCAAAAAATTAACCAAATACCTCACTCCACCTTTTTGTCCATCTTCTCATGAAGCCCTCTCAGTAACATTTCCCCCCTCCACCTTTCATCTCTGTGCTAGCTTACCGCTAGTTCAGTGAAAACTCCATGAGGTAGATTTTAAAGGCTGGAAACAAGAAAGTAACGAAGAGGCCACTTGACTGCCCAGGTGTGAATCAGGACACATGAGATGGTGGGTGTGAAGGCTGTTTCTTGAAATACAGTGAGGCTCTCAAAGGTGGGAAGGTGTCAGAATCATCCATAACTGAACAGAGTTCAAGGGCCCAGGGAAGGTGGCTTATACCAGCGGTTCTCCACCTCACTGTGCATTTGAATCACCCAGATGGCTTCTCAAAATACAGACTGTTGATTCGATAAGTAGGGCCCGAGAAAGCACATTTCCGGCAAGTTCCCAGACGCTGCTGCTGCTGGACCAGGGACCTCCCTCGAAGGACCTTTGCTTCTGGCAAATTCTTTGCAGTGATCAAAGGTTAATTTGGCTGTTATGGTGATGTTCCATCATGTCTCTTTTAATTAAACTGTGTAATCCGGCACATTTGAAAATGAAGGAAACAATGGTGGTTCGATTGTTTTCGAGGTCGAGTCAAGATTTCAGAGGATGACCGATTGGAAATGATCCACTGAACTCCCCACCCCCCGTGTTTTCTGACACCATCTGGAACTCTCTCTCATCCCTGCCCACCATGGTCCTAACCCACCGGCCTCCTCGTCCTGCATGATGAGAGCAAAATCTTGTCTGTCTTGCTTTCCATTGGAACTCTGAGCTAAAACTCTATCTGGAATTTGTGTGTGTGCGCGTGCGCGCCCGTGTGTCTGTACGTGTATATAGACTCACACAATGTAAAAACGTGTGTGAGTGCTGCGTCTGGTGAACGAATGAGCCGGTGAATGGATAGGTTGCCCTGTACAATAAGACTGCCATGAAATGGGCAGGAGAACGGGCTCAGAGATGGCCCACCTGGGCTGGAGGCCCCGCTCCACCATAGAGACTGGCTGTGCCACTCAGGGCTCAGAGCCCTGAGCAGGAAATCTCTGATATACTATGCTCCTTATCCTAACAGGACCCCCTTCCCCAGGCGGGGTCCCTTCTGTAAGTACATTTAGCTCCTCGACGGAAGGCATCTGGCCTCCCCAGCCCTGTGCTCATTGCTGGCACCAGCTCAGAAGAGCCCCAGTGAAGTGGAAAAGTCCTTCCAGCAGCATAAAAACTACTCGTATTGATCTCCCCCTTACCGTAGCCTGCCTCTCTCTCTCCCTCTCTCTCTCTCTCTCTCTCTCCATTCCTGGTGTTTCTTGCTCTTCTGATTTTACACACCCTCCTGTAGGCTTCACGCTTGACACGAGATCCCCTGGACTTTGCAAAGAGAGCGTGTGACCCTCCCCACTGTGTCACATTCAACATCGTTTCTCGCAGCCGGGAACCTAATTGACAAGGCCCAGCGCGTAATGAGAAAGGGGGTCCTTGGGTTCAAAAGTGATCAGGAATGTCAGGACAGGGACAGGGGAGCATGAAAGCACGTGCAGGACCCTTGACGTGTGGGCTCCTGGATAAGTTTCTGCACAGAGCAGAGAGACTCCGCATCCTACCCGCCGCCCCAGCTCTGGGGGAGTTCTGTCCTCATCTGACATTTTGTCTGTGGGATTACAGGGTGGCCCTTGAATTTATCTCCCTCCTGGGCGTTCTTCGGTTTCCAGTACAAGCGTTTCTTGCCCGCCAGTCCTGTGGGGTCCCTTTGAAGTAGCTTCTCAAGTGGCCCTCCCTGACCTGATAGAATACTCAAACAGGTGGCTAGAAGAAACCCCTCAGGGGATGGTTCGCATCCCCTTCCTTCCCCGCCTCGCCTCAACCGCTGACTCCTGGCAGAAACGGTGTTCGTTCTCCCTCCAGAGCAGTGGGCGTCGTGAAATGGACTTGAACGGAGTGGCTCGCAGGTGCCCGCCGAGACGGGCATTTCCTCTTCCGGTGAAGGAAAACAGCGAAGTCCTGGGAACCACACCCCGATTCTCAAAATGGGTCAGCTCATTATCGGCAGGCATTCTCAGAGGCCTCAAGGGGAAAATAAGTCAAATACAAAACGGCTATTAACTTCCCCAAGTTGCAGACCAGCTGGGGAAATTAGGAAAACTAATAGAAAAATAAATCTTGCGACCCTGACACCGAGGCGACTCAAAAATGGAAAAGAGGAGATCAGTCACAGGGGAAGGGTCGTTTCCCTCGGACAGCATCTGTCTAGTGGGACTGCATTCCGGATCCCCCTGGGGAAAGGTTAAGGAGAATTAAAGAGGGTTCTGGAATCGGGTTGCACCTTAAAATCAAGCAGGGAGCTTTAAAAAAATGTTTTTTAATGTTTTTATTTTTGAGAGAGGGAGAGACAGAGACAGAGTGCCAACAGGGAAGGGGCAGAGAGAGAGGGAGACACAGAATCCGAAGCAGGCTCCGGGCTCTGAGCTGTCAGCACAGAGCCCGATGTGAGACTCGAACTCACCAACCTCATGAACCGAGAATCATGACCTGAGCCGAGGTTGGATGCTTGACGGACTGAGCCACTCAGGTGCCCCTCAAGTTGGGAGCTTTTAAACCAAAACTAAAGCAAACCTGAGCCCAGGCACTACCATGGGCAATTCAAAAGAATTCCTTCTCTATGAAAAGTTACTTTTGTAGCTTTTTACATAGAACATTTTAATAAAATGCAACATACACAGAACACTATGCTCAAGGTTCACAAATCTCATCCAATTTTCATAATTAATTAATCGGTCAGGACCAATCTTGCCCTCCATCCTCTCTCCGCCCCCCAAAATACAATTCTTTTGAAGCAAATCCCAGATGCCACATTCAGAATGTTCTCTTAAAGATGGTTCTGTAAAAAAAAATAACCACAATACCATATCACACCAAAAAAATTAGCAAACAAACTCTCTGTAATAGTAATTCCTCAGATAATCTGTCAAAATCTAATTTCTCATTTGATATATGTTTTAAATTTTAATGTTTATTCTTGAGAGAGAGAGAGAGAGAGAGTGAGTGAAAGTGGGGGAGGGGCAGAGAGAGAGGGAGACACAGAATCCAAAGCAGGCTCCAGGCTTCGAGCTGTCAGCCCAGAGCCCGACGCGGGGCTCGAACTCACGGACCGCGAGATCATGTCCTGAGCCGAAGTCGGACGCTTAACCGACTGAGCCACCCAGGCACCCCTCTGTTTTTTGTTTTGTTTTGTTATTTTAGAGAGAGAGAGAGCATGAGCGGGGAGAGGGCAGAGGAAGAGAGAGAGAATCTTAAGCAGGCTCCACACTCAGCACGGAGCCTGGTGAGGGGCTCAATCCCACAACCCTGGGATCGGGACTTGAGCTGACATCAAGAGTCGAGCACTCAACCGACTGAACCACACTGGCGCCCCTCCTTTTTTTTTTTTTAAATGAAGAAATGAAGACAGGTGTCCTGTGCAGCTTCTCGCCAGAAAACACGTTGTCCCCTCTTTTCTTTTTTTTTTTTTTTATATTTTTTTTTCAACGTTTATTTATTTTTGGGACAGAGAGAGACAGAGCATGAACGGGGGAGGGGCAGAGAGAGAGGGAGACACAGAATCGGAAACAGGCTCCAGGCTCTGAGCCGTCAGCCCAGAGCCCGACGCGGGGCTCGAACTCACGGACCGCGAGATCGTGACCTGGCTGAAGTCGGACGCTTAAGCGACTGCGCCACCCAGGCGCCCCTGTCCCCTCTTTTCTTAAACAAATGTAGAACACCACACTCTTTTAGCTTTTTTTTTTTTTCTTTAAAGAAACTTTGTGTCCAATGTGGGGCTTACATTCAAGATCCTGAGATCAAGCCACATGCCCTGGCGACTGAGCCAGCCCCACACCCCACACGCTCTTAGCTTTTTTCACTGATTCCTGGAGTTGCTCTCCCTCCGCCCCCCACCCCCCACCCCCGCTCTACAGAGAGGCTCACTCCTTTCCACAGGTGCCTGATACCCTATCGTGGGGATGGGCCACGGATCGTTCTGGGCTATTTCTAGTTTTTCGCTAGTACAAATAGAGCTGAAGTATGGAAACTTATGTGTATGACTTTTATTTTCTGCCTCCCTGGTGGATCTGACGGGTAGCCAGGGTTGAGAACTTCTGATCTAGAGAGAAAAGCAGGTTGTTAAGAGACCTAAGTTTGGGTCCCAGCTCTGCCCTTAACGTCCCCCGTGGAAAAGCTGGATAGAAAGATCTGGATAATAAGCTACCCCACAGATGGTGGAGAGAGTTGAACGAGCTAACGCAGGCGAGGAGCTTAAATTCATTCTCAGCACATTTTAAGAGGTTCGTGTGGCTGCTGTTGTTGCCGTGAACCTTTACATGTCTGATACGGCTTCCCTGCCCGGTTCCTCGGCGGTCCCGACCCCCTCAGGATGTCGGCACAACAAACTCAGATCATCGCCGCGAAATTTCTTGAAGCAGCTCTAATCTCCCGAGGATGCAGAGAAGGGGTATTGTCTTCATCACCACGATCCCCGAGGGGGGGGGGGCACGGGGCAAGCGGTCACTTCAGTGTGGTGACACCCTCGTCTCTGGAGCTGCCCACCCAAGGCTCCCTGACCCAACCGAGTCAGTGAGACGACCTGTCAATTCACTCAAACCCCTAATTTCATCGATTTTTTATTTTCTACTAAATTGACAGACTGAGTACATTGACCACATCGACTGGCTGTTTGGATATCATTTAGACCCAGCTTGAGTGGAGCTAATCACGAAGAGGGAAATGATTATTATTGACATTGCCGCAATGATCAGACACCCTGCAAGCTGGGACCCTCTACCTCTTCCTGTTGTTGCCGGGTCCAGGCTCGGAGAACAAACCCACTGCACCGCATTACAGAGGAGATCAAAGCAGAGGGCAGAGAGGGAGCGGGGCTTTGAAAAGGAGCAATCGATACAGAAGTGTGCATTATTACTACCCAGTTCTACACTGGGTAGTGGCAGAGCTAACAGAGCCGAGGGGAGTTAGAGGCTCCCCCGGGAGGGTGAAGGATGAATGGCCCCCAATCCCTGGAACCGGTGAGTGTTACTTAACTTGGCAAAAGGGACCTTGAAGATGTGATTAAATTAAAGATCCTGAGAGGGGGAGATTTTCCTGGACCGCGTGGGTAGGCCCAGCGTACCCACCGCCGTCCCCATAGGAGGGAGACTGGGAGGGGATGTGGCCACTGAAGGGCAGCAGAGCGGGTGACGATGGGAGCGAGCGGGTGCGGGGACGGGAGAAGGCCCAGAGGCCCGCAGTGCAGACAGACTCCGGAAACTGGCAAAGGCAAGCACAGGGATTTTCCTCTAGAGACTCTGGAAGGAACCAGCTTTGCCAATGCCTCGATGTGGGCCCGGTGACACCAGTTTGGGGCTTCTGGCTTCCAGAACTGTGAGAGAGCCCTCAGGAACCAACACGCTCACACCAGTGGTCTCCTAGCTGCGATCCTCAGGGCGGGAGGGGCGCCGAAGGACTAAAATGGATCCAAATCCATTGTTCTCAAGGTGGGTTCCATGTAAGATTGCACGGGGCGGGGCGGAGGGGATAGACAGCAACCTGAAACAGGAAGTTGATAGTTGCGCATCCGAAGCACAGGAAACACTTGGCTCAGTGCCTGACACATCATGAAAATAAGACGCGGTCGTGGAAGTGGTTGTGGTAGTTATCACCCTGCTCCGATTCCTTCGTTTCCCCGATGACAAACCACTGCTCAATGCTGTTGAGTGACTCATCCAACGGCGTCCAGCTCTTAGCAGGAGGATCAGTAATAATAGAACCTGGGTCTGTACAATCGCAGCGACTACTGTAGCCGGGACCCTGGATCTCCCCCCACAATGGGTAATGCCACCAGCTGCCTTACGTCACTGTGGCCTTAACTGTCACATTACAATACCGTGCCTTACGTTAAAATCAAACTTCCGGGGGTGCCTGGGTGGCTCTGTCGATTGAGCGTCCGACTTCGGCTCAGGTCATGATCTCACGGTCCGTGAGTTCGAGCCCCGCGTCCCGCTCTGTGCTGGCAGCTCGGAGTCTGGAGCCCGCTTCCGATTCTGTGTCCCCTCTCTCTGTCCCTCCCCTGCTCATGCTCTCTCTCTGTGTCTCAAAAATGAATAAACGTTAAAAAAAATTGTTAATCAAATTTCCGCATAAAGGCTGTTTTTATCTTATGCTTTATTTTAAGCTTATTTATTTTGAGAGGGGGTAGGGGCAGCTAGAGCTAGGGAGAGAGCGAACTCCAAGCAGGCTCCACACTGTCAACACAGAGCCCAACACGGGGCTCGAACTCACGATCGTGAGGTCAAGAGTTGGGCGCTTAACCGACGTAACTGCCACCCAGGTGCCTCGATTTTATGCCTTGTGTTTCCGAAGCCATTGCCAACTTCCAAGGGAGGGGGGCCGGCCAGTCCGGGAGCTCCTCGTGCCGCCCATCACCTTGGCGGGCCCAGGTGCCAACGGGTGATGTCGGATCAGAAAAGGGGGGCTGCGTCTGGTCCTCCCCCGCCTCTGTCCCCAGCAGCCGGAGACATGAACTCGGCTCTGCCTGCTGAGCAGATTGTCGAGGAGATGGCGGGGCGGGGCCGGGGCATGGGGACAGGGACAGCGAGGCAGCGGCAGAAGCAGCTGCTGGCTCATTAAGGGCACTCGAGTGAAATCTGGGCCACACGGGTCCAGCCATATGCTCACGCGCGAACCACAGCTGTCTGCCGCCGGGTCTCCTCGCAACAGCAGCAGCAGAGGCGACACGTTCGCCCAGCTTCTGGAGGCGATTCTCTTGCTGCTCAGTGGCTGCTCTGACGTCCCACCGAGGAGGCGGCCCCTGGGCCGGGCGTCAGGCAAGAGGAATAGATAGGGCTTGCAGCCAGGGCCAGTCCTGCGAAATTGCACTGCAGGAGAAGGAGAAGAGGGAAAGGACAGGCGAGCCGGTGACACACAGCCGGTGGTCACGGCCACACCCAGCGCTCTCCGTGACCTCACCTACGGAGGCGTGGCTTCTTTTCTAAATAAAGCTCCTCCCCTGCGTTCGCTCGAGGTTCTCGGCCACCTCGTCCCTACTCAGCCCTCCAAGGCTTCTTCCCATGCTTCCAGTCTGCCCAAACGGGATGAGGTAGTCGCTGGTCCCTTGGAACACGAGCTTCACGAGGGAGGCGGCTTTGAGCATCTTTTCAGTGCTCTGTCCCCATTCCCCGTGGGCCTGGAACACGGCGGGCCTTGGAAATACCTGTGAAGGAATGAGCGCCACTCATTCAATACGTGCTGGGTACTGAACACCGTGCCAGGCAGCGACTGGTGCGCGAATTTCGCCCGGTTTCTATACCTCTTTGTGTCTCACCCTCACTTACAGGATGTCCACAAGTCTAAAAACGAAGACAGATCTCCACAATGCCCTCAAGGATGTCTCCGACGGGTTAAAATAGAAAATAACAAGATTTCCAGACTTTAAGAACACCCTAGAGGCGCCTGGGTGGCTCCGTCGGTTACGCTTCCGAACTTCGGCTCAGGTCACGATCTCGAGGTTTGTGAGTCCGAGCCCCGCGTCGGGCTCTGTGCTGACAGCTCGGAGCCTGGAGCCTGCTTCGGATTCTGTGTCTCCCTCTCTGTCTGCCCCTCTCCCTGCTCGCGTTCTGTCTGTGTCAGTCTCTCAAAAATGAATAAATGTTTGAAAAAAATTTATTTTTTAAAGAACACCCTAGATAGCATTGGGTTAATAACACGTTTGTTGTCGCTGACCCAGAGTACAGCTCGGCGGTTAGCGGTTATTCTCGTGTTGCTATTTTTACAAAGATTAATAAAACAGCACTCAGTGTAGGAGACAAACAAGTAAACAGTTACCGTCCAAAGTGAGAGGGGCTGTCACAGAAGTAAGGACAAGGCCCCGTGTGGCCCCAGACTCTCTCTCTTAAAACGTATCTAGAACCACAACCTTTGCACATCGTATTCACTGGGCCTATTCTAGTCCAGGCCACCCACATTCCCAGGTTATTTCAGTGGCCCTCCCGACTCTTCTCTCTTCCCCCCCCCCCCCCCCCCCCCCCCCCCCCAACTCCCTCCAAGTGAAAACCAAAGTTACGGGGCAGCCAGGTGGCTCAGTCAGTTGAGCATCTGACTCTTGGCTTCGGCTCGGGTCATGAGCCCAGGGTTGTGGGATTATACCCAGCGTGGAGCCTGCTTGGGATTCTCTCTCTCCCGCTGCCCCTCTCCCCTGCTCACTCTCTCTCTCTCACTCAAAATAAAAATAAAAAACAGAGTTACTACTGCCATACCATGATGATTAATTTTACATGTCAGCTGGGCCACAGGGTGCCCAGACATTTAGTCAAACCGTATTCTCAGTATGTCTGTGAGGGTGTTTCTGGATGGGATTAACACTGAATCAGTAGACCGAGCCAAACAGATGGCCCTCTCTAATGCGGGTGGGCCTTGTCCAATCAGTTGAAGACATGAATGGAACCAAAAGACTGAGTGAGAGGGAACTCTATCTACCACACTGACTGGAGCCAGGATGTTGGTCTTTTTCTGCTTGGGACTCCAACTGAAAGATTGGCTTGGGTCTCCAGCTTGCAGATGACAGATCGCAGGACTCCTTAGCCACCATAACTGTGTGAGGCAATTCTTCACAATTCTTTTAGTTGTATATGTATTACCTATATTTATATTATATATATATTAATCTCTTCCGGTGTAGATACAGATATAGATCCTAATGGTTCTGTTTCTCTGGAGGACCATGCCTAATACACCTAGAGGCCATGGGTGGTCCACCAGCTGCCCCGACCCCAACCCCCTCCCTTGTGCCACCGTTCCTCTCTCTCCTTTCCCCCTCTCTCTCCTTCTGTTCCAGCCGTGTTGTCTTGTTGCCCCCCAAACATGAGAAGCCCTCTTCCTAGAATGTTCTTCCCTCCAGGATACGAGTGCCTCACACTTTCACTTCTTGCTGCCAACTATTAGATGACTATGAAGCTTTCCCAGATGCACGTACCTGAAATAGTGCGCACACACACACACACACACACACACACGCCTTCCCACTTTATTTCCCTTAAATTGCTTTAATTTTCTCTATAGCATTTATCAACATCTGCCATACTGCATGTTTACTCCATTTTTTTTAAGTTTACTTATTTATTTTGAGAGAGACAGAGAGAGCCTGCAAGGCGGAGAGAGGCAGAGGGAGCGGGAGAGACAGAGAATCCCAAGCAGGGAATCTTCCCCTGAGAGCGCAGAGCCCGACGTGGGGCTCGAGCCCACAAACCATGAGATCATGGCCTGAGCCGCAATCAAGAATCAGATGCTTAACCGACTGAGCCCCCGAGCCTCCGCAGCGTTTACTTGTTCTATTTGTTTAATGTCTATGCATGTGTCTCTTCCAACTAGAATGTAAATTCCTTGAAAGTAACAAGTTTGCTATACTCCCAAAACCTTGACGACTACCCAGCATCTAGTGCCTAGTAATGCCTTATGCCTATTTGTTGATGGGATTAATGAGTAGATGAAAGTTTTAAGTTTGACTTTAGAAGGAGAGAAAGGCATTCTACGTAGATGTCAACAAAGGACATACAGACAATCGGTAGAAGATTAGGGTTTGCTGAGTGCTGCTTACGAACTAGGCAACAAAGAATTCAGGGGTTTGCCCTCTAACAAGGACCCAGAGGACAGACTCTCCATGCTGCAGATTAAAGGCTGATCTTTATTCTTTAACAGCCTGCAGAGCAAAGAGCATATGTGACATTCTGGTCTATAAATTAAGGAGCCCAACCAGGATATAAGCTTGAGGTGAGTGAGTAGCCCTATGAAGGGCCAAGCCTGTCCTCAAAAAACAGCTCTGGGTCAGCTCCAGCACCGAGATAAATTAGAGACAGAAGCCCTAAAGTTCAATGCCAATGAGAACAGCTGCGATAATTTTTCATTGGAAATAGCCCACCAGAGCCATAAAACCTCAATGAAGAAATCAAACAGAGAAGGTCTAGTTTTAAGCAATGTGACATCCCGGTAACATCTCCAAGAGAAGCTGGGGGGTAAAGTATTGCCCCAAGTAAGTAAAGGGGCGGTCCCGCGATAGACGGCTGTCAGAAGAAAGGCGAGAAAGTTCAAGTTGTGGTGCACCTCGTGCACCGGAAGAAAGGGACAAGGGGCTGGAGCCGGGGAGAGGTGGCTCCAGGCTGCGCTAGAGTAGCAACCAAATGCGCGACCCAGCGCTCGCTAACTTCCGCCAGCCGTGACACGGGGGATTAACCGCTCTACCCTGTCCCCCAGGGTAACAAGAGTCCAGTGAGAAAAGTTTGCATTAGACACTTGGAGAATGATAAGCCCCACGTAAGTGTGAAATAATAGCTAGAAGCCATCAGCAGGGAGTGTCGCGTGAGATGTCCCACGGATGTAAGTTAGGTGGGAGACAAGACCAACTTCCGCCACAGCTTGCCCCCCTCAGCCACAAAAGGGCTTCCTGCCCACCTGCCTGCCTCTTCCGCCCATCCTAGTGTTGTTTCAATCGACACTACATTGTCAAGCCGGGCATGGACAGCAAGACGTCTCCTGGAGCCCTGTTGACAGGTGCAACGAGCCATCACAGACTATAAACATCATGCATGTTTGAAATGACGTATGTTCCAGGTTATTTATCACGGCATTGTTTATAACAACAACAACAACAAAGATTGATAGAGGCGCCCGGGCAGCTCGGTCGGCGAAGCGTCCGACTTCGGCTCAGGTCGTGATGTCACGGTTGGAGAGTTTGAGCCCCGCGTCGGGCTCCGTGCTGACAGCTCGGAGCCTGGAGCCTGCTTCGGATTCTGTGTCTCCCCTTCTCTCTCTCTGCCCTTCCCCCCATTTGCACTCTGTCTCTCTCTCTCAGAAATAAATAAACATTAAAAAAAAAAAGATTGATAACAGTTTCAGGGTGGATTTCAGCAACTCAAGATACCTCCAAAGGATGGAATTCTGGGCAACAATTCGTAAACTCCAAGAAGCTCTTTGTGTACTGCCAAAGAGATGAAGTTTAAAAAAAGAACAGAATGGTAGGTTTGTTACTATTTGTGTAAGAAAGGGAGAGGAAAGGAAGATATGGGAGGGGTTACTTGGATTGCACAGAATGTCTCTGAACGTATACCCACGAGCCAAATAATATTGTTGCCTCCAGGGAGAAGAACTAGGCAATGGAGGGGTGAATGAATGAGAAAAGAGAGTGGGCAATTGACTATTCACTCTACGTCCCTATGCCTTTTGAGTTTTGTCCAACATGAATGCGTTTCCTAAAAAATTAAATTAGAAATAAAAGGCCAATATAAAATACATTAGACGTGCTCATTTGTGGAAAAATTCAAACACAGCAAAGTATACAGAGAAAATAAGCATGACTTCATAGTCTCATCACTGAAGATGAACATGACTTCTTTGGAAATGATCATTATTGATGTTTGATATGTTTCTTCCCAGTTGGTTTTTTTCTTTGCATATTTTGCATAACTGAGATCAGTTGGCCTATAGATTTCTATCTTACCCTAACATAATAGCATAAGCATTTTCTCACAACGCTAAAATGTTAACAGAAGGATTGTTTCAGTGAATGATCTCTCCTCCGTCATATGCACGTACCATGACTTAACCAGCACCCTTAAACATTTAGGTCGTTTTCAATTTTTGGTGATCATTTTTGGGCACTGATCTCTGTGTCTCTGATTGCATCCATAAGCCGAATCCCTAAAAATAGATTTGCTGGATGAAAGGGTACGAATATTTTTCAGTGTCTGCAATATAGATTGCCAGAGTCCCTCCAGGAACCTTGTATATGACAGCGCCCTTTGCACGGTGACCCAGGACCACTTGCCGTCACGGTAAAGATGCCCTTCTTTCTCCAGCTTTGGATCAGAAATCAATACGAAAGGACGACCTCTCTGAGAGCCTGCAGACGTAAATTATACAAGTTTGCTTCTTGTTTTCTAAAGCCGTCCTTCCTGGATTCCCGAGGAAGATTAACCAGACTTGGTAGATATTCGTAAAGAATAACACTCCTCCGAGCATTTTTGGAAATACTTGCTGAGAGAAAACCTTATTTCACAAGGCAACTTTCTCTACTTACAATCAGGCACCCCCAGCTTTAATTTAAGCCACACAACCGTGAGCCAAAAGAATTACCAACGGTACGTGGATTTCAAGTTGGCTTGAGAAGCAAGGCTTCTGGTACGAATGTGGCGACCACTTTGCCTCGTTTTACTTCTTCCCCCACTAGGAATCACACAAAAGCAAAAGGAGAATTATCAACTGTGCAACTAGTTTCCACGGAATTCAGAGACGGAGATCATCCAGTTTCCAAAGCACATGGAAGGGCCCCCCCAGGTTGGCTGGGACTGGGCTATGAATTGGGGGGAGCGAAAAATAAGAAGCAATAGGGGTGACAGGAGAGCCCAGTGGGGACACATTTCAGAAAGTGCCACTTAATTGACGCGGTCAGAAGGTAAGGGCCGCTTCCAGGGACTGGGGGAACAGAGCTGGTGACTTAGGCCCTCCGGGCCCCAGCTGGCGCACGGCAGCAGAGAGGAGGCAAGACGCACAGAGAGTCACGGGCTGGGCCATGGCCAGGTGGCGATCTGTCTCTGGGGAGCAGAAGAGGAAGCATCAGGCGCTGCCTGGGCCCCTCCCCTCACACGACCTTCTAGCAAACAGCTGACTCAGAAAACCCAGCCTACGCTGTGATGAATTACATGATGAGGGACAACAGTGGGACTAATGGGGGTAGTCATTGCTGGATTAAGGATACGGATGCAGCCGACCCTTGAACAACACAGGTTTGAACTTCACGGGTCCACGTATATGAGAAATTTTGCACAGTAGATTCAGTACAATACTTTAAATGTATTTTCTCCTCCTTAGGACTTTCTCGATAACATCTTCTCCTCTCTAGCTAACTTTATTGGCAGAATACAGCATATGATACATGTAACGTACAAAACGTGTGTTCGTCGACTGTTTATGTTAGTGGTAAGGCTTCCTTCTGGTCAACGGCAGGTTTTTAGTAGTTAATTTTGGTTTGGTTTTGGTTTGTTTTTAAGTCTGTTTATCCATTTTTGAGAGGGGGAGAGAGAGAGAGAGAGAGAGAGAGAGAGAGAGAGCGAGCTAGTGGGGGAGGAGCAGAGAGAAAAGGAGAGAATCCCAAGCAGGTTCCGCACTGTCAGTGCAGAGCCTGACACGGGGCTCGATCTCACAAACCGTGAGATCATGACTTGAGCCAAAATCAAGAGTCGGACGCTTAACCGACAACCACCCAGGCGCCCCTGGTAGTTAAGTTTGTGAAGAGTTTAAAGTTATACGTGGATTTTCGACTGCCTAACTCCTACAGTGTTCAATGGTCAAGGTGGCAGTTATAGTATGTATAACATCATATAGATTATAGCTAAGAACAACAACATAGTAATATAATAATATAAATATAATATATTTAAATAATAATATAAGTATAATAAATAAATATTAATAATAAAATATATATAAATATAATAAATGAATATAAATATAATACTAATAATATAAACAATTCAGCACCCACACAGAGACTCCATAAGAACAACTGTGGGCAAAAGGCAGAAAAATCATCGATTTCCAAAACTTCTCAATGAAATGTGGCTGGCGAAACTCAGGAGAGAAGCAGGGGGGGGAAAAATGGAACCAACATCACAGAAGTGAAAACGAAACACCGAGGGACAAAAGAAGACACTGCAGAGAACATAAGCAGGGACGTGGAGACAGATTTGCAAAACTGGAAGAAAAGCCACAAAATAAAACAGGGAGTCGCAGCCCGGAGAGGTACGAGTACAGATGTAAAAGACAGGCAGAGGAGAGCCGATATTAGATGCCCTTAATAAAAAATAAAGTGAGCCAGCACGATGAAGGAGAACAAATATTTAACAATACAACTCAGGAAAATTGTCCCGAAAGAAAAGGCCTGACGCTGCCCGTTGAAGAGGAACACCGTGGTCAGGGAAATCGACCCGGGAGAGTCAACACCGAGGCATCTCCTGGCATAGCCGTTGGACTAAATTTAAAGGTAAAGAATCCTTTGATCTGGCATTTAAAAGTTCGATTACAAGAGGAAAAAAGAAAAACAAACAAACAACAGGCTGACTGCAGATTTCTCCCCAGCAACAGTCAACCCTTGATAACACCGGAGAAAGGCCTAGAACTCCCCAGGGATTCGACCCCTGAGCCAAGAATTTTCTGTTTATCCAAATTACCTTGCGAGTATAACTAACGACCCTGGACAAACAGTTGTGAACCTGCACAACCCAAGGATCGCTGGCCCACAGCCCTTCTTGAGGAAACTTCTAGAGGATAAACTGTAGCCGTGTAAGAAATCTCTAAGGCTCCAGAGCAAAAGAACTGGCCGGGTCCTCCACATGCGTGAGCTCAGAGCGAAAAAATGAAACACACACACGGATTTGGGTGACAGAAGACAATGTGAGTGTCACATGCCCTGACAAGCTAGGAACGAGGCAGGGTAACAACAAAGTGGGCGAGAGAGGCCCAAAAAGGAAATAGGTCTGCTATTTGCCTCATGGGTAACAGAGGACAGAGGGAGAATATTACATAAAGCTGCCAAATCAAGTAATCGAGGTGGAGGAGAGGTAATAAAAGCCTGTTGACAGTTCAAATATAAACTTCAAGAAAGATATTGTTATTGACCAAATTTAGAAGAAGACTGAATTAAGGAAAAGGAAGGAAAGACAAAGGAATAGGAAACATTTTAGGTTTATAACTGTACATACTAGGAAACCATTAGATGCTGTGTAGAAAAATCGGGACTAAGAGAATTAGATAAAGCTATAATTAATTTTGTGAAGGTAACAACTAGAAAAGTACCAACCCTCTTAAATATCAGAAGTACACACACACACACACACACACAGCAAAGATCACAGAGTGAAACACTTAAGAAGAAGCAATTATAGGTCCTCGAGAAGGACACATAAAATATGAAAAACTAAACCCAGGCAGGCATATCAGTATGCAAATGAGCCTCAATTATTTTTAAAAATAAAAGTTTTTCAGGCCATATCGCAAAGAAAATCCAAACTCCAGGCTCTAAAGAGACATATGGAAAACAAAGCAATTTTTAAAAATAAAAGCCCGGACAAAGGTATGCCAGGCAACTACACGCAAAATGAAAGCCGGGTTTATGATATTAATATTAGACAAAGTGGCAGTGAGACCAAAAAGTATTTAATGATACAGAGAAGGGCCCTTTTTAATGCTAAAGGGTGCAATTTGCAATTAAGATAAAACAGTTATGAATATTTATATATCCGATTACCTAGCAGCAATATTCCTAAAGCAGAAATTACCCAGACATATAGAAAAATAAACAAAAACCTGCCAGCTGCAGAAGACTTTAACTTCATTCTCTCAGTCCGTGGCAGGGCAAGTCAGCAAAATAGAACATAAATCTCTGGCCCTTCACACCCAACCCAGCCACCTCTGGGATGTATCCTTCAGACATCCTTATACGCACACAAAACGACATGGGCACAGGCCATTTATTTCAGCATCGGTTTGCAAAAAAAAAAGCACGGCTCTCTTTTCACCGATAAGGGACCAGTTAGATATGATGGTATAACAATTCGGCGAGCTGTCCCACGGAGAGAAAAAACAGAGAGGAGAAAGGAGGAGGCTCTGCACGTATTCATGGAAAGAACTCCGATATAGGTTTATTTCAAGTTAAAAAGAGAAATCAGGAAAGTACTGGAAAGTGTGTGTGGTTCACTGCAAACCACACACACACGTATACATATACATACAGGAGGCTGGGTATAAGCATGACTGCATTACCCATGTATTTAAAACCCACAAAATCGGGGGCGCCTCGGTGGCTCGGTCGGTTGAGCGTCCGACTTCAGCTCAGGTCATGATCTCATGGTTCCTGAGTCCAAGCCCCTCATCAGGCTCCGTGCCGACAGTGCAGAGCCTGCTTGGAATTCTCTCTCTCCCTCTCCCTCTGTTCCTCCACTTGTCTCTCTCTCTCTCTCTCTCTTTCTCTCTCTCTCTCAAAATAAATAAATAAACTTAAAAAACAAACAAACACAAAATCATATGTGCAGAAGGACCCTCGCCATAGTTCCTATCTACTACTAGGTAAAGATTCAAATCTGGTTCCGTGGTCCTTCAGTTCACGTGAAAATCAACACAACAGACCTTCTGCTTTGTTTACACATGTTTATCAGTCCCCTTCGCAACATGAATCTGGGCCCAATTAAACAACCCATAGCACAACAGCCTGTGGCATCCCCTTAACCGAGTCACTACAGAGCCAAGTCTTATACTCGAAGCCTCTGATCTGGGCTGGCCGATGTGGCAATGGCTTGAGCTGTGGCTCGCTCCAACTGAGATGTGCCGCGAGCGTAAAATACACCCCAAAGTTCAGGGGCTTTGGATGGGAAGAAAGAGCGTAAAACACCTCGTTAATTTTGGACATTGCTTACATGTTGAGATAATAATATTCTAGGTCTTTGGGGTTAAATAAAGGACGTTTTTAAAATTCATTTCCCCCGTTTCTTTTTTACTTTCTTAACTGGGCTACTGGAACATTTACCGTTACATAAGTGGTTCCGTGGACAGCACTGCTTTTGTGGGGGAAAGTCAACAAACAAGCCGGAGGAGTGAGCTGATGCTGGAGTGAGAAGGAACCCTAGAAATCTCACTGACTACGACAGTGTTTTTTTCTCAGCCATAATGCGTGTGTAACGCGATCAGCAGGGGAATCTGTTTCTGTAATCGGCGCAGTACCCGGGCTGACAGAGGCTTCATCCCGGCTCATAAGCTCCTCGTCACTGGGACCACGGGAAGGGAACACGGTGAATCACGCGTTGGCTCTCAAAGCGTCCTCTTGGAAAGAGGACACACATCATCAGTGGTCACATTTCATCGGTCGAAGTGAAGCCCTTGGAAATGCCTGATTTCACGGTGGGCGGAGAAGAAAGGCGGAAATACACACACAACAGCATAAGTGACCATGACCTCTCACCGTACGTCCTGTACAAGGCTAAAGCTGGTGTCGAATTGCCCACACGTGTTGACCCCAAATGACTTGATACTACCTTTCAAACTTCCGAAGGGTTGACTTCCATTCAGAAGGAACCTGATTTGGGGGAACACACGATGAAACAAAGCCCTGCTAACTCATCTCTTTTGACCTGCTGATGTCGCCACTTAAATACTTAACCCGCTCGACCAGTAAAGAGACCCATGGCCGCGTTCGGCAGCCCGTTTTATAAGAATTGATGCTGATGGGGCACCTGAGTGGCTCAGTCGGTTAGGCGTCTGACTCCCAGTTTCAGCTCAGGTCATGATCCCACAGTTGCGTGAGTTCGAGCCCCGAGTCGGGCTCCGCCCCGACAGTCAGCGCAGAGCCTGCTTGGGACTCTCTCTCTCTCCCTCTCTCTCTGCCCCTCTCCTACTCGCGCTGTCTCTAGCTCTCTCAAAATAAAGAAATAACGTTTGTAAAAAAAGAATCTATGCTGAGCCAAATCTGCTTCGTGCTCTGTACTCTCGTTCAGAGCTACGCAGCATACATTTCCTCAATCTGTCACCAAATAGCTTTCAGATATCTGGAGACCTCTACGGCTTCAGAAGCTCTCCAGGCTACCTATTTCAACTGCTCCTCATGTAAAATGGTGCCATATCTCCTCATCGCCTTGCTTCTTTACTAGAACGCTGTATTCTTCGGCCACACATACCACCTCCTTCACCGACAGGAAGCCACGCATTTAGGTCCACTGCTACGTGGTTTGTCTGGGCTCAGCCATGTCACAGCCAAAGAGAAGCTTTAGATGGGATTGCGGGGGTCTTCTCAGATCGTGTGATCTTCCCCTCTGTAAAAACGGTGGGCACTTCCACACCGGGACTCCACCTTCCGCCTGGGCCCCAGAGAAAGGAAATGCAAGGAGCAGAGACCCGCAGACCCACAGCGGTCCACCTAAAACATAAGCAAGAAGTTACTATCTGCTTCTGTAAGCCACTGAGATGTGAGGCTGTTTATCGCACAGGCAAAGCAGGCCAATCCAGAAATAACCCCAAAGCGGCAGTTTTAGGAAAGGTGGGATTTTTACGAACCGCCCCACTGACAGGAGATTTTCTTCCAAATGATGCTTCACAGTGCGATACCTGATTTTATTTATTTCGTGAATATTTACATAGCAGTGACTATATGCCCAGAACTATTCCAAGCATTTTAGGCAAATTCATTTACACGATCATCAGTTGCGTTCCCTTATTATCCCTGTTCACAGGTGAGAATACTGAGGCAGAGAGAGTTCAAGGTCACACGGCAGGTAAGCGCCAGATCAGAGTTCAAACCCAGGCTATCCAGCTGCAGAGCCCACGTCCTTGACCGCTATGTTATGCAACTATCATAACCATTAACGTTTGTTGGGCTTTGTGACACTAAGCACATCCAATCCTATGTGATTCCCCTAACACCTCCAGGAAGCCGGGGAAACGAAGACTCAGAGATGCAAAGTTACTGACCCAAGGTTACCCAGTGACTTGATGGCAGTAAAGTCCATGCTCTATAAAGACGAGGCTTTTTCTATAGAGAAGGAACCTCCGAATACTAATGGAGTCAATCAGTTGAAGTCTTGCTGTTCAGATCTGGCGGGAGGCACAGATGTTATCAACCAAATCTTACCACCTCTCTATTTCCAAGACTTCCCTTCGTGCTTATCACTGTCACCGTCGCTGAAACATATTTGCTGGCTGCCTACCCAGGAAAGGCATGGTGCTGGGCTCCCTTGCCCCCGTTATGCTAATGAGGGTGAAAGATGAAATGAACACCACCACCCCCACCCCGTGGATAGGGAGGCATCCGGCACCCCAGTCGGGAGGCTGTGGTTTTCACAAGACTGTGCAGCAGCGGGCTGCCCCAGACAGTAGCAGGAACAGAAAACACAATCTTCCCATCCTCCTCCTGTGTCATTATCGCCAGGGAGGGCCTCGGCATTAGAGGAACGGTGTGAAATGGACAATTCACACATCTTCAGAGTTTCTCAACAACGTCGGTGCCCGCCGCTGCCACAGCCGCCTTGAAGTCTTCTCACAACAAGAAAAGTATTAGACACGGACCAGTGGGGAAGCTCGTGGAAACAGGCATGTGCCCGTGTGTGCGCGCGCACACACACACACACACACACACACACACACACACACGCATACTGCCTACACCCCTTTCTCTACTCCCCAGAAATGGCAAGGAATATGGGGGCGGGGGGGATGGGGGGGGGGAAGGAGGCAGCAAACATTCGAGGAAGGGCTCCTCTTTCCTTGCCGGAAATATATATATATGAGAGAGAGAATGAGATAGATTTATGCCTAGGATTATGGAGGCTAAATCCCATGATTTGCCACCTGCAGGCTGGAGAACCAGGGAAGCCAGTGGTATAGCTCTACTCTGAGATCTGGGGACACTGAGAATGTAAGTCGAGGTCCAAAGGCAGGAGAAGACCAACGTCCCAGCTTGGCCGGCAGGCAGGAAGCAAAAAGGGCTAATTCCTCCTTCCTCTGCCTTTTGGTTCTATACACAGGCCCTCGACGGATCAGATGACGCCCACCCGTGTTGGGGAAGGCAATCTATTTTATTGACTCCACCCATTCAAGTGCCAATCTCATCCAGAAACATCCTCACAGACATACCCAGAGATCATGTTTAATCTGGACACCCTTGGCCCCTTCAGGTTGATGTATCTTATTAGCCATGATGGCACCTCTACCCCAGGCCACAACACCCTGTTCGATAAACTGCCTGTAACACCAGTCCCTCCAGGAAAGAGACCCGCCATGTTTTGGCCAGTGTCTCCTTTCAAGGCCGAGTTCATTGTCATAGAAATCCACCTGATTGCTTCTTGCTCAGTCACTGCCTGCCTGCCTGTCACTGTCATCGCGTTCGGTCCTGTTCTAACACATTTCATACTCTAATAAAATTTTGAGGCTGTATGTCCCCCCACCAAACCCTACAGTCTCTGGGGCAAGGACCATGTAAGTTCTGTGTCTTATTCATCTGTGTATCCCTAACAACCAGCCTCCCCGGAGGAGGCCCCCAGTCAGTAGTGGTTGAATGGACCTCGTTCACCAGCCATGGTGGTCTGGCACTCCCAGCTGGATGGTTAAGATGCAAAGGGCTGGAAGGCTCAGATCAGCCCAGGCGAGTTACCATCAGAAGCCAAAAGACACTCTCGCCTCACAAAGCCCAGCTGAAAGAGACTCTAAGTTTTGCCATTTGCGGTCCCTGTTGCTATGGGAATAGAATGCCTCGTATGGGGCGTATCCATGTAAGAGGAATGTGTCTTCCAAGCATGACCTTGAGTGGCATTCCCACATCTGGCAGCACCAGAGGCCACGATAGGAGCCCTTGAGTCTAAAAAAGGGGGCACACACCTCCCCTGCCCCTCCTCTGCCCTTCTCTTTATCCCCTCCCCCTCCGTCTGTCCCCCTCTTCTCTCTCTCCCTTCCTCTTAAGCCCAAACACTCAGATAACCAACTGGCTTCTCAGAATCTCCTGTCCTAAAGATCAGCGTCTCGTCTGTGCAAAGGCGAGTAGCTAAATCCCCCCTCCCCCCTCCAGGTCACGGGGACACTTCGGACAATTTTGTCTGCTCCGTGACGGCGGGGTCCACGTTAACGGAGCCCCTCTCACTGGCTGTGGCCTGGATGGCGGACAGGGGTAGCAAAGAAAGGGAGCAAACATTGACTGAGCAATTACTCCGCGTCACTCTGTCCGGGGGGGGGGCTCTTCCTCAATTTGCTGAGCCGTGCCAGTCAGGAGGCATCACTACCTCCACCTTTATAGGTCAAGCAGTTGAGGCCTACTGATCTCCGGGAGCGATTAAGGTGTGAACCCAAGACTTGAGCGTAACTTAGATTCTCTGTATCCCCCCCCCCCCGGGTCCCTGAGTTTCGTCTCACGGATAATAAGGGATCAGCATCTCCAGTACTTTCCCCTTCTTTTTTTTTTTTTTTTTTTTTATGAAATTTATTGACAAATTGGTTTCCATACAACACCCAGTACTTTCCCCTTCTAATCCACCTTCAGGGCTTCAAGCAGGTTACCTTCCGTTGAACCGTTGACCCCCCCCCCCTCCCTCCTTCCCTCTGTATCGCGGAGATACTCAAAGGGTTGGGAGGGCAACAAGCGAGGGGGAAGAAATCAGCCACCCCGCATCGTAGGTCCCTTGGTCCTCGTTCGTTGGCCGGTGTGGGCTCATGTTTCCCACCTACTGGCCCCGTCGGAAAGCTCTGATGTGCTCTCTGTGCGAGTTGGGGGACACTGCCTCCCCAGCCCCATTCTCTTGTTCTGGTCCCTATTTCCACTCTGCCCTACGTGAAGGCAGTGATCCTCAGAGCGCGGTTCCGAGGCAGCCGCTTCAGCCTCACGGAAGAACTTGCTAGAAATATAGTTTCAGGCCCCTCCCTGGCCCCACTGAATCAGCAACGCTGAGGGTGGGGCCACCCACCAGCAAACTGTCTTTTAACAAGCGCCCCAGGTGACCCCCCCAGCACTCCCACGTTTGCAAACCCCTGATTTTAAAGGCCGTTCTCCGCCCTACGAACGCGGTACCTCTTTCCAGCCCGCCCTTTTATTTCCCGTAGGACCCAATTTGAGAAGGGTGGCATTTCAGTGGCAGGTGAGATTTAAACACTGCTAAAACTGACATTTTTCCTCATTTCCAGCTCTGTCAGATACCTGATTGCAATTTTATAATACTCCAGAGGCCGCCCCCCCGCCCCCCGCCGTCAGAAAATACCAATGCGAAATAAGAGCAGATTATTTTAAAATGCCTGTTGGCACATTGATGCCACTGGCCGGTTTATACTGACTAATTAATCCTGATTTGACCTGAATTAATACCTGATCCATGTAAAATGATGGAGATTTGCTGGCATGCAGTAAATTCGAGAATTAAGACCCAAAGGCATGTGGGAGAGGATTCGGCATCAGACAACCGTGAGGAGTAAAGTCCTTCTTCAACGGGTGCGTTCTTTGAGGGCCAGTATTTCTCCCTTTCTCCTCCCCGCCCCCATGCCTCCTTCGAGGAGAAAAAAAATTGCCAAGACTCGAGCATATTGTCTCCCCGTCTCCCCAATAAAGGTAAACTGACAGGGCTTTCAATGAAAGGCTCTGCATGATCGGAATTAAATGTCAAATACGATTTTCTGTTGGCAATTCAAAGCGTTGGTGTCAAAACCGTAACTGACAGCACGACTGCAGATTAGTATCTGTCTGGAATGGTGGCGTCACAGTGCGGGGAAGGTTTATGATTTAGTAGATTAACACAGCTCACGCTACCACTTACGAGAGAATTTGTTCAAGCCGGAGCCGATTAGATTGTGACTGCCGATGAGCGGGAGAGCCCCTCCCCTGAAGTTCGGTCGGGCGCTTGATGGCTCCCCTTGCCCCCTGTGGGGGTCTGCCATCGTTACGGGTGACAGGCAGCAGAGGTGAGTGGGCCACAGTCTGCCAGCAGCCAGGCTGTCTCAGGAGCCACCCGTGACGTGTGCTGGCGATGTCTCAGGGAAAATGGAGTTCTTATTGATCCAACCAATATGAAAGGGCCTTCCAGGTTGGAGATTTGATTTATTTAGCTTCTGCTCCTCACGTGGGATGGAGGGAGGAAGCGGGGGTGGGGGGCTGGGGGGGGGGCTTCCTGGCAAGTCATTGAATCATGCCCTCCACCACTAGGTTTCTTCCAGCGCTAGGGAACGCGCGGAGAGCAGGGCCCAGAGTGGTCAGCAGTCTTGCCCAAGATGACAGAGCTTGGGAGGAGGGAGAGAGGTGGTTGGTTCGTCTGGCTCGAGGCTCACAAAGTGACGGACACTGTCTTAGGCACTCTTATCTCCAACGTCTTGAGCGACAGTCACAAAGACTTAGATACTCAGAGGCAAGTGCACTCCGGACATGGGCGAGGGCTAGATCCCGACCTCTCCGCTCAGCGTTCTCTGCGACATCTTACGAAGAAGTACCCCTAGAGCAGATACTCCAACCGAAAAGGGGATAAAAGGGCTTTGGAAACCATGCTTCCATCTTGCACACACTGCGTGTCATTTCTGCCGAGTGACAGTCCATAGGACCCAGATAATAAAATAAAGAAAATGGATGCTCTGTGTCTTGACCGGCCATAAATCGTAACCGGTCTTCCGCAAGCCTGATTTAAGAGTTTCATCTCGCACCGACCATGTTTGCTCTTTCTTTTTTTTTTCCCCCCCTCTTGTCCCCACTCCTGGGGAGGAGGGAGGAACGGTGAAAGCCGTCAGTTCAGAGCAGCATTTATATTATCCAACAACGGCAGGATGTGACAGCATAGGAGACTCACAAGATAATGTTGAGACTCTGGTTTTAGAATGTTTACTCTCTTCTGGGTGAACTCTGACATCCAAACGCATTAATGCGGTGCCATTTGCAACTCTCATGCCAATCTCTATCCTTGTAAGTATCAGAATTTTAATGCCTGCTTCCCTGTTTGAGTTATGGTAATTTATTGTAATAGTGTATTTTGACCTTTTCAGTATTTTGTATTTTTATTGGATAGCTGTTTCACCTCTTCCCTCGAGGGTTAGCCAGGCTGAAAATGAGAGAGAATGGTAAGACCAACCAATCAAAATACAGAATATTAAAAAGGTCAACACACAAGAGCAAACTACTAATTTGGCAAACACACAAGCTCAAAGAGAATAAAGGCTCCAAACAGCATGGTGGCCAGAGCAAGAATAAGGGGGCGGAAGGAAGCTAAGGGGGTCCTCTCAACCTATAACCGAGCAGTTAGTTCAACCACTGAGTGTAAACTCGTCCGTCATCCCAACCAAAGGAGAGGAGAAAGCCAGTGCATCCTCCAAAGGGTGTAAACACCATTTCTGTTTCCACCTGGTCAATGGAGATGGCAAAGAGAGGCGGTGGGGTTGAAAGGTCCGAGCCCAGAGATGCCAGGAGACCTTCAAAGAAAATGTGGAAAAACCAAAGGATGCACCAAAGACACCATGTTTAACCCCCTGCCTACACGCCGATGAATGTGTCCAGAGTCTGGGACGGGTGTTTATCTCTTTCTTTTTGGAAACTCTCCAGGGAGGGAAGTCCTCAACCTCCCCCATGGACTCTTCCTAGTTGCACTAAACTAAAGAATAATAACAAGCTTGGCTGACGATCAAGGTTAATAGGACCATTAAAAATTCAAAGCATACTAACTCAAGTGGACTTCCAGGTCTAGTCTACCGGAGGCCATGGCCATCCAGTAACCAGGAAACACACTGAACCAATTACCAGGGTGTGGCCCCTCACCCGCTGAAACTCACACTGTTGTTAGCAAAACACAGCAACATACACAGAAGGTGTTCCATATCCCAGGATGATTGGCACCAGAAAAGGGACACTTGAAGGGAATCCAGGTGAAACAGGGACCAAAACTCTCAGGGTAAAGAGGGAAACGATTTTGACTGCCCTTTCATCTCGAAAAATAAGATGACAATTTATGAAGAGGTCATCTTGTTTTCTTTTCTATTTAATAAAATGGAGGTTAAAATTCTAATCATATTCTCAAAGTACAAAGGATTAAGGGTTGACTGGGAAGTCGGGGCACAACTCTCTCAGCAAAATTTTATGTTAATATAGATACATCGCCCTTCACAGCACCTTGGGAACAATCACAAAAAGCACAACTTTTATGAAATATTCAGAGGACTATTTTATAAATATTCAGGGCACTAATATAAGTGCCCCCTCTAAATTCTTTTATAGTCCAGCTTTTCTCTGCCTTAACAGCTCGATCTATGATTCCGTTGGCTGATTTCCTAGTGTTCAGTTGTAATCTGGGAGATCCTTGTTTGTTGACATTTTCAAGCAATCTGAACCATCCCACTAGGTCACGTCCGTCAAGCTCATGAAATCCTGTGTTGTTTACAAAATTTGCAATTTCCACTTGCTTTTGATTTGCACTGTGCTGACAAAACATCTGAAAATCATCTGTAAAACTGGCCAAACATTGATGTCATACAGGTTTGTGTTACACAGAGTTATGTTTGAGTTGGGTCTAATTTTTAAAGTCTGCCAAGTGAATATTTGATGGCTGTTAATTCCCTGTGTGAATTTTTAACGACAGGTACTCTCACAATGAAAAACTCAGGCACGTGGAGCCCAGGTTTAAGCGCAAACCAGAATATTTTCGACCTAAAACACTCCGTAACAGACACGAAGAAAAGGGACTGCTGAAGTATATCCAACCATTCACACTTTGTAGTCTGACTCTTAGGTATGGCGGGCCCAGCAGGTTACGTCGTAGGAGAAGAATTTGGGGGTTAGAAACACTATATAGATTTGCAATGGCTGTTCTTTAAGAATATTTAATACGTACCATACTCAGATTACACTGTTAAATTAAAAAACGCTCTCTCAAAAAACACATGTTGCACATGATCCCTGTTTTTAGAAAAACTATCCTTTATTAAACATTTACTGGGTACCACGAACTGTACTTTGCACTTTATATGCCTTATATTATTCAATTCTCGTAACAGCCCGGGAGAAAGGCATTGATACCTACAAGTTATAGGTAATGAAATAAGACCCAGAAGTCAAGCAACTTACCCGAGATGAAATGTGTAATTAGTGGCAAAGACTCAGTCCTGACCCCAGGCTCAGACTCTTAACCTACTCCATCACAGTACATAGAAAAGGCTTCTAGAAAAATGAAGCTACTGGGTAAGATCGTGAATGCCTGTATTCGCCTCTTTGTAGTTTGCCACATTTTCCACGTTTTCTAAATTAAAAGTGATGATTTATACTCAGAGAAAAGAAAGCTAGTTTTTATTGTAACAAGTTAAAGTTCGAGGAGCATCTGGGTGGCTCAGTCGGTTGACCATCTGACTCTCGATTTCAGCTCAGGGCAGGATCTCACGGGCCATGAGATCAAGCCCTGCATCGGACTCAACGCAGAGCCTGTTTAGGATTCTTTCTCTCCCTCTCTCTCTCTCTGCCCCTTCCCATGCTCGTGCTCTCTCTCTCTCTCTCTCAAAGTAAGTGTATAAACTTAAAAAAAGAAAAAGGTAAAGTTAGAGACTAGAAATCACCATGCTGCTTGTAGCTAAAAGGCAGAACTTTGTAGAGAAACAGGGAAGAAAGTCTGGCTCAGTTACAGCTTGAGGGAAGTCTCCCAGCCGGCAAGCAGCCTTCAGATGGAGGGTTTGGCACATCCTGTAAGTGCCGCTGACATAGACACTGCCCACTTGACCTTAAAAGAAATGGCGTGTGTGATAGAAAAGAACAGTGACCCGTCAGGGCCGGAGACAAGGACGTCTCCCACATCCTATGGAGACCCCTAGGACTGCCTGTCCCCTCGCCCCACGGGCCCCACCTACAGCCCAATCCTCCCTCTGCTGTGAGGCCGACTCTGTCCCAGGTCAGAGCACTGAGCCCCACAGGAGGATTGCTAACCTCTCCAAGACTTCAGCTCCCCAAGAATGGGGCCCTGCCTTCCCGCGGGCCTCGGAGACTGCCTGGGGCTGTCCCAGCTACCTGGGCCTCCTGAAGGCACCCGTGCGCCAGCAAGGCCCAGCCCCGCTCCAGCTGGGGCTCACATAACAGCCAGCCATACCTTCAGGGACCTCACCGACACCGCCAACCTGATGCGTGAGCCGTCCTTGTTGTTGGCCACCACAGCCTTTCAGCCAAGCTACGCATTCACGGTCACGGTCTGGTCCCAAGTCTTTAACCCGGGCTTTGCACGGTGCGCTACAGGGAGCTGAGATTCTGTTCTCTCTGCTGCCAGACGGGCAGGTGGACCCTGGACCCTGCCTCTCTCGCAAGCAAACGGAGTGTACCAGGGCACGCACGATTGGGGCAGCATGGACTTCGAGCCGCCCTGGTGGGTTTTCTTTGTCCCCACACACCATCCTCTTCCCTCTCCGACCTCCTGAGCTCCTGCTTTCTCCCCGGTAGCTGAAAAAATTATAATGGCGTTGCTTGTTTACGGTGTATCAGGCGCTCTTACGATTGCTTTACATCTAGATAGCAATGACATGAATTACAAGTTCTCTGGGCCTCTTTTGCTTCCCCTGAAAAGCGGGGCAGTTTAATGAGACCCTCTCCGGTCTTCTCTGGGAGCTCCCGGAATGAGGGCCAGAATTACCACGGCCTCGTCGCCTTACATGGTTTGAGAGGACGGCACCTTTCAAGGAAAGGAGATCAATGTAGAAACACAGAGGAACGCTTTCTCTAGGATGCAGTGTTCCAGCCCTTAACCCGACCTTGAAGAAAGAGAAAGATGTGTTGGGATTTCTAGTAGAAGTGGAATACTCGGAGGAGGAGTTGGCATCCGCTAGCGGAAGCACGTTCATGGCGAAGTGGCATCCAAGAGCTCGGGATGGAATTGTGGAAGATGGGCCAGTTGGAAAATCAAGTCCAACAGGAAGAAAACAGCTTCCAGGGAGTTACAATCCCAGACCCAGGTTCAGCAACATGACTGGGCCTCTCCACACAGCACTAACCAAGAGCTAATATATAGTATTTATTCGAGAAAGATGGTTCCAGGGTAAGGAATGAGATTTAGTTACCATAACACACATTACTTCTTGGAGCTCCCAGTTCCCCTATGAGAAAAGCCATTTTTCTTTTTCAATATACGTCTGATGTGTGCAATCCGTAGGGCTATTGTCAAATGGTTTCCACTTACTTGAAAAGACAACTTCTCTGCCTTGAGGTTTTACCTATCAGATCTTGGTGCTGGTATCCACTGCTGTGCCATTACACCAGCTACGGAATTACGCACAGGGACGACAAACATCACCTGTCATCCTCGCCCAGAAGTGGCTCAACATACCATATCCCACTTCGCAAATCTGGGTAAAAAACTATCGTCCAAAACAACATGCAAATCAAGAGTCCTCTCTCTCTGAGGATCCATGGAGTCTCCCCTCTTTTTTCCCAGGCTAAATAATCTGTAATTATTACCTCTTTCTCTCTTTGGTGGGATAGATCATCAAATCAACTTTTGTTCTAGGAATTTTTTTTTTTTCCAGCTAATTGATAACCTCCCGCCTCACAGGTACCAGGCTTGGCGATAAGGGTCTTTTTCTTTATACTAAGATAGCACCTTGCTCTAAAGAGGTCTAAGCATTTGCAAATACCGACTCATTATTTATTGCAGGTATTTCACGGAGTTCGATCGTTCTAAGTTACAGAAAAAGTAAAATCAATAACTGTTTCTTATGTAATTACTGTCCATGCAGAGCCTATGCATTTCCGTGCATTAGTCATACTCCAATTATGGTCCGAAGTTACTACTGACCAACCGAGAACTAGCAGTATAATTATGGGAGGGTCAGAAACCCTGGGGGGCTGTGAGCTTGTACCACGAATCTCCGCGTTCTCATTTGTAAAACGACCAAGTTGTGGCTCTCTTAGGTCAGCGATATTAGGCTGTTATTCTATGCCATGTGGGCAATCTGCTCCATAAGCAGACCTGCATCAGTCGCGGGGAAGACAGACACGCACGTCCTCTCTGCAGAGAGCTGGCTGCTGTCTTTCTCTTGCCCCTCTAAACCAAAGCCAGTTCCTGTCTTGATTCCTCTAGGCAGACTCGTCTGACTCCTCTGGTTCGCATTGAACTTGCCTCAAATGAACCCTGGTCCTGTTTTAAAACTGTACTCCAGCAGGGAGAATATACTGCCATGTGTTTTTCTGAGTGCTCTTTACAGCCCGTCCAACAAACTAAATTGTGAGCACTTAACGGAAGTGCTTATGTGTTCAAGCCCCGATCCCCCAAATCAGACCAGAAACACAGTAGGCAAGAAATCCTTTGTTACTTTTCTGTTTAGGTTACTAGTAATAAATTATGAAAGAGACCCTTTCTGAAAATCTAGGGGCCCAGAATATACAATTATGCCAATGGGCTCTCACTTACAACCATGCAACTTATGTCCAAGCCAAGACCTATTTTTCGTCTCCTTTCCCCATTCCATTGTCTCCTTCCTGCTCTCTCCCTCCACTTCCCTCTAAGTATGCTGGCATTACCACTATGATGCTCCTCTTTGAAACTCCTCCTTAACACCTCCCTGCATGAATAAGCAAGGGGCATGTGGTGTGACCAAAAGGATATGAAATTTCAGACCAATACTTCCAGCTGTGATGGAAGAAAAACTCATCACACAATGAAAATCGGGGTTGGAGGGAAAGAGCTCTTTCCCCTTCTCATCAAGAAGATGCCAGATCACTGGCTATTCCTGGCGACTATGTCTTACTCCAGACCTGATGGAAAGGCGACAAGGGACAGAAGGAATGAGTCCTACCTATTTTATCAGTAAAGGATATCTAGAGAATTCTGCCTCTGGCAATCTGGTGTGCCGAGATACTCTGAAATAGCCTTTTACCACCAAGCTAGTCAGATGTTGGAAGAATTACAATAAAAGTAAGTGCATTGCTGAGCTCACAAGAAAATAAGGAAAATCCCCAAGGGCAAGAAGAAGGAGGAGGAGGAGGAGGAGGAGGAGGGGGAGGAGGAGGAAGAGAAGTTGTTTTGTAACATCAGACTTCCACGCAAAGCAAAGAAGGGGAACCTAAGAATCCTGCATTTACCAGAGGATCCCAAGGGCACACCCTAAGTGAAAGGGATACAAAGATGTTAACAGCACATTTCACAAGCTAGACCGAAAGGATGAACATTGTTCTCTAGAACACACGGAATATTTACCAAAAAATAAATACGTACCAGCCCACAAACAACCCTCAAAGTATTTTTAAGAATTGGGTATCCTGTAAACCATATTTGCATACTATCTATATTCTTTTGCTACAGTACAATTGAGATAGAAATCAATTTTTAAATTAACAAAGTAATAATAAATCGGAAATTTTAAAAACATGTTTCTCCATAACTCATGAATCAGCATAGAGATCATAAGAGAAATGTTTAAATATTTATAATTAAATAAAATGAAAATACCATCTATCAAAACTTGTGGCATACAGATAAAGGAGTAGGTAGAAAGAATTTATATTCAAATTCTGACATCAAAAAGGCAAGGCTAAAAATTAGCGAGTTAAACTTCCAACTTAAGAACTTGGGTGGAGTAGGGGGTTGGCAGACGAGAATATACATCTAAATAAAGGAGAAGAAAGGGATAACAAACGCAAAGGAAGAAAGGACAGACATTAATGCAACAGAAAACAAAGACAAGTAGAAGGAATGAACAAATCCAAGAGTTGATTGTGTGAAAATATCAATAAAGGGGTGCCTGGGTGGCTCAGTCGGTTAAGCGTCCAACTTCAGATCAGGTCATGATCTCACTGATTGTAGGTTCAAGCCCCGCATCGGGCTCTGTGCTGACAGCTCAGAGCCTGGAGCCTGCTTTGCATTCTGTGTCTCCCTCTCTCTCTCTACCCCTCCCCCACTTGTGCTCTGTCTGTCTCTCAAAGATAAATACATAAACATTTTAAAAAGTTAAAAAAAGAAAAAAGGAAAGATCATAAGATAACACAAATTTCTAATGAGGCAGAAAGAGAGAAGTCACAAAGAAATAATAGAAGAAATTTTTTAAATGACATAACTAAAGATAGAGTAGAAGTTAAAAAGGATAATACAAGAATATTATGGAAAACTAAATTGGGTTAAATTAGCATGATTCCAGAAAGGCAAAACTGATTCAATATGTAAAAACCCATTTATGTTCATCTTTCTTCATTCATTCACATCAGTTCAGAGCAATTAAAGTCTCACTGTAATGTCACATAGTTATCTCTTTTCTTTCCTTTCCTTCTGGGTCCACTCAACCCCAGCCAAAGGAACTGCATTTGGGGCCTGGGTTTCTTTTCCACAGACTGAGAAATTTCCCACGGGAACATTAAACACCTTCACAGTGTGGTATCCCAACCTCTTGAATGTCTAATCTTTCCAGAATCTCAGGGAATCATAAGGAAACAAATATAATCGCGTGGGGCCCATTTCCAGAATATTGAGAAAAATCACTTACTCTCCAAACCAAATGCAACCATTAACTTACAATCTTAACATCAATTCCCAAGCAGATGTAATGTTTCCTGAACCCAACATCTCATCGAATCTACATCCAGGCTGTTACCACCAATCATCCGTAAGGAGCTCGTATTAGTTTGATCAAAACAACACCAACAAACCAGAAAAATGTGAAGGAGGAGCCAGAAAATCCCATGGGGTTCACCTGTGATGGAAACATGCCAGTCAGTCAGCCATGCCAGGTGTCCAAAGCTCAGCACCTACAAAGGTAATACTCATTTGAAGGAAGCGTCTCATCAAGACCGCAGATTTGCCCTATCCCGACAAAATACCTCTTGCAAAGTGAATAAAGGACCAACCTACCACATCCCTCCTCAAGACCTTTCTTTTAAGGTTCACCCAGTAAAGCTTATTTCTCTCAACAGTTTGTGCAGGATTCCTTCCTTTCCCTCCCCAGCCCTGCATACGTGGTGCCGTAAATTTCCCTGAAGGGGGCTCAGCAACAGCTCCCTTCCGTCAAAATCTGTGGCCTCGTATCCTTCCCTAAACCCAGGGGCACACTATACCCTTCTCTCTGTACTTCTCCAAATCTGAAGGCTCTCAAGGCTTGCTTGCTTGTACAACATTTCAGTTTCTGTGGCAACTGCCTCTTCCTTCCATTCTGGAATGCCTCAGCTTTGCCTCATCATGTCATCCTCCGGGGAGAACATCCCCCTTAGTTTCCATATCTGTCCCAGCTGGAGTCACCCACTTAAAAACTTTCTCCTTTTAAAAATTTATTTATTTAAATGCAAATTTAAATACAATGTTTAACATACAATGTATTCTTGGTTTCAGGAATAGAACCCAGACTCCCACTGCTTGAACCCGCCTACTACGTATTTCCAGGAACGTCATCGCTGAACGGGGAAAAAAAAAAAAAAATCAAGAACAAAAACAAACACAAAACTAAACAAAAACAGGACAATAAAGTGAAATTGGAATCTGTTAATACTAAATCATGCCGCAGTCCAAATACTAAAGGCATTTTACACCAGAAGACTGCCGATTTTAAAGTGAGCTTTTTCAAGAACCCAGAAGTTTCCATCCCTGCCAAGCCCAGATTCCTACTAATCAAAATCAAGGCACAAACTCTCTCTTTGAGTTTTGCTAATGAAAACCAGAGCTCCTCTTGACAATGCAAGTTTCTTCTGGAGGCTAAACCAAAACCCCCAACTTCTGTGCGTAAACTCACCTCCGTCTGCTGGAGAACAAATGTTGGCTAACGTCAAAGGTAAATGGACCGGACCCTGAAACCTTGGCCAGCACTGACCATGGCTGCCTTCATCCCCATCCCTACTGTATTCCCAGGGGAGCCCAGGGCTGAGGATTTAGCTTCAAAGCTCCATTTGGTCAAAAGCCTGGTGATCTAGGCTGAGCCCCACATGGAATTCGAAAGGTCCTCTAGTCTGTCTACCTGAAGGTGTCCTGTGGAGCCCTGAGCGGCAGTGTTCCACGCCCCTTCGCAGACATGGCACATGGAACAGGCCAGGGAGGGGCCCCACTTGGCCTTTGTTTGTTCGTTTGTTTGTTGAGACAGAGAGAGCACGGGCATGGGTAGAACAGAGGGGCAGAGAAAGAGAGAGAGAGAGAGAGAGAGAGAGAGAGTCTTAAGCAGGCTCCACACTCATCACAGAGCCCCACTCATCCCACGACATTGGGATCATGACTTGCGCTGAAATCAAGAGTCAGTGCGTGACCAACTGAGCCACCCAGGCGCACCTCCCCGCCCCCGAACTTGGCTTTTTTAAGGGCCGAGCTGCTTCTCAGCCTGGCCCTCCAAGCATCAAAACAGCAAAAGTAATGGAATAAAGCCTCTGACAGCCTTCCCCTCTCAGGAGTTCCAAGGAAATAGAGATGAGATTACGGCCACGAGAATCTGTCCGGCTGATTATTGGTGCCAGGGGTGACAGGCTGCTGTTTACTGATTCATGGCGTGGTTAGTAGCAAAAGGAGAGAGCGCGGAGAGCAGAAAGCTGTCTATATTCCTGGAGCCGTGTTCTCCCGATGCAGCCACTTGAATCAAGCCACATGCACCACGGGCTGACTCTGATCCTCAGTAACAACTGTTTAAAAGCGGACAGAGGCAAGGCTTCCGGATTTGTTGACTCGTGTTGTTCTTGGGGAAGCAGGGGGAGTTAAGGGTTCTGTTTCCAGTACTTCCCATGGGAGGCTGTTTCCAAAGGGACACAAATCATTCACTGGAGGCAGGATACATTACTAGTAGTTTGGGGTTCACGGCAACCCACGCCCAGGCCTTCCAAGAGGTGTGGGTCTAAACAGAAGGCATCTTTTTTTTTTTTTAACTCATATCCGCCAAAAACGAATGCTTCCTCCTGGCTTGTAAGAACTAACAGTACTCAGATGTAATGATCACATATCCTGAAAGATTGCTAAATGCTCTGGGAGCACAGGAGGAATTTTTAACAGAGAAATTCCTGGAAAGGACCCTGACACTGATAAGAGAAGCAGGGCTGGAAACCTGGGCTCGGGTCGTGGTGTTGGCCTTCACAGACTCATGCATTTGCTCAACAGGTTTTATGTGCCCGGGCTGCTCTAGGTTCTAAGGACGGAGCGAGGAAAAGTCCTTCCTCAGAGCGCAGGGTGCTTCTGCAGGTAGGACTGGCCTTGTGGGGGCTCCAAGTTGTGCGCAAACCATGCCCGTCCCCATTCTAACTGCTCCGTCAGAAAAGAGGAAAAACATCTATTCTTCTTGTGGTCAAGAGACCATCGGTTCCTATTCTGGAAGCACCCAAAACTAAAGACAGTCACATTTCAAATTAGTAGAGAAGCCTTGGTTCGACTATTGCCCTCCTGGATGAGTGCTCTCTGCAGCAGCCCCAGCAAGGCAACAGCGACCTGTGCTTAAATACCCCCAGTGACAGGGAGCTTGCTCCTTTATTAGAAGCTCTTCTCGAGTGACCTGTGACCCTCAGGACGCTGAAGTTGAGCTCAGTTTGGCGTCCTTGCTGCTTTCAATCATTGGGTTCCCCCTTGGGAACCATGCAGACCAGGACTGATCCCTCTTCCCCAGGACACCGAACACATGTCCGGAGCCCTCCCTCCTGGCCAAAGACCATCTGCTCTCCGATCCGCTCGCCACACAACAAGGGCCAGCTACTGAGGCTCACTGTGTGCCATTGCGGTTGCCAGATACCTTACCTCTGTGTTAACTGCCGTGTCCGTCCTATGAGGACTGTATACCCATTTCACAGATGGGAAAACTGAGGCTCAGAGAGGTTAAGTAGTTTGCCCAGAATTACTCAGCTAGCACGGCAGAATATGGACTCAAAGGCATGGCCTTCTGACTCCAAAATCCACCTCGAGGGCTCTCTATCCTGGTGGTTCTCTTAAACTTCAGTTTGTCCATACAATTTCTAGGTCTGCCCACGGTCCGTCTCCCTCTAAAAGCACACCCACGCTTGCCTTCGCAGGTCTGTCTCAGTGTTCACTGTTCCCTTACAGCATGAAGCTATTAGTGGGTAAAGGACTAGGAGAATTATAAAATGGGTATTTACAATAACCCACTGTGTCCTACAGATGTAAAACAAAGACTTTCACTCGACCTATGCCACCCCCTTTGATTCCGCTCAACAAATTTTGGATTCTCCCCGCATCACACACCAAACTAGGCACAAGAAATACAAAGATGATCGTAAAAACTGGCCATCCCTCTCAAGGGAGACAAGAAAGTAAATGAGTAGTCATGAGACATGAGAGTCTCTGGGTGAAGAGCCCTAGGGTCCTGGTAGAGGGGAGAGTAAGTCCTGCGAGGTGCTGGAACATGGGAGCGAAAGTTAGGGAAGAGTTTGCAGGTGAGGAGACCATCCTGCGTGCTCGCCCTCAAGGAACAAAGCTTTTTAACTAAGAAGTTGAGGGTTGAGAGGGCGGGAGTCCAGGCTCATTCCAGAATAAGCAAAGCCATTATCACGAAGTGGCCTCGTGTCATCCAGGGACACAAAATTTTCCAGTAAGACCAATGTATCAGATACACTAGGGGGAAGGTGGGATAGAATGTGAGGTGTTGGGACGGGATAGACATACTAAGCCTTGGCATTTAGACTGAGCAGATGGCCATCAAGAATATTTCTGGGGCACCTGGGCGGCGGAGTCGGTTGAGCGTCCGACTTCGGCTCAGGTCACGATCTCGCAGTTTGGGGGTTCGAGCCCCGCATCGGGCTCTGTGCTGACAGCTCGGAGCCCGGAGCCTGCTTCGGATTCTGTGTCTCCCTCTCTCTCTGCCCCGCCCCCACTCACGCTCTGTATCTCTCTCTCAAAAATAGATAAAAATTTACAAAAATAAAAATAAGAAAATAAAAGAATATTTGTATGTTAGAAGCCAATCTATGTCTTACAAAGATGTCTCTGATGACTTTGTTGTGAATTCTAGAACCCCCTGCGCTTGCCATAATGCCAACCGAGATCACGCTTACTCCTTTTCAGCCATGTTACGTAGTTCACTCTCAACCAACACTCCTTTTCACATATGGCGCTGTCAGCCTATGTCTTTCCAGCCGGAAGCAGTTGAACCTGTGCTTGGGACCTCACATTCACCCAACGTATTGATTTTGTTAAAATCAGACCCCGCACCCTCTCATTTGCACCCTTCGGGATATTGATTTTTATCTCCATCATGCTTACTAGGCTGCCAGCTTCAAGTTGTACATTAATTTAATAAACCTCTTTCCAAATGTTCATGCAAATCACAGATTAAAAGGAAAAAAAATCATAAGGCAAGGGCAAAGCTCCAAAGCATGTCACTAGACACTTTCCACCGGATTAACATTTACTTTTAAATCAGTCCCTTTAAAAATAAAAGCTCTTTAATCAGTAGCTGCTCCACTCACGTGTCCTTTCTCTTGCCAAACGCCGTGCTGTCAGCATTCTGGATGAAGTTAATCGCGCAGAACTTGCTCGTGGTGAGCCCACGCTGGCTGTTAGGTCTGTGGTTTCCTCTTCTAGGTGCTCACACGCCAGCCCTTTGATCTTCCACCAGGCTTTCTGGAAGCTTCTTCAGTTGCAGACCCCATCTTCTTTCTTGGTTGGAAATCTGAACTCCATTTGTTGGTCTCCAGTTTTCCAAACCACTTAGGTTTTCCGTGGTTCACAGAGACCACCCATAGCAGTTTGGGTGATCTGATCTGACGGGTTTCTTTCAGTAACATGGGCTATAATTTCCCGGCCTGGAATGCCACAAGTGTCCGTCTCGTCATCTAGAAAATGGAGACTGTAACAGCATTACCCCGTACGGTGGTTTGCTAATTAAATGGCATCATGCACTTAAAGGGCCGCTGTCTAGCACGTAGGAAACATTCCCCCCAAATTTGTAACAAGCCACCACATCGTTTCCTCCTGACAGCACCTCCAGTTTGATTGGCCTAAAAACCCACCTCTTCCAGAAGCTGCATTTGCTCCTAAATTTCCTAAATCTTTACACGATGTCACTATTCTCGCAGTCACTGAAGCCTGACACTCAAAAGCGTCTTTGATCACCACTTGCCTTCTCGCCCACATCAATCGATGTTAAGTCTGGTAGGTTTCATCCCTGCAATGCTACAGACACCACCCCCTTACTTCCATCCCATGGTCACTGTGACGGGTCGAATGGCCGTGTCGCCTCAAAGCACATGCATTGAAGCCCTTAATGCCCAGTGTGACTTATTTGGAGACAGGTCCTGTGAGATGATAAAGGAATGATGAGGTCATAACGGTGGGGCCCCAATCCATCAGGGCTGTTGTTTGTGTAAGAAGAGGAAGAGACCCCAGAGATCTCTCTCTCTCTCCACCATGTCAAGGCACAGTGAGAAAACGTCATCTACAAGGCAGAAGGATCTTCACTGACAATCAAAGTGGCTAACACCCTTGGCCAGTCTGAGACTTGTCAGCCTCCAGAACGGCGAGAACTAAACTTTTGGTGTTCAAGCCACTCTGGCTGTGGTTTTGTTATAGCATCCCAGGCAGACTAAGACAGCTGGTATCTTCAGGTCTTCTCTACTCCTTACCTGCTTTGCACCAACAGCCTCCTGACTCTTGCCCCAACTCCCACCCTTCCCCACTCCATCCAAGTACCAACCAGGCCCGACCCTGCTTAGCTTCTGAGATCAGGCGAGATCGGGCACGTTGAGGGTGGTATGGCCGTAGACTACCTTTCTCTACTCCAATTCACCTCTCCCACTACTCCCAGCCTCCCAATACTTCCTGACTTCTGCCCCTACGTCACCAGAAACTTCCCATTGTTTGCCAAACTGAGCTTAAATTCACCAGCACTTTCAAGGTATCCCAGGTAAGCTTCACATATAAGCCCTCTTTATGATCCCAATCTGACCCTGGAAACTCCTGTTCCTCGTTCCTGATATGCCCTCTGCTCTAGCCAAACAAAACTCCTCATAGTCCCTAAGAACATCGTCGATCATTTGCATTTTTTGACTGATCTCTGCACCCAAACAGAAAGACTGGCTGACTTAAGAGTGACATAAACAAGTAAGAGTTCATTATTTTCCTATAGTAAGTCCAGAGATGGGAAGTTACTTCTCTTGGTTTTGTGGCTCAATAATGTCACCAGAGATCAGCAATTTTTTTTCTTTCCTCAAGATGCAACTATGGCTGCCACGGCTCCGGACACCAAATCTGTGTTCAATGCATGAATACAAGTGAAGGAGAAGAGAAGAAACAAGGCAATCAAGCCAGTCCCGTTGAGTAGAAAAAGTCAAAACATTCCCAGAGTCCCCGTAGATTCCCATATCAACTCATTGGCCAGGGTACTATCACATGGTTACCCTTCCTTGCAAGAGAGCCTGGAAAAGTGAATATTTCATCTGAGCAAGGTATGCATGACAATACCCACAACAATATTGGGACGCCGTTAGCAAAAAGTTAGAAGGCAGTCGATAACCGAGTGGGCGACTAGTCTAGCCACAGTACCTGGCACTCGTGTGAGGTGGGAGAATTTTTGTCTTTATTTCTCTTCACACACCTACCAAACTCTCCTGTACATACTTTGTGTTCAGTAGGCTGATTGTGTTACCAGTTTATGATTGCCTACAAATGGTTCTACATTCATTAAGTACCCGCTGGTCTCTGTTAGGTATATTGGGAAAAAACAAGAGTAAAAGAAATTATATTTGTCCTCAAGTCAGACAAAGTGCCTGCTGCTGAATTACTTCCCCAAAACACAGTCGTTTTGAGGGTCCATTTCACACCCTCAGCACCAACACTGACCTCTGCTCGGTGACACCTTTCTTCGTGGGAGAGTATACATAATAACCCTCGACCGGAGCTTGGCCGAATTGCTCTGACGTCTGCATTTTTCTGGCTTGACTGGACAAGATTTTCCTAGAGATGAGTCGAGAAAACTTTGCTATGAAGCAATATAATGAAACATTGTTGCAAAAAGAACATTGAAAAGGAGGCGGCAGCCATCAGATACGATGCTACAGAATAACGAATGATATATAAGTAAATATTTGAGTAAATCCAGATTATCACGGAGTGCACAGTTTACATATCTATAATCACTGATAAGATACATTATGTGCAGGGGCGTTTACATACAGATAGTGATGGGTCTGGAATAGAAAGAAGGATGAAAATAAAAGCAAAGAGGGTTTTAAAAAAAAATTTAATGTTTATTCATTTTTGAGACAGAGAGAGAGAGACAGAGTGCAAGTGGGGGAGGGGGCAGAGAGAGAGGGAGACACAGATTCTGAAGCAGGCTCCAGGCTCTGAGCCGTCAGCACAGAGCCTGACGCGGGGCTCGAACCCACAAACTGCGAGATCGTGACCTGAGCCAAAGCTGACGCTTAACCAGCTGAGCTACCCAGGTGCCCCAACAAAGAGAGGTCTTAAAAATATATTTACCCAAGGGGCGCCTGGGTGGCGCAGTCGGTTAAGCGTCCGACTTCAGCCAGGTCACGATCTCGCGTTCCGTGAGTTCGAGCCCCGCGTCAGGCTCTGGGCTGATGGCTCAGAGCCTGGAGCCTGTTTCCGATTCTGTGTCTCCCTCTCTCTCTGCCCCTCGCCCGTTCATGCTCTGTCTCTCTCTGTCCCAAAAATAAATAAACGTTGAAAAAAAAAATTAAAAAAAAAAAAAAATATATATTTACCCAAATCTTCCTAGTGGTAATCTCTGGGCACTACATTATAATTGGCTTTCTGGTTTTGCTTGTCACTATCTCCCAGATGTTCTCAAACGAATCTGCTTCGCTTTTATAATAAAAAGAAAAAGCGGTTGCTTTTGCTTTTCTTAACTTTTGGGAGTTTTAGGGGGCCAAGCAGCCTTCAGACGCTTCAAGTGATGATCTGAATTTGATTCGATGAGACAAGGGCTAGTGAACTTAAGTGGCCACAAATTCGAGAGAGCCTCTGTTTATGACCTCGAACCATCTGCAGCGCAGGAACAAGTCACGAATTTTTATTTGCAGCTTTAGAAACACCAGGGGCAAAATATAAAGACAGCGCGAGCCTGGAAGTAGGTGGTGCGCCACAGAAACTAATTTTCCACGGAGGTTTGCTTAGGCGTTTCATATCTTCAGAGACTCCCATTCACTGCCAAGTGTGACCCCAAAACAATGAAGCCATTCAGCAGGGAGGAAGGATCTTCGATGCCGTGAATGCTGCCACCTGTACTTTGAGCCTCCTTGACTAAATCAGCACTGGAAAGCTCATTGCTACTCTTCTGTTTCAGTAATGGAAAGGCTTTACGCAGAATGGACTCACCTCAATTCGATGACAATGCCCATGACATTCAAGTGATTCCTCTTTTACATGCAGTGCCGAGCCAAGTATCTGCTTCATCTCACGATTCACATGACAAAGCAGAAAAGGCTGGGAAGCCCTGGATAGGCTGAGCCAATGGCACCTTTGCTGCTGGATGCGATGTCGCTCCCAGAAGTAACCCCCGGAAATCTCAGCAAAAGCACGTCCTGCCCTTTGGAGGCCTCCGGTTTTGACAAGTTACTCTTTCCATTTATGAGGTGCCGTGATTACGACTCACGTGATAGGTGGCTACAAAATAAGGACACTGGCCTGAAGGCATGCTGTTGCTTTTTAAACTAAAAAAAAACACATGGTGGAGGGGTGAAAACAATACTTCTGACCTGGAATATGCAGCGACGGAGCCCAAGTAGTCAGGGAAAAGATCTTGAAGGTATAAAATACAACTGATTATCTCAGTTTCTGGCTGCATTAGACGTGTTCTGAGCTCTAGATTTTCTTCCAGGTGGTCCTGCCTGGATCCTAAGACAGGGAAGGAGGCAGGGGTTCAAGATACGCGCTTGATCCATAAATAAATACAGTGATGGGGCGCCTGGGTGGCTCAGTCGGTTAAGCGTCCGACTTCAGCTCAGGTCACGATCTCGCGGTCCGTGAGTTCGAGCCCCGCGTCGGGCTCTGGGCTGATGGCTCGGAGCCTGGAGCCTGCTTCCGATTCTGTGCCTCCCTCTCTCTCTGCCCCTCCCTCGTTCATGCTCTCTCTCTGTCTCAAAAAAAAATAAACGTTTAAAATATATAAATAAATAAATACATACATACATACATACATACATACATACAGTGCATTGGGTTGTACATCTCTGGAAAGTGAACTTTCCGGGAGGACGAGGATATTAACACTATGGAAGGGTCAACTACACAAAGATTGTTGTCAACTCAGCACTTACTAGCCCCTTTGAAGGTCTCTCGACTTAAGCATCACTTGAGAAAAGCATTTCCCAGAATCCCCTTCCCCAGATGGTGCTGAGCTAGAGTTTCCCAAGGAAGGACAATCATTGGAAGAGAGATTTGGAAGCCCGTTATTTTCTGAGGGCAGATGAATCAGGACAGAAGGTCAGACAGGAGGCTCCCAGAAGCTTCCCAGAGGACTCTTTTGAACCCCCCATCTTGATACGCCAGGCTAAAACCATTGACTGTGGATTACCACCAACTTCAGTTCCCTATGTCTTCCAACATCTAAATAAATCTCCAAATCCTACACTAAAATTATTTGTACCCAGAGCACAGAGGGCTTTTTAGGCAGTGACGCTACTCTGTATGATATGATAGCGGTGTTTACACATTATCGTACATTTGCCAAAACCTATAGATCGTACAAGACCAAGAGTGAACCCTAATATAAGCTGCAGACGTTAGAACTTCCTGGGTGGCTCAGTCGGTTAAGCGTCTGACTCGATTTCAGCTCAGGTCATGGTCTCGCGGTTCATGAGTTCGAGCCCCGCATCGGGCTCTGTGCCCGGAGCCCGCTTCGGATTCCGTGTCTCCCTCTCTCTCCGTTCCTCCCCTGCTCATACTCTGTCTCGGTTTCTCAAAACTAAATAAAAGTTAAAAAAAAAAATTTAAACTGCAGACGTTGGGTGACAATGATATGTCAATGTAGGTTCACCGATTGTAACAAATGTACCACTCTGGTGCGGGGTATGGGAGCCTGTGGGGGCGGGAGACAGGGGATATGTGGGAACTCGCTGTACTTTCTGCTCAATTTTGCTTTGAACCAAAAATTGCTCTTAAAAAAAAAAAAAGCCTATTTTTAAAAAAAATTCTTTGTGCCCAGGATGCATAGAATAGCTTGTTTTCCTCACCAAACCTGATGAACCCACGGATTTGCTCATTGAAGTACATGGAAATCTTAGGCAGAACCATTTGGAGACCATAATACAGGTGGAAACCAGACTGTGAATTTAAATATGAAGCATAACTCAGAGTTGTTACTACATTCTCTCTAAATTTATAAAATTGCATTTTTTTAATTGTTTTTACGGTTCCGATATTTTCCCCTTTTATCACGTCACGTTATGCTGGGCTACGTGATGGTACCATGTTTTACGTCATTTTTTGGAATTCAGGTAGATCTCTCTCTCCACGTCCCTCCACATTCAAATCTTGCTGAGCGTGTACGAAAGCGCTCAACACGGGTCCTGGCTCACAGTAGGAGCTCAATCAGTGTTCATTTCCTGTGTTATTAGGCATCTGTCCTGTACCTGTGCTAAGGGATCATCTCTGCCTTCAAGGAATTTGCAATCTTCTTAAGAAGACAATACAGAGAGAACAGATGAATAACAGAAATCCTAATAGTTGAATGTAGCAATTTAAGAAACATCGCACGGTTATGCGTGGTTATAACTGCCAAAGAGAGGATCCTGGCAAAAAAAACAACAGAGTTAAGAGGTGGCACCGACATTCTTGAATGTGTATCGTCTTGGAAAACCTTGTGTGCTTTGGAAGACCAGCCAGTGAGAGCGAGCCAAGGAGATGGAAAACTGCATTTCCTTCCCAGCAATCTTCTCCAGAATCTTTTATATCCAGTAGGATTCTCCAGGTTGAGCGGAGCCAGATATCTAAGTGGATTAATTGTTATTTATAATAACATTTTGAACCATGAAGCACGGGTGACCTCCCATCACCCGCTCTCCACTAAATTGTGCAACTGTAACAAACAAATAAATGGGATTTGCCTCCCTGCCAAGGATGTGCTGCAGTCATCCATCCGCCACGGTCATCAATTAAAGGATTAAATAATGAATGAACTGGCAGAGTTCAACTATAATCTTCAGACCCAAACTCCAAAGATGCTCCGTGAACAGCAGTACGGGATTTATGGATTTCATGTTCCTTCCCCTCGCTCCACAAGGGTGCACACGGCCACGAGCACCCTTGTGCACGGTCACCAACATGCACACATAAGCACGAACACACCCACACATTTGCACACCACCCCCATACGCACACACACTCTTGCCCGTGGCTTCTCTTGCCACTTGCGTGGTTTTCTTCAATTAGGTAATGAACTTATTAATCATGGAAGGAAATGTATTTATCTTGGAGGGAAGTTGCTTTAATCCTTTGGTTTAGACCAGGATTGCGCTGGTCACCTTGGCCAGCAGTCCCTAGCTGGAGCGAAGCCAGGAGAGGAAGACAGGCACTCAGAAAACATCAAGCCAGCAGACGCTCAGCTTGACATGAGAGACAGTGCCTTGGGAGAGGGGCTGTGTGGCACCCAGAGGCTTCCAGCTGCCCCCGAACAGCCACCTGGGATGCATTTGCTCCAAAGGCTGGTAAAGCCATAAGTATGCATGAGTTCAGCAGAGATCTAAAGACACGAAACCCATCCATAATGTGATCCTGAGAGCTTGTTAGAGATATTGATTAATCATAGCGGTAATTTACATTTATAAATCCTTTACAATGGGGCAGGCACTGTGCCAAATACTTGCCATGGATTATCTCACGTTAAGCCTCACAATAACCCTGCAATGTAAACACGGTGATTAACCTGGCCTTTGAAATGAGAAACTTGGTGCTCAGGGAAGTTGAAGCAAAATCACATAGCTTGTATGTAAAGTCGAGTTGAGGTCCAGACCAGTCAGATGGATTCCAGAGCTCGCTTCGTATCACACCACATGCCTAACTCCCCTCATTGCTTTAGCATTCCTAAACTTCTGAGACTCGTCGCATAGAGGAAAACACCCATTACCATATTCTCCACAAACTCTCCCTTAATAACATAATGAGAAACAGGCTAAGTATATACACACGCACATATACACGTGCACACAAATAAGTGTGTGCACATGCATCCATACGCACACACGTAGCCCAGGAAGGTGACTGAGGGCAATGCAGAGGGCACCCTTAACTCTCTCTCTCTCTCTCTCTCTCTATGCCCACCAGGCAGGATGAGCAGATTGAATCGAGCTTCCGAGCACAGTCTCTTGAAGCATCCTTACTGTCCCCCACACCGTGACAGGAGTCTCAGAGGCTTGTTACTGCCCTAACACTAGACAGGTGACATCATCTGGGAGTCCCCAGCATCTTACCAACCTGAAAGTTCATGACACAACGTATGCAGGCTACATACAGCCCGCAAGCGGGCAGAGAGTGCCCATCGGAGCCCACGGATGAGTCACCCGCCCTCAGCAGCCTGTCTCGGAGCTAGCCCAAGGGAGCAACGATCGGGTCTCACGCTTGGCAAACACACAGCAGGGGCCTGTAGCGAAGATAAAGCCGATCCACTGAAGCCAGGTCGACGCTGCCGCGTACCCCCCAGCCCATGGGTTTCCACCCCGGCACCAGGACAAACAAGATCATCCGACCGATCCGCCCCCTTCCCTATCGTCCCTGACAGCCGTGCTCCTACGACATCAGTCCTGCCGGATTTTCTGTGGCTGGCAGTACTGGCTGAGGCTGGCACCAAGCAGAGGGGTACGGAAGGGAACTCGGTGTCTTTTTAGGAATGATCGCGGCTCCCCAGGCCCAGGGGCAACCGTGTTGCCTCCGGCCCCTCGAGGAGCTCGCCTTTGTCTTCCAAAGGCACATGTGGCATCTGGAAACATTCCTGTGCCTTGAAAGCCACCTGCTCCCTGAGGGAGGCTGCCTGCACACGAAGGCTACTCTTCCCTCTGTCGTTTTCTAAAGAGCAGAGTCTCCTCCTCTAGTCTCCAGATAAACTTCTCTCCCAAACACAAACGCTGACATCCAAATGTCTGGTTTCTCGGGGCCTCTTATCTCAATTCACTCGCTGGGGAAGCCGAGTCCGGCGCGGTGTTTTATCAAAGTCCCCGCACCTCCCCGAGGCACCAGCTGAAAGGAACACAGCCTGGCTGAGGTCAAGAGAACCAAGGAGAGAGGCAGCCCCCTCCGGGAAATTACGCAGCCCACCCCGGAGGAGACTATGGGACACGTTGACATCTGTGCCGATGCTAAGCATGCAGCTGGGCAGAGCTGAGCCTGGCCTTGAGGCGAGAAAGGTAGGACTGGGTCTCCCTTCCAATGTTGCGATGTCAATCTCCACGCTTCAAACAAAAAAAGGAGACTGTATTTTTTAAAATTCTAGGTCTCTGCTGATGTTAAGAAAGGATGAGACACTCTGCCTTAAGGACACAAGGCCGGCTAGGGCCATTGTCTCTTGAATGGAGACAGAAGCAACAACGCCCGAGATTCAGACGTCCTTGGCACATCACCTCTCTGCCAGGGAAGCCTTGTGAGAGCTCCAGCGCCGGCAAGAGGTCATTACCTGGACAGAGGAGCCACAGGGACATCTCGGCTCTGTGCTGTGACCCCTCGCCACTCCCTGGCTTGCTAACAATGCTCGGTATTGTTAGCATTGTCAGTATTGTTAGGAAATACAATGTAAGTATTTCCTCGCGACTCACATTCTCTTTTTAGAGAACGACTCCTTAACCCCACCCCCACCCAGAGCCCGCAAGGGTCCTACTCGTCACAGCCAGGACTGGACATCGGATTCAAAACCACTCTCTGGGCCCCAACTAGTTCAACTGTAGTCTTCAAGAGGGACGCCTGGGTGGCTCAGTCAGTTAAACATCCGGTTCTTGGTTTGGGCTCAGGTTGTGATCTCACGGTTCATGAGTTCAAGCCCTGAGTCTGCTCTGCACTGATAGCACGGAGCCTGCTTGGGATTCTCTCTTTCCCTCCTGCTCTCTCTCTCTCTCAAAATAAATAAACTTAAAAAAAAAAAAAAAAAGAAGCTGTACTCTTCAAGAGAATTTATCTTAAAGATCCAGAGCTTCAGATAAGCAGCCAACCCTGGACACTAAGACAGTGGTCATGGATGCAAGTTCCAACTTTGCCACACGTTAGCTATGCAGCTCTGGGCGATTACTTTACTCCATGCAATTGGATGCCTTGAGGTTCCCCGATCTCCTGACTAGAGAGACCCTCTTTCTTCGATTAGCACGTGTCAGACTTTCTGTTCCTGGCAAGCAAATGATGCTCAGTTAGGTCTCAGAGTCTCCTCCACCATCCGTGCCACATGGAATTAGCTTGGCCTCCCGTCAACTGGGGCCACCGTCACCGCACCCCCTTGGGGACGACGGGCTGTCCGCGAAGCTCTGATGTCCTAGGACTCCTCTTTCTCCAGGGCTCTCCCTCACTGCTCCGCCCACAGGCTTCCCCTTGCCGTCTGTACTCCCCGTTGCAATCTCTCCCTGGTATATTAGGACCAATTTGTGAACAGAAAAACAGAAAAGTAGCCGGCTTCAAGTCAGTGTGCAGTCTGGATCATTTCTGTGGAAATGTCCCATAGCAAGGGCAGTGAGAAAAGCCCACTGAGTTCTGAGATTAGCAGTGAGTCCTCAGCGATGGGACCATCTCTCCAGGTTTTACTGCAGTTTATAAGTCTACCTACATGACCCCCAGTTTACACAAATTGGCCCCAAGGCAGTGACTCAAACTCAAGACACACAACGGCAAGACGGGGCTGTCACTAGGGGGATGACCTCACCACGTCCTTCCAGCCACTGCCAAAAACCATTATCCTAGGGACACAAAGTCATCCTGGTCACCAATGACAACCTTAGACGGGAAGAGAACCAGTGCGGAAGAAACTGAGGCTCGTCAGCTACTAAATACGTCAAACAACGATTTGATTTTGCTCACGATTTTGTGAGTCAGGAATCTGCAGGGGGCGGGGGTGGGCAGTTCGCACTTGGGACCTTTTACACCATTGGGTCAGATGTCAGGTGCACTGTGGCCATGAGGACTTGACTAGACTGGATGTCCTACATGGCTCACAGAGAGGGCTGCTACTCCGTGGTGCTGTCAGCTGGTTGCACAACAGGGTCTGTAGACGTGGTCCCTCCTGTGTAGTTGGACCTCTTCTGTGGTGGTTGTCTTCCCCAGAATAAGGGGCTCAACATACCAGGCAGAGGCTAGGTGGTTCATCTACCCTAGCCGCAGAAGCCGCTCGGCATCATTTCCGCCATATTCCGTTGGCCGAAACAGTCACAAGATTCACCCAGATTGGAGGAGAGGAGACATAGGCACCCAGTGGGAAAAGTATCCAAGAAACTGGAGACAGTTTTTAATGGCCATTATGTGATTATCCCCAGTGTGAAACTGGGAGGTTACGACGATGACTAAATTGTCAAAAAACACATCCCTAAAAATGAATGGAATGGGAATTCAAAGCCAACCTTGTCTGATTTCAAACCAAGAACCCCTTTGGCAGGGTCACAAGTGCCCAGTAAGCTGGACAGTCCTACATTCTTTACCTTCCAATCCAAGCAGGAGAGGGGAATATATATGCATTCTATTTACAGAAACTACAGAGATTTTAGAAACCCCTCTCATTTCTTTCTTTCTTCCTTCCTTCCTTTCTTCCTTCTTCTTCTTCTTTTTTTTTTTTTTCTCAACTTTTTTTTTTTTTATTTATTTTTGGGACAGAGAGAGACAGAGCATGAACGGGGGAGGGGCAGAGAGAGAGGGAGACACAGAATCGGAAACAGGCTCCAGGCTCTGAGCCATCAGCCCAGAGCCTGACGCGGGGCTCGAACTCACGGACCGCGAGATCGTGACCTGGCTGAAGTCGGACGCTCAACCGACTGCGCCACCCAGGCGCCCCTCTTCTTTTTTTTAACGTAAGCACCAACAGGCCACCTGGCTGCCTTGCCTCCCTCAGTTATTCCAACAGTTAAACTCTGCCACCCCCACCTCCATGTTGCCCCCCGCCCGGGGCTGTGGAACTTAAGACATAAGGAGGTGATGTCACCATGCTGAGGGCCAGAACAGAAGAGAGCCCTCCAACCTGTCACCACTCTACCAGTAAATAGTGTCTTCCCAAAGGCTGAAGCCACATCGCTCTCTCGCTCTGAAAGGATGGACGGAGCTATTGAACTGGAAGCTCTAATGCGTGCAAGGTCATGGGGTTTGAGAGCCGAAGGGTCGCTCTGACTCCTCCAATTGTTCATTTTGAAGACACTCCTCAGAGATAGTTCCTGCTTGTCCATCTGGAATGACGAGCAATGAGAAGCACAGACGTTATGGGTTTCAAACATGAACACCTACATCATCTGAACTGCTCGTTGGAAAGAGTTCTCATTTCCAAATGATCCTTCAGGTGACCGTAACAGATTACAGACTTAATTGCATCCTGTTCATAGCCACAGAATGTTTCAGCTGAGTGGCTTCTGTTGCCAACGGTTCCCCCTCGAGGAGGAAGGAGCTCACGCCCTCCCAAGTCGTCTGTAAGAACAGCCTCTGGCCAGTCCGAAGACCAGGTGGTACTGAAAAAGCCCTCCAGCACAGCAGCTGAGCACTGGTTTCGAAGTCTTAGAGCTCTGCATTCAAATCCTCCTCCTGCCCCTGCATCGGGCCAAAACTCAGCCTCTTCACGCCTCGGGTAGCTGACTATCAGATGTAGATTAGAAAAGCATTTTCCTCATTTGGGTTACCGGGAGATCACGTTAAGTGACACTAAATGGCATGAGCTTCACACAATAACTACCACCTGGTAAGCACCGAACAGACGTTAGCTATTACGATTATACCAGAAATAACTAGAACGTTTGGGGGTAATGCTGAAGCCCAAGCTGGAAGGAGAGAGGACGCGTCAGGCTTCAGGGGCCTCACGGCAGTTCTAGGCAGCCAAGGAGACAAATCCCACGAGATCAAGCAAGGGAGAGAAGATGCACAAAAGCATGCAGGATCTGGCACTTGGAAAGATTAGAGTCAACAGAAACCACAGATAAGCAAACGCCCTCTAGTACCGTGCCAGATGCTCTTGTGGCTCTCAAAAAACGTTCCGCAACATCGGACAACCCAACATCCACATCCAGAAAGAAAGACTTGTGAGGTCAAAGAGTAGCTGGTGTCTATAATACAGGCAGATACAGACATTGAGGAGAAGTATCGTTTACTGAGCACCTACTATGTGCAAAGTGTGGCATAGCCACTTCGGCAGACATTATGCCATGGACGCCTCACGCTACACGGAAGAACTGGAACCCTTGCCTCTTTTTGTTTAAAGGTAAAGAAGTCAAGGCTCGGAGACGTTAACGTACTCAAGGTCATGAGTCAGGACGCGGGGGCACCGGAGTCTGAAACCCAGCTAACTCTGAAATTGCCATTTTTTTTACTCACTCCATCTTGAAGTTTCAGAGAAGACGGGCAGGTGCTGAAGGGCTTCCAGAGATGGCTGGCCCCTCTGCGGAGAGGAAGCGTAGAAGATTGTCCTAAGGTCCCGTGTCACAACTGAAATATCAGCCTCTCGTGTTTTCCTTCAAATTCCCATTGTCTGATCCCAGTTGCCGTTTCCTGCCAGAAAAGCAAAAACATGAGGATTCGACTCTGAATCCGTCGTTTCCTGACCTTTGCACTTACTTCCTCCGCAACCGTGATTTTCCACTTCCAGTCGAGCTCGTGAAGGAGTGGCCCCGCCTTCCCTCAAGCGGTTTGTTCCGAGGAGACACTGGATTGGCGGTGCCCGAAACAGAGGCCCCGGTCAAGGAAGAAGGAAGGTTGCCAACTGGGCAAGAGGCCTTAACGAACGGAAACGCGATTACAAAGCGTTCCTCCAGATCGGAATTTGCATACAATGAAATACACACTGAGGGAACCCATTGAATAATGAAAGCTAGGTCACAGGCATGATGTAGAAGTGGCCTTAACACAAGGCGTCTTGATCGCCGAGCTCGCAAGTCAGTCGCGATTTTTCGTTTCCAAAAGTGCCATTGCTCTAGATTACACGTTTGTTTGCTTTTTTTTTTTTTTTATTTACTTATTTTGAGAGAGGGAGAGAGAGCACAAGCAGGGGAGGGGCAGAAGGAGGGGGGGAGACAGAATCAGCGTGGAGCCCAACGCGGGGCTCAAACCCACAAACCCGCAAGATCATGACCTGAGCCGAAACCAAGAGTCAGACGCTCAACTGACTGAGCCACCCAGGCGCCTCTCTCTGTTACATTTAGAACCGCGGTTGGGGCGCCTGGGTGGCTCCGTCGGTCAAGTGTCCGACTTCGGCTCAGGTCATGATCTCGCGGTTCGTGGGTTCGAGCCCCGCGCCGGGCTCCGTGCTGACAGCTCACGGCCTGGAGCCTGCTTCGGATTCTGTGTCTCCCTCTCTCTCTGCCCCTCCCCTGCTCACACTCTCTCTCTGTCTCAAAAATAAATAAAACATTAAAAAAAAAAAAAAAAGAACTGTGGTTTGTCCCCTGGAAAGCAGCTGAACATCTTGTCCCCTGTACCTAAGACACGTGATGACAAGGTTCATGCACACTCCTCATCCAGCCCCATATGTGGATTCAATCTGGAATGATTCTTTACAAGGGGATTTGAGTTTAGCATTGCATGGGAAATGCCTGTGTCAAGAATTCAGTAACATGTTAGTGCACTGTGTCGAAACAACTATGCTGGTAAAACACTTCTCATTTCGCTCCATCAGAGAACAATAGTATCACACACAACTCAGCATACGCCATCTCATCAGGTTTCCAGAACATACTGTGATCAGTTTACCTGCAGTCATTGTGTCTCTTGTCCTGTGTGAAAGGCTGGAGTTTCCAGCATTCTGGATCCACTACGGAAACTTTTTCCTTCGTGCATCTTTCCCAAAGGAACTCTGTTTCGGGTATGATTATATAATCCCAGAGAGAAGCTTGCCCGTCGACCCCAAATACTGCCTTCTTCAAATAATGAAATGGAACCCAGGGCTTATAAATAACGTGCACTTCACCTAGGTGGCAATCGGTGGAACCGAGCTTAGAACCCGCTGACTTATAGACACATGTGGGTAAAGCAAGGGTTCAGCTAAGGCAGGGCAAAATTCGAAGGGGAGAAAATGAAAGCCAAGGTGACATCTGGTTTTTAAGTGAGAGAATATATATATAAAAAAGCAAGTGGCCCACATAAGTACTCAATAACTATTTGTCAATCGAAAAATAAATAAATAAATAGGGGCGCCTGGGCGGCTCAGTCGGTTAAGCATCCGACTTCGGCTCAGGTCACGATCTCCGCGTTCGTGAGTTCGAGCCCCGCGTCGGGCTCTGTGCTGACAACTCGGAGCCTGGAGCCTGCTTCCGATTCTGTGTCTCCCTCTCTCTCTGCCCTTCCCCCGTTCGTGCTGTGTCTCTCATTTCAAAAATAAAAAATAAACATTAAAAAACCACACAAAAATAATAATAATAAAATAAAATCAGTGAAGTGCAAAAAAAAAAAGGTTTCATCTGGTTTGTATCTGGTTTAATTTGCGTGAAAAGAAATGCACAGTTTCTCATATTTAAAAATAGACCCTTTTAAGCAAGCAAGGAAAATAGTATGCTCTTGGGGATAGGATGAGAATCTCTAATTTTATATCAACTCAACATACGAGATTTCAGATTGATATCTTATGAAGCAATATGTAGTAATATATCATTACCTCAAAGTTCACATTTGTAGAATCTGAAATGTCTAAGTAACAAATTATAAAGGGCATCAGTAACATGCAATTTTAAGCATCTTCTGTTACCTTCTGAGGACAAATTCTATCCCGGCACTTGCTGCAAGAGAAAAGGCTCTTATAGAAGTCAACAGCCTTTGAGTCGAATCCTAGGCTAGCCACTAACCAGCTCTGTGGTCACCGAAGAGTCACTTAACATTTCTGGGTCTCCGTGTCTTCAACTGTAAAATAAACATGTCCACTCATGTGATCTCCATAGCCCTTTCTTGATCAAAAGTGCATGATTTGATTTTTTTTTTCCTCCCCAAAAGACCAAGAAGAATAGAGACAGTGATGGATACGACCATAGCTCTGAGGGTGGCTAGAAGCCTTGCTCAAAGGAAGAAGTCAACAGCCAGGGGTCCCACTGAGAACAAGAGACGTCCTGGGAATTCATGTCTTCTTTGACATTCTCCTTCCCCCTCCTTCCCATCTCCTCCACCCCTTTAGGGGATCCCATGCATTACGGGAGTCGGGACCTCTGGCCCACCTTTTACAATCAGGGCTCTTTCCCAAGGACCTCTGGTTTTTCCCTACCTGTCCCTCTACCTTCGTGACTTGGAATTTCCGGGACGTCTCGGCGTAAACACCTCTCAGAGAAGGCACACATTCAATTTTGCAAGGGGAGGAAGGTAGCAGATAAGACTGCAAAATCAAAACTTCAACTTAGGGAATGCTGTGAAGGAACTTGATGGTGGATAGGAGCCAATATGTGAGAACTACGCCGGGCCGGGGGTGGGGGGTGGGGGCGAGGTGCTCTCTTCTGCTTTTCGGGAGGTCCCAGAGCTTCTCACCCACATATGACTTGCAGCCAGCCTTCCAGGTTAGGAACTTAGACGACTGTGAAAACAGAGCTCCAGCTTCTTAAATGGATGTGTATTTTGGGGTGGGTTGGCTCTAATTTCCTTTCCCTGACTCTTAAGTGGGTTGTCCGTATTTCTTCCCAATATATTCTTTCTCCCACCATGTCAACCCTCCCAACCACTATTCAGTGCTTTGACATTTACTGCTAATAAAAATAATACTACTTATCATCTGAAAGTTAGTAGTATAGTTTGAAAGTCTTATGTACATTTATTTTTCCTTGGATTTATGTCACCCTCTCCTCCAAGCAAAGAATAAACAAATAAAAGCACTTTGTCAAATTTATAACCTACTCAAATTCAGAGATTCCTGAATAGGAAACAGACCAGGGACACTTGGCCAAGATTAACTTAACTAGAAAACCAAAACCTTACCTATGGTGCTTCGAAGAAAGATGTCAGTCTTTGAAGATTGTATCCACACACAAAATGTGAAAAGTGGATAACTCGGGCAAAATTACCTCAGTAACGGAGGACTTCCAGATTTACCTTTTCCCAGAAATGCTCAGGTAACAAAGGCGAAGGGGGTTTTCTGGCCTCAATTATGTCCTAATAATTGTTTCAATTCTCTGCTTCCTTTTGAGTGTGAATATCCAGGCTAAAAGGCTTTAAAAAACAGGCCGAGAAGGTTTCCCAGACGTGAAATAGATTTTACAAAAGAAACTTCTGGCAAGTTTAATGTAAGTAAATCAGAAACATATGGGCTATGTTTCCCTCAAAATACCCATGGGTTTGAAAGCCCAGAAAACACATAAAAAGTAGAGGGAAACTGTTTCCCAAAGCTAAGCTTATTTGAGAAACTTCATGCTGTACCAGAAAGCCTGGCTCGGCTCCCCAAAGCAGAGGATGAAGTCAGTGGTCAGGAAGTCCCCCAGCCCCTACCCTATTGCTTACGCCAGTCTTCGTTGCTGAGGATGATGTGACTGATGGCCCTATGACCTGTGCCTGTGGGTGTGACTGAGAAAAGCATTGCTCAGTGCTTCCCATACTGAAGACATGACTTCATAGCTCCTTTGCAATCATCTGCACTGAATGTTTACACAGCCTGTGTCTGTTCTTGAGGGCTTCGCATGCTAAACAATCGGGCTGGTGGTAAGCGTACGTTTACTGAACGCTTCAGCATGTGCCCCCTGGGAAGGATAACAAAGAAATGGACAGTCAGATGCCGGCCCAGGAGGTGCGTTGTAGACGCACACTCGGAAGGGACTTTACGATTCCTGAGTTCCTCCCTCCAGCCTGTGTGGCAATTCGGGCTACCATTTCCAGTTCACATAGTGGGAGGAAAACTGAGAGCAAGAAAAACAAAACAAAACAAAACAGCTTGAGTAGGGAGAGTCAGAGAACCTGAGATCAGGTCCCGGTAAACATGACCTACGACCTGTCAACTGACCCCTCAGAGTCTCGGTTTCCATCAATTAAAAGGGAATAATGGTCAAATCAACTACAGGCGTTCCCTAGGGCACCTCTATAAATATTATGTCTCTTCCCCACCCAGGTCCTTAAATAAATAGAAAAACAAAACCGAGAGGACGATCGAGACTAGAATTTTCACCTTTGTTCCCGAGGGAAGCCAGGTGAGACGACAGAGTGGAATGAGAGATAAACTGGGCTTCCACTTGAGCCCCAGAAGGAGGCAGACGGGTTGCTCAGTCCCAGGCCACTCTGGGCTGGGGCAGGTGTCCACACGCTGGGGGGATGTCAAATTAAGGCTTAGGGCTTGAGGAGTAGAGGAAATCTCAGACTCTCAGTAGACAGGTCACTCCCAAAAGGAAATAGGAGAGCCAGGCTCAGCTCAGCTTGTCCAGGTTATTCTTTCCAGACTACCAGCCAGATAGCTCCTCAGCTGCCACGAAGAGGAGTTGATGATCGGGCAGAGAACATCCAACGGTGACTCATAAGATGTGTTTTCTTCACCCAAATGGAAGTATTAGGAGAAGCCTGCTAAACAAGGGAAAGCATGTGAAAGCCTTCTATGCTTTTGCTCAATTCATCCAACATTTATGCAACATCTACTATTTGCTCAGTCCTCACAAACTTAGTTTAAATAGGACGTTGTTCCTTATTTAAGATTACAGTCTTGGGGCGCCTGGGTGGCACAGTCGGTTAAGCGTCCGACTTCAGCCAGGTCACGATCTCGTGGTCCGGGAGTTCGAGCCCCATGTCAGGCTCTGGGCTGATGGCTCAGAGCCTGGAGCCTGTTTCCGATTCTGTGTCTCCCTCTCTCTCTGCCCCTCCCCCGTTCATGCTCTGTCTCTCTCTGTCCCCAAAAAAATAAAAAAAAAAATTAAAAAAAGAAAGATTACAGTCTGGTAGGAGAAAGAGACAAGGAAGCCAAAAATGACAGTACACAACGGATGTGCTAAGTAAGATACTGAAGTCTGCACAAAGTGTAACCAAAGTGCAGAGAAGGGACATCTAATTGAAGGGACAGCTAGGTGAGCCTTCTTTGTGGAAATGACATTCGAGAGCTAAGGTCTAAAGAATACAAAGGAACCAAGTGGTGAGAGAAACCAAGATTTGGGGAGACCTTCAAGGCACAGAGAAGTCCAGAAGAAGCCACAAAGGAAAAGGATGGGACATTTCAGAGAACTGAAAGTCATTCTGCATGATTGTAGGAGAATTCATCTTAACGTTAACAGGAATAATCAGAAAAGAGCATGACAAGGGCGCCTGGGTGGCTCAGTCAGTTGAGCGTCCAACTCTTGATTTTGGCTCAGATCATGATCTCAGGGTTCATGGGACTGAGTTCCATGTCAGGCTCTGGGCTGACAGTTCAGAGCCTGCTTGGGATTCTCTCACTCCTCCTCTCTGCATCTCTTTCTGTCTTTCTCTCTGTAAATAAATAAATGAATAAACAAAAAAGCAAAAAGACATGAAAAAAGATGTGAGGTGTATATGTGTACACATATACACACATACACTGGAATATTACCCAACCATAAAAAATAATGAGATCCTGCCATTTGCAAAGACACAGATGGACCTAGAGGCTTTGTGAAATAAGTCTGACAGAGAAAGACAAATACCATATGATTTCACTCATATGTGGAATCTGAACAACAAAGCAAAACACAAAGGCAGAAACAGACCCATAAATACAGAGAACAAATGCGTGGTTGTGTGAAGGGGAGGAAATGGGGGAATGAGCAAAGTGGGTGAAGGTGAGTGGGAGATACAGGCTTCCAGTCTTGAATGAATAAGTCGTGGAGGCAAAAGGCACCACATAGGGGAGATGATCAATGATATTGTAACAGTGTCATATGGTGACAGATGGTAGGTACACTTGTGTTGAGCACAGCATAAGGTATACACTTGTTGAATCACTATATCACACACCTGAAACTAATGTGACATTATGTATCACCTGTACTTCAGTTTTAAAAATTAAAGGACTTAATTTAATTAAAATCTCTGACATCTGAAAAATTTCTGATTAACAAAACAGGAGTATGTGTGTATGTGCGTGTGTTATAAGTGGAGACTAGAAGAATGCATCCCAGAGTATTAACAGTGGCTATACCTGGCTAATGGGATTGTTAATTATTGTTTTTCACTTATCCTTATTTTCTATCACAGACATTTATAATTTTTTTTTTATTTTAGAGTGAGAGAGAGAGCAGGGGAGAGAGGCAGAGGAAGAGAGAGAATCCCAAGCAGGCTCCACATTCAGCACAGAGCCTGACGTGGGGCTCAATCCCATGACCGTGGGACCATGACCTGAGCCAAAATCAAGAGTCAGATGCTCACCTGACTGAGCCACCCAGGTGCCCCTACAAACTTTTTTATGAAATTACTAATAACTGACATGATCACAAGTTTTCCATGTAAGTTACCCTTTCAAATGGTTCCCAGCATTAGGTTCTTTTGTATAATATTTCTGGCTCTTTGCAGCAATCAATAATCGGGTCCCATGGTTCCAGGTTACGGGGGCACTCTTCCTGCTTCTCTACCACCACACTGGAGACCTTCCAGACGATTTGCAGTGAACATTAGGTGAATACAGCGGTACGGTGCCTCCCTGGTTCCCATTGGCAGGATTCATCCAGTTGCAAGCTCAGGAAAGAGGTCAATTTCTTCATTCATTCATTCATTCACCAGTGTTTACTGGGAGAGACCCTGTCCTTGGTGCTGAGAGTAGAGCCACAAAACAGACTCATCCTGGCCGCATGTAACACACCGAAGAAAAGAGCTACGAAGACTCACGTTTCACTCCTACAGAGAAGACTGTGTGTTTTTGCACCTTTCTGCAGACACCGTTGCCCTATTTCATTTCCTTTGTGTTTCCACAGATAAATATGTCAAGATCAGCCTGATACACTTGTTTTTGGATGCATGAATATTTCCCTTTTATTTCACATAAATACGGTATATACAAAGCAAGCTATACACATTCCTCTCCATTTGATCTTTCACTTAAAAACATATCTTGAAGGGGCACCTGAGTGGTGTCTGACTTTGGCTCAGGTCATGATCTCACGGCTTGGGAGTTTGAGCCCCGTATTGGGCTCTGTGCTGACAGCTCAGAGCCTGGAGCCTGCTTCGGATTCTGTGTCTCCCTCTTTCCGCCCCTCACCCGCTCACACTCTCCCTCTCTCTCTCTCTCTCAAAAATAAATAAAAAATATTAAAATAAAAATAATTTTTAAAAACATACCTTGAAGATGACATCATAGCTGGATAGATATGGTGAATACTTGATTTTGCATATAAGCAAGCATGACTACATTTCTAGAAGTAAAATATGCACCTGGGATTTTGATAGACATTACTAAATTGTTCCCCGTAAACATCCCAATTTACTCTCCCCCACCCCCAGTGCCCCGCTGTCTAGCACCCTTCCTAACCCAACATGCTATCAAACTCTGGATTGGGGCCCAACCAGTACGTAAAAGGCGTTAGTTCATTTTTGTTTTCATCTGCATTTTTATTGTGAGTCCAGAATATGCTTGCACAGGATTAAAGAACCATTTTGCTAAAAGCCTGTTTATTACTACCACACACAATCTCTTTAAGAGACAAGGACTTGTATTCCAGGAGAAAAAGGAGTCCAGCACGCTCCAGGAGAAAAAATAAAAAAGGACAACCGTGTGCAGTACAAATGTGTTCTCAACCACAACTGTGAAGCAATTGACTACGCTTTCCACCTATAACCTGAGCATTCAAAAGCTGCTTTCTGAGACTACGGCAGAGAAATCACAGAGGGGACAGAAACCAACACGCAAGGGCTTGCTATACGCCAGGTCCCAAGCTCTATAGACACTCTCATTTAATCCTCCTAACATTTTTAATCCACGAGGCTTGGAGAGGTTAAGTACATGCTCAAACTCACGTAGATTATGAATGGCAGAGAAAGGACAGAAGCCAGGTCCTAAAGCCAGCACCCATTTTTGGTGCGTAACACCACACCACCTTTTGCTCCGCTAGGGTGTTTGAAGGGCCTGCCTTCTGAGATTCACAGGCTAAGAGGCCATCTTTTGGCTTTCATCATGACCTTCTACGCAGAAGTGTACTAGGGTAGTGCCTATCTCTGGAGCCCAGACGTAGACCTCGATAAGATTTCTCACGCTCCCAGCCTCCCGTGAGACTGACCTGTCACTTGAGACTCGACACTGAATTAACTTGCCGAATTACTGAACATACCCAATTATCAGTACCAGGAATCATTCAGAGATTTAAATGTTATTTATAAGACCCCCCAAAATGGCTGGGAGCTGGTCTATGCGTTGCAGAACTGCGCCATTTAAAGCCGGCGAGGTAGCCCAGGTGATTTCTCAGCGGCATGCTGGTGAGTCACGCTGGGAAGGAACACAACAGAACCCCACAGCAGTGCCTTGAGAGAACCACATCTGACAACTGCAACCTCCAAACGAGAATTCCAGCCCTTGGTGTCTCCCGACCTCTCATCAGAGTCCCTAACCGTCCGATGCAGAACAATCGGAGGACAGCGTCTTCCTCGGGCACGGGGCAGTAGCTAGAGATTAGTTCAGGCAAAGCAATCCCTTCCCACGTAAGGGGTAAAGAGCCCATCAGAGGAAATGTTGCTTCGAGATTTCAAAACATCCACAATGTGTGCTTCCCAGCAACCTGCCCACACTGTGATGCTCCCTGTGGGGGACGACGCAGGGTGTGGTCTGGGGATGATGCACTGCTGGGCCACCAAGACGAGATAATTGCGGAAGTTGGGAAATAAGCATTTAGGAACTTTTCTAGCAACTTGGCAGAGTAATTTTACGTCTGTGGAATCTAATAATAAAAAAAAAATTGGGGCTTGCAAAAAAATTTTATTGAAGCCATTAAAATGAAGAAGTGTTTTGACATGTGACAAGTGCTCACACGACAGGGTCGCAATTACTCAGGATAAGGAAGCCCACGTGCGCTCTAGCACATAACGAAGGGTTTCCAGGGTCCCCTCCGTGGGAGGGCCGCATGGGGCATGGTGCCTGCGTGCTGGATCAGTAGAACCACAAGTCCACCACCGCAGGGCTTTGGCCAAAGTTGAAACTACCCCCAGGACTACCGTCACACAACTGTTGCAAATGGAAGTTGTGTTTAACATGTGCAAAGTGGTAGTGGCACCTGGGTGGCTCGGTCGGCTGAGCGTCTGACTTCGGCTCAGGTCACGATCTTGCGGATCATGGGTTCGAGCCCCACCTCGGGCTCTGTGCTGACAGCTCGGAGCCTGAAACCTGCTTCGGATTCTGTGTCTCCCTGTCTCTCTCTGCCCCTCCCCCGCTCACACTCTGTCTCTCTCTCTCTCAAAGATAAAATAAAAACATTGAAAAGTTTTAAAAAAAAGAAAGAACTGATTTTGTACTTTAAAAAAAGAAGAATTGGGGTGCCTGGGTGGCTCAGCAGGTTAAGTGTTTGACTCTTAGTTTGGGCTCGGATCATGATCTCACAGTTTACGAGTTCGAGCCCCGCATCAGGCTCTGTGCTGACAGCTCGGAGCCTGGAGCCTGCTTCAGATTCTGTGTCTCCCTCTCTCTTTGCCCCTCCCCCACTCATGCACGCGCACGCATGCTCTCTCTCTCTCTCTCTCTCTCAAAAATAAATAAACATAAAAAACAAGTTTAAAATGTGCCAAGTGGCTTCTTTGGAGAGAAACTTCCATTTGCCATTTCAAGAGAGGTCAGAGCCAAGACCTCCGAGAAAATAATTGAGGAGTTATGTCACATACTCCAGAAATCCGTATCGAAGACATGGGGATAACCAAATTCCAGAGAGCTGTCAAGAATTCCCGAAGGATGTGCTAAGTGAAGGAAGCCAGACACAAAAGGATAACTATGTGTGATTCCACTCAGAGGGGGTACTTAGACTAGGTAAATGCATAGAGACAGAGTAGAAGAGTGGTTCCAGGAGCGGGCGGGGAGAGGTAGGTGGGGAGTTAATGTTTAATGGCTACAGACTTTCTGTTTGGGACCATGAAAAACTTCTGGAAATGGATAGTGGTGATGGTTGCATAACATTGCGCATGTACTCAATCCCACAAAATTGTACACTCAAAAATGGTTAAAACGGCACCTAAACCTACCATAGCACTGTATGTTACCTATACTGAAATTAAAATGAAAGCTGGCTAAAATTTTACAGATGGTTCCAATTGTAAATGTTGTGTACATGTGACCACAATACATAAATAAGAACTCCCAATGGGCCGTCTGAGTGCTAATTGCTTATTTCAAACAAAAACAGAACAGCTTCCAATAAAGCAGCCTCTCTCTGAGGCCTGAGTGAACACCAAAAATTAATTGATTATTTAATTAATTAGTTAATTCAAGTACAGAGTTCATCCCATTTGGGTCTGGTTATTGCACTTGTAAACCAGAAAAAGACCTTTTGCTCCTCGTGAGAGACTCAGGAGTAAAACAAACAAACAAACAAAAACAAAAAAACAAAACAAAAAAACCCACATTATTTAAAAATGCAGTCAAGAATTCTGCCAGGATTAAAAACCCCCTGTGATTCTCTGCATCAATAGACACTCTTAAATTATCCCATCTTATTGAAATTGTCCCCACTCCCATGCAAAATCTGTCTCCTTACCTACGACCTGAGCTGATTCGACTAATCAGATTTGCTGGGTCAGACCACCAGCCTTCATGTGTAAACCTGCAAATGCTCTACGTAGTTCAGGAGGGTATCATTCCATAAGACATATTCTATTCTTCATTTAAGATCTATACGAGTCTCCAAACCAGCTCTCAACAAACTATACTCCATAAATTTTAATGGTTTTATATTCTCTCAGGACGCTTACATCTTTCTCCATCCTTCTGAATCACGATTAGCCTAGATGTTCTCCAACGTATCCATTCGGCAGCCTCTCCTTGTGTCTGTAGCTTCTCGCTTGGCAATCCCATCCACCCTCTCAAGTTTAGTAAATGCCGTCTTTCTCACTATGAGTCTGAGCTATTTCTCGCCAGCCTCAGGTCTCCATGTTGATTTCCTACTGAACAACTCCACAGTGGTGTCCCACAATCGCTTCAAACTTGGCGTGATTGAACATTTATCACCTTACCTCCCAAACCTGATCCTATTCCTGTGTTAGGCAGGCGTTTCTACAAATGACACCACCTCCATCCTCCCAGTGACCCAAGCGTGAAACCTTCCTGGACTTCGGTGAGATCCCTCTAAGTTATCCCCCGCCTTCTGGTTTTCTTCCCCTCAACCGATCTGGCACATTCCCTGATTAAACTACTCCTCAGCCCATCTGAGGTGTCAGAAACCAGAACAATAGTTGATCATTCTATGCAAAGACTAGAAAGTTCCAAGGACCTCAAGTCACACAAACCAGAGGTCAGTGAAAGCACAGGTACGGAGAGCTAGAATTGTCCTGGGATTTGATAATGGGCACCCAGAAGCTGGAGATGCCCCACCAAACTGCTAAGCCTAAAGACATTACCCCTAATATTTACAGGGGCAGCAGCAATTATAATATATCCTCCCAGCCTATAAGATGGAGGTCAGCACCACTGTCAGAAAGTGTTGGGTGAGTGAGGGACACGTGGGTGGTTCAGTCGGTTGAGCATCCGACTCTTGATCTCAGCTCAGGTCTTGATCTCGGGGTCCTGAGTTCAAGCCCTGCACTGGGCATGAAGCTTACTTTTTAAAAAAATGCTAGATGGGGGGCGCCTGTGTGGCTCAGTCGGTTGAGCATCCAACTTCGGCTCAGGTCATGATCTTACAGTTCATGAGTTCGAGCCCCACATCAGGCCCTGTGCTGACAGCTCAGGGCCTGGAGCCTGCTTCAGATTCTGTGTCTCCCTCTCTCTCTGCCCCTCCCCCACTCATGCTCTCTCTCTCTCTCTCTCTCTCTCTCTCTCTATCAAAAATATTTTTAAAAATTTTTTTAGTTTTAACAATGCTAGATGAGTTGGAGACTTTGCAGGATAGGATGGGGGAAGCTATTCAATCTCTCATCATGTATTGAGCATCATTTATGCGCCAAGCACTGTACTAGGGAGCTAGAGACACGGAGAAGCAAGCCACGTCGGAATTCCCAGTTCAAAGAGAAGACACAAAATTGTAACACAGGGTGATCCTGTTTTGCTACAGATAGTTGCAGGACATCGGAGGACAGAGAGAAGAGTCCCCAGTACTGTCGGGAGCTTGGGTGCAGGGCTACAGATTATGGAAGCCTTCACAGAGGCTGCTACCTCTGAAGTTTGAGCTGGCATTTCCAGGACAAGGAAAGATCACTGTAAAGGAGAAGAGCCCTCCAGGAAAAAGAACCACGAGTGCAGAGTGAGGACAGGAGAGCACATGGGCTCTGAGGAAATAGCTAGTGTTATGGCATGGCCATGAAGGGCGGTGGTGGAAAATGATGCTAGAGAAACATTCAGGTCCAGGATCACACAGATTTTTGTGCTATAAGCTAACCTGGACCCTTGACCTTCTCCCGGGACTGAGAAGCAAGGATCACAAATCACAATTAGCCCTGAGAGTACGAACTTACATGTACGTCATCTGTCAACTCTTCTTGTTTCGTAACCCAGGAAAGGAGTTACAATGGGAAGCAACAATTTGCCCAGGGCGTTCTGATGATCCTCGCATATTACACTCACTCATACAATAAAAATCCCACATGCAGAGTCTCTGCTAAGAGCTAAGGCTGACCGTGGAAAATAGATTCGGTGACGTGAGGGGAGTGAGGATAAGGTAAAGCCCCTGGTCCAGGGCACTCCTCTTGAAAGCAAGCCTGAAGGAAGCAATCGGCATTTGCAGAAAGAATAGATTGCACACAGACTTAATGAGGAAAAATAAACACCTTTCAAAGGCAAGCGAACACTCCCTGTAAGTCATTCCGAGCCAAATGTGCCAAGCCCCAGAATGTGCTAGCAGCACTTACGGTCCTAATACCCCAACAGCCGTAAGATAAACAATTAGCCTTCGTCATAATCAAGAACAAATGGTCAAACACAAGCACACAACCTCTCATCTGAACGTTTTAAAGGGTCGCTTTGTTCTTTTCGGCTTATGTGTTTGTTGCAGGGGCAGCAAAGGGAATTCTCAGCACGGTGAAGTTTTGCTGATGCAAGGAGCTTAGGTTGATTAAATAGAGACCGTGGGGGTACAATCAAGCATCAACTTTAGACCTGGATGGAGCAAGATTTGAATGACAGCTCACTCACTTAGTAAATATGACTTTGAACCGATTTCCTTGCGTCTGTGAATTTCTCTAAATTGTGTGGCACAGCGCCAGGCACAAAGTAGACGCTCAGATAGTCACGGGTTCCATTCCCACCTGTCACGCTCACGTGAGAGAGTGTTGGCAAAAATAGCCATAGTGATTCCCCTTTCTATATCTATGTCCCTTCCCACACTGCCTTTGGGCTTGCCAAGTGGCTTGTTTTGACAAACGACACGGAGGAAATGTGGCATCTTGAAGCAGACACCTGAAAAGTGTGCACTGGAGCTTTTTCCTCTTTTGTTCCTCTTGGGAATCTTTAAATCACCACCGTGCAAACAAACCTGGGCTAGCCTGCGGGATGAGGAGAGACATGCGGCCAGAGCATCTTAGTAGCCCAGCCGACACGGAGCCGACCACCAGACCTGTAAGGTTGGCCATCATAGAACAGTCATCCGGCCCATTCTAAGAATGACCCAGCCAAACCACTAATCATAAGAAACAACAAATGTTAATTTTGGAATGGGTTGTTACGCAGCAAAAGCTGACAAATACACCCCTTAAGTGTTCAGAGCCCCCTAGTTTGTGGTCTCAGGTCTCTCCGTACTCACCGTTGGACATCAATACATCAACATAAAAATGATGTATCTCAAGACCGTAGCCGCAGAAAGGTCTCTCTTGCCTATAGACATTTCACCCCTACAACTTCTTAGGACCTCAAGTCCAGGGCTAGCACTAAACTCACTGTATTCCCCAACAAAATAAAATAAAATGTTTCTCTTCGGCTCTGTCCTCAATATGTAAAACATGAAGATTGCTCTCCACTATTCCTCCTTCACATCTTTTACACCCAATCGGTCACCAGGTCCTGTCAGTGCAACCTCTTAAACACCGACTGGCTCCTTCCCTCTTCCTTCTCCCTATTATTTCTACCCCATGAAAATCTCTTACCTTGGCTCACCAAACTATTGCAATAACCCCTCAGCAATTTCCTGCCTTCAGAATGTTCCCCCACCGATGTCACTTCCATGAACTCCCCAGCTGGAAGCTCTCTCACATGTCCCCACTGTATATGGGATGATGCCCAAACGCCTTAACCTATCACATATGTCTTGCCCAAACTGGCCCCTCCACTGCCACTTCCACCTTCCATCATATCCCGTGACACTTCAAGTTCCCCAGGGAGCCCCAGGGAGGCCTTTGCACCTGTTGTTTGCATAGACATGGCACGTCAGTCCTCCCTGTCCTCTTTTTGAATTTCTACTCATCATCAGATCCAACTCAGAAGTCACATCTGGTGTATAAAGCCCCCTCTCATCCTTATCCCCAAAGAAATCAATCTCCTCCTCTTCCAGACTATCACTGGGCTTTGTACATTCCTTGAATGTTGGCTATTACCACACTATATTTTAGCGAACTGTTAATAGTTCTCTACTCCCCGAGTCTCCAAACCTTTCCACGACCCTCCTTATTGCAGCATGGGGAAAAGGATCCAGTAGACAATGAGCAATCCCCAGGGCACCTGGGCGACTCTGTCAATCGAGCTCCTGACTCTTGATTTTGGCTCAGGTCATATGATCCCGGCATGGTGGGATCAAGCCCCGCACCAGTCTCCACACTGAGCATAGAGTCTCTTTAAGATTCATTCTCTCTCTCTCTCTCTCTCTCCCTCTGCCCCTACCCCACTCACGTGCAGTCTCTCTCTCTAAAATATAAATAAATAAATAAATAAATAAATAAATAAATGAATGAATAAGAGCATTCCCCCAGAAGTTCATCTGATGGATGAAATTTTAGCACCCTTCCCTTCTCTCTTACAATATGCTAGCTTCATGGGTCTGTCGCTAACAACTTCCAAATGCAAATACGCTCATTTTACAAAGTTTTGAACAAAACTGTTAACACAAAAATAAAATGTCCAAGATCCTCGGATTTAAGATTGCTTTTGCTATTCGGAGTTCCCAGTGAATTAGATGACGCAACCTCGTTCTGGAAGGCCATGTGCGGCCCTGGCCCAAAGGAAGAGGTTCTAAGAATCAGGAATCTGATGACTTTTATAGCAATCTTACATTCTGATCAAAGAGAGGAGTAAGAGATATGAAGGCGAGCAGTAGTTTTGGAAACTACCATAAAATTCTGGAGGCACCATATGAAATATGTCAAATCCCTTCCCCACTAGGGTGATATCCTGGCACGAGCACAGACATCATATTCTAGAGGGTTGAATTTCCTCTAGAATTAAGTTCCATAATTCTACGGGCCTGAGTCTATGGCAATGATTCCTAAGCCTGCCTATGTATCAATGTCACTTGGAAAGCTTCGGAAAGCCACCGTTTCCCAGGCTCTCTTCTCAGGGATTGTGATTCCACCAAGTTGAAGAGAAGTCTGGGAATTTTGTAGTTTTCAAAAACCCCAACAGGTGATTCTGATACAAAGCCCCATTTCAGAGCTGGGCCACCATATAGAAACTTGACCCGCTATCATTTTTCAGCTATATCTACCCACTACAGAGCAGTGTTTTCCAACGGGAATAGGTCTGTAATTTCATAACAACGGTTAAAGGAAATGTAGGATTCACTTTACATAAAGTCACCTCAGGGCACTTTCCTGGAACACATCTATTGCCCAAATATGGAAATTACCTGTAGAGTTTTGTATTTCAATATCTGTATTATCACCACGTTAAGCATGAGATTTGGTATAATCTTGGGCAAAACACTTTCCATATAAACGTACCTAAGTTTTTTTCCATAAAAATCAGTGAAACAATAATTATTTCATGTGTAAATATTTACAGCCACTGCCCAGGGACATATCTACACCGCAGAGTAAGATAAATGTCTGTGGCAGGATAAAAATGTACCGCCTGGGTGGCTCAGTCGGTTAAGCTTCTGACTTCGGCTCAGGTCGTGATCTCATAGTTCGTGAGTTCCAGCCCCGCATCAGGCTCTGTGCTGACAGCTCAGAGCCCGGAGCCTGTTTCAGGTTCTGTGTCTCCCTCTCTCTCTGCCTGTCTCCCACTCTGTCTCTCTCTCTCTCTCTCTCTCTCTCAAAAATAAATAAACATTAAAAAAATTTGTACCATCCACACATAGATAGACACTGGTTGCCTACCCACCCTCAGTGTTATTCTTGCCAGCAGGACCTATCGAATTCCAGGCAATGAATCATCACGAGTCCAAGTTAATTGCGGACAATTCTATTTCCCTTGGCAAGACGCTAACTTTGGCCGTCCTTCTTGCAGCTAGGGATAGCCTGTGATCTAGCACTGGACGCTGAGATTGGCAAGCCAGCCCGTTGATGGGCTTCTGGGAAATAGTTTTTTCCCTCCTTGATAAAGGGAGGATCCTTTTTTGTCACCCAGACCCATGCTTCCCTTCTTGAATGTAAAGGACTACAGCATGCTGACCGTGACGTGCTAAGTGCAAGGCCCAAATGCCCATAACCAGAGATGACGAGAAAGAGCCTAAGATCTTAACGGCATTAGAGAGTCATTGCTCCAACCACAGAACGAACAGCAGACCTCTTATTAGGAGAGACAAGTATCTGTATTGTTAAAACCACTGTGAGCCTTGATTTCCAGTACCTGCAGCCAAAAATACACCCTAACTGAATCAATTTCTGGTCAAGGTTAAGTATAATCTGCAGGAGGCAAGTAGGCATACTGGGGGTCAGAGTCTCGTGCCAGAGTGGAGAAATAGCCCCAAGGAAGAAGTATTTCAATAGCTGCTCCAAGGATATGCAGAAGACAGGAGGAAGGGAGTACAGGCATTAACAGCTTTCCCGGAGACCGTTTGAAAATAAGAGAAAGAAATAAAGAGGTTTCAAGTTTATCATTTGACATTCTAGTAGGGTTGTCTTTACAAGGGAAATGGATAAGATTTTTTTTTCCCCCAAAGATCTAAGTCAAAAACTTACAGGGGTCACCGAAACCTTCTTCACACATTCAACTACTTTTAATTCGCACTCCCCACCTTGAAGGCTCTGTCTGTGATCCTGTGTCCTGCCCAGGGGCACCACCCGAGAGAGGTCATATGACCATTTCAGGTCACATGAACTCCCTCTGGCCCTCGCCCTGGCTCTTGGTCAAAGGCTCTGGGTCCCTTTGGCTCTGGTGGTGGTCACTACGAGCAAGCTTATCGAGTCCCCCTGGCTTCTGAAAGCCATGCTACCAGGAGATTCTCACATCTGGAACTGGTTTCTGGAAAACATCAAGAAGTGCAACACACACTCTATCTCCTCTCTCTCTGGTTCTCATTCTCTCTGTAACACTTAAGGAAATTAAAAAGAACCTCTTGGTATATAACACATTGGCACATCAAAGTCCCCCAAGGAAAATATTTGAATTTCTTCCATCTATTTTCCTCGCCCGTTCTTTATGCCTCTCAATGAGAAGAAAGGTAGAGCTTACATTTTATGTCAACACAAAAGGCCTCCGTTTGTGTGCATTACTTATTAAAGTATTCAGCGATTCAATGTCAAGGTATGTATTATACATACTTTTTTTTTCTAGGCCATTATCAGCTTTCTTACAACACTATTATTCTTCAGCCCAGCTAATGCTTCTGTCAAAGATTTAGCAACAAGCATGGAAAATGTCAAACAGTGGGGAAGAAACCTAGCTGTTTCCACAACTGCACAAAAAGCCCAAGTTGTCTTTTATGGAAAAGCTGCATAATTCCGCCATGAACACCAACGGATGTTTTATCAGGGGACAGAGTAGCGGGGTAGTTTATTTGTTTTTCTCTGCACACCTGAGTCCATTTCCTCTGAATACATTGCCTTTCTTCTCTTGCCAATATACTTAATAAAATAGGGCCTATGTTGTTATCATTTTGCCCTCTTCCCAGGAGGTATCTGGCTTGGAACGTGACAGAAATCAGCCGAGGGAGTCAGTCCTGTTCTGTCTGCGGAGCAGTGTGATAAGATTTAAGGGGCACTAAAAGGCTCCTCTGGAGAAAAATATTTCCCCAACCTGCTTACCAGGGTGCCTGAAATTACAACCCTTCTGCTTTTAAGGCCCTGAGAGCCTCCATTAAAATGCAAATATGTGAGGTGAGTTATTTTATCAAACTATCACATCTTAGCTTGAATTAGTTTATGGCTTAATTCAAAATCCTGAAGTGATGGGACACAGGGCTGTTAAGTTTGAATGTGAGCAAAGATGATACAAAGGTTTAGGCTTTAAAATGTGTTGCCTAAGTAGCGGGCCCGGGTAGCGGGACAAAGTGAGAAAACAGAATATAGTCTGATGCCCCCCAAAAATGAGGTCCGAAGTTCATACAGAAGGGCCTGTGCTCTCGACAATCCTGGCTAAGCCACAGCCACATGTGGTTGAGAAGTTGTCATCCTCACGCTTCCAAGAGAAACTCGAGGAAGGGTCAATATGCATACGGCTTCCTTCCCCCCAACTTGACTTGGTGTCCTCAGTTGGATTTATTTACCATTTCTTTCCCTCCTGAGCGTGCTCGGGACTCTTACCCACTCCCTCCCCAGAAGTTTCAGAGGCTTCAGAGAGCCTACGGTGGACACTACCAGTGCTCATCCATGTCTCCATTTCTTCCCTTTCCCACCCTCTTCAAGTTGGTCATGGCTGACGTGGGCCAATGGCATATAAACAAAAATGGTGCGTATTACTTCCAGGCAGAAGCATGTAAGAGCTGGCTCACGAGTCTGCACACGCCCTTCTCCTGCCACGGTGGGCTCTGAAGCACGGTGAACTTGAGTAAAGAAAGATGCTACAAGGCCAAAGCAGCCAAGAACGGCGAACACAGAGAACAGCTACCTGGGAACATGCCCAGACTTACAGATGCTCGTAACCGAGCAAGAATCAGCTTCTGCTGTGTTAGATCACTGACGTTTTGGTGTTATTACTTCAGCGTAACCTAGTCTGCCCTGAGTGATCCTTACCCTGTGGATCACACCTCGGGAGATATCATCAGCCTCCCCGCCCCGTTACCATACACTTCTCATTCCACAAATGTTTATTGAGCACCTACGCTGTTGAGCAACTGTGCCAGACGATATTATAGGTAAAGGGATTTAGTAGCAAAGACGAATAGTAAACACAAAGTCCTTGGACGCAAGGAGGTTACATTCCAGCCAAGGAAGAAAGGTTGTAAGTCAGTTTATCTGTTGGGAATAGGTTTTGTCGAGGATAGCAGAAAACCCAAATAATATCAACTGAAGCAAATTATACGTGTAGTTGCTCTCAAATAAAATAAGTCTGGAGGTTGGCACTCCAAGACTCACAGGGCGGCTCTATAATGTCATCGGGGACCCAAACGCCTCCTATCTTTCTGATCCATCATCCTTAGCACCTGGCCTCCACCTTCCAGAGCACCTCGTATTCCAAAATGGCTGCCAGGGCTCCATTAGTTGCACCCTCATTCCAGCAGGAAGAAAGAGAAAAGAGGAAAGGCAAGAGGAGGTGTCTCCCCACTGAGCCAGGCCCGGCTAGAGCGCTTTCCCTGAAGCTCTAGTCCACAGGTACTACTTACAACTTATTGGCTACTCCTCCCTTCAAGGGAGGCTGCTAGGGAAATACAATCCCAGCTGGACATATTTTTGCCACCAAGTAAACAGGGTTCAGGGCGCCCCAGGCGGCTCAGTCGGTGGAGTGTCTGACTCTTGACTTTGGCTCAGGTCACGATCTCACAGTTTGTGAGATCAAGCCCCATGTCTGGCTCAGCACTGACAGTGCAGAGCCTGCTTGGGATTCTCTCTCTCCCTCTCTCCCTTTCTCTCTCTCTGCTCCCCCCCCATTCTCTCTCAATACATAAACTTAAAAAAAAAAGAAAAGAAAACAGGGTTCTATTGTTAAAGAAGAGAGTAAGTAGGCATATAACAGTCTCTTCCATGATAGATAAACAAACCAGGTTTAAACTGGTGATAGGTATTTTGAAGGAGGAAAAAAATGCGATCAAAAAAATAAAAACAAAAGAAAGAAAGCAAACAGCGTAGCTTTACCCAGGGTAGGGGAGAAGGCCAGGTGGCGCCGGAATGATGAGAAAAAGTCCTTCATGGAGATAGCTGGGGAAGGGAACCCCAGGCAGAGGGAACGAGGAGGGACTGATTACCAGCGCATCAAGGAAGGGAGCCCCCAGTTGGGGAAGCAGGGGGAGCAAGGAGGATGTGGCTGGAGATGAGGGCAGAGAGGCAGGGAGAGGCCAGGTCACGAAGAACCTTGCGAATTTCATCCCAAGCGTGTTGGGAGACAAGCAGGGGCTGAGAGACAAGCAGAAAGTGACATTACCTGAGTCTCCCTGAATCCTGTCATTCTGGGGGCTGAGTCTTGAAAACTGGTTTGTAGAGGGATAAAAAAGGTGCCCAGGAAGGAGGCTGACTCAGACATGCAGACAAGAGATAATGGCGCTAGACCCGTAGTAGGAGGGAGAGGCTGTGCTAAAAATGCCACCGCAACCAGAAACCATGAATTTTTGCTGCTGCAAAAAATTGCAGCAAGAACGAAGGTTCCTTAAACCCCATTGGCCTTGATGGGTAACTTTTGCTTCCAGAGTTTGGCTGCTCATCTGCAGCCTTAGAGAAAGTTGGGCTTTTCCAGAATCGGAGTCTTGCTCAGAGAGTATGATTGATGGGGGCCAAGGGGAGGCTGAGAAGGAAGGTTGTTGGGACAAGTCCGTGAGGTGGGGGACACTGGACTCCTAGCGGGATGCAAAGGGAAGCGATAGAAGACACCCCACCCTGGAGTTAGTCGCTTCTTGTTCCTCACCTGCGGCTAATGCCTGGCTCCCGCCAGCTATGGGTACACGGCCGGGCTATCTGCCTGCCACTGGGTGACCTGTACCACCTTGGTCTCATCTCTCAGATCGCCCTTGGCCTCATACTCTGCTGCCCACTGGTTGGTCCCGACCCCACCTCACCCAACCCAAGTGTTGGGCTCTCGAGCATCTCAGAAGAAAGAGAAAACTTGACTTACAGAGTCCAGTGGTTAAGCACAAGGGCTGAAGGCAGACCATGAGTTCGAATCAAGTCCCTTTACACTCAGCTGTGTCACTCAGAGTGAAAACTTACTCAACGCCTTCCTGCCTCAGTGTCTTCATCTGTAAAACGAGGCTGTTAAGATCTACCTCAGGAAGCTTAGGTGGCTCAGACAATTAAGCGTCAGGCTCCTGTTTTCGGTTCAGGTTATGATCTCGCAGTTCATGAGTTCGAGCCCTGAGTCAGGTTCTGTGCTGACAACGCGGAGCCTGCTTGGGATTCTCTCTCTCCGTCTCTCTCTCTCTCTCTGCCCCTCCCCTGCGTGTGCTCTCTCTCTCTGTCTCTCAAAATAAATAAATAAACTTTGAAATATATAAGACCTACCTCCTAAGGCCCTTGTGAAATTCAGACGACTTCATGAAAAGCACTCAGAAGATTACATAGCACACAATAAACCTCCCAATTAAAGTTATTCAATGTTTTCTTATCATCTTGCAGCACGACTCAGAGTGAATCCCACTCCCTCCTCAAAACCCCTCCCCACCCCAGCCTCCATTTATGCAACTTTCCCCGGCTCATCTTGGGTTTGCTATTCACAACACGGAGTCTGCGTCTTACGACACGCTGTCCTGTTCTCTAATTGTTGGGATCGCTCAGCTTGGCACTTGAACCCACGCTAATTACTGTATGCTAATATACAAAATCACACCCCGTCCTGATCCTTCACGTGCCTGTGCCTTAGCGCTTCTCTCCGATTCTTGGAGGAGATTCCCGCAAACCAATGGTAGCCCCCACCCCAGCACCTTCACGCTAAACGGTGCAGCGCTAAACAGCGGGTACAGATGTCTTAAGTACCGGGTACTGACAGGGGGCTTTCCATCTGGAGGACTCCAGTAATCCAGCGCGTCAAGGAACCTAACGGGAGTGGAGGGATGCTTCGGAATGAGAACCGGCATCTAAATCTCTGGTTAAGCCAACTGTTCTCCGGGCAGGGCCGATGCTGTCCTGAGGAGAATACTGTCTTGCATTATCTTCCTAAACGCCTCCAAATGCCTCAGGAAGTGGTCTGACCTAGTCAAGGTGAAAAACTACAACGTTCGGGGCACCTGGGTGGCTCCGTCGGTTATGCGTCCGACTCTTGACGTCAGCTCAGATCATGATCTCCCGGTCTGTGGGATCGAGCCCCGGGTTGGGCTCTGTGCTGACACCGCGGAGCCTGCTTGGGATTCTCTCTCTCCCCCTGCCCCTCCCCGGCATGCTCTCTCACTCAAAATAAATAAACTTTAAAAAAAAAAAAGCAATAAAAAATAAAAACTATGACTTTAGCCTGATCCTCAGGCCTCTTGGTCCAGTGGGGGGTAACTAGCCCTCAAAACAAACTCTTCCAGACCCTCTGCCCAGGGCGTCTCCCCCGATAAGGAGGAAAATTTCCGAGAGGAACTTAGGGGCCCGCTGGGAAGCTAACCTGCACACGGCCAGCTTTAGCTGAAGAAGGAGCCCCACACAGTCCAATAAAGAGCTTCTAGAGTGCAGGGCAGTATGCTTGGCCGCCAGAGGCCTCGTCTCTACACAGCCTCTGAACACAGCCAATACTGCTAAGGAGGGGTGCGGAAGAGAGATCAAGAACCAGAATCTGCAGCCAGACTGCCCACACTCCAACCACAGCCCGACCGCTCACTGGCTGCGTGACTTTGAGTTCCTTTCACTTCCCTGCGCCTTGAATCCTTCATCCGGAAAGGGGTCACTAGAACAGCTTCCAATGCTTACTTGTTTTAACGAGGATGAAAGGGTTTTAAATGGTCATAGAGCTCAGGACAATGCCTGGCTGTAAACATTATCCAAGTCTTTGGTAAATAATTTTGAATTGCATATCGTATTTATTCGTGTGTGTGTGTGTGTGTGTGTGTGTGTGTGTGTGTTGAGCATTTTAGGACCTGGGAAGGTAAAAGAATATCTTGCCTTTGAGAAACCCATGTTTTTTTTTAACAAATAGGCTGGGTTTAACAGCTCTGGGAAAGGAACTGGTCAAGTTCCTGCAAGAACTGAAGAAAGACAGGGGAGGAAGGAAGGAAGGAAGGAAGGAAGGAAGGAAGGAAGGAAGGGAGGAAGGGAAGGAGGGAGTGAGGGAGGGAAGGGAGACAAGAGAGGGAGGGAGGGAGGGAGGGAGGGAGGGAGGGAGGGAGGGAGGGAGGAAGGAAGGAAGGAAGGAAGGAAGGAAGGAAGGAAGGAAGGAAGAGAGGGAGGGAAGGAGGGAGTGAGGGAGGGAAGGGAGACAAGAGAGGGAGGGAGGAAGGAAGGAAGGAAGGAAGATAGAAGGAGTGGTGACCTCAGAGGTAACAGGAGAGGCCAAGCTAAGCCAGCATCTGTAACTGAGCAGGATACCAGGTGCAAGGGGGCAATTGAGTGATTCTCGACCTTACCTTGCACCTCAATCACCCAGCGGTGGGAGGAGCTGTTAAAACCCAGATTCCCAAGCCTCCCCTCCAGAGTTTCTGATTCAGTAGGTCTGGGTGAGATATGAGAATCTGCATTTCTTTTTTTTTTTAATATTTATTTATTATTTTTGAGAGACAGAGAGAGACACAACATGAGCAGGGGAGGGGCAGAGAGAGAGAGAGAGGGAGACACAGAAGCAGGCTCCAGGCTCCGAGCTGCCAGCACAGAGCCCAACGTGGGGCTCGAACACACAAAGCAAGAGATCATGACCTGAGCCGAAGCTGGATGCCCAACCGACTGAGCCATCCAGGTGCCCCAAGAATCTGCATTTCTAGTAAATTCCAAGGTGATGCTGATGCTGGTCTGGACACCCACTTTGAGAACAGCTGCCTTCCAGAATCAGAAAGAAGCATGGGCATAGACCCAGGACTGTGAAACACCCTGGCACTCTCTGGGGAGAGAAAAGTAGATTGGCATGATTGGACCCAAAGTGGCAAATGACAGCGGTGGGAAAAGGAGACAGGAGCTGTTCCCACAGCGAAGACACTTGGGCGAATCCTGTCCACTTGGAGGTGCTTTGGAAGTTTATGGCCTTGGGTGACATGATCAGCTTATAGTTCCAAAACTATCATTCTGGCATCAGGGTGCAGAACGTACTAGAACAGGGGGAGACTAGACAAGGGAGAAGGGCCATTAGAAGCCAGAGGACAATAACGAGGCCAGAGCTGGTGTGGCTGCAGTGTGGGAGGAGGAAAGAAACAGCAGTCTTGGGGCACAGAACTGAGCAGATGGGCAGAAGCCTGTATGGGATGTGAGGGAGAAGGAAGGACTAAAAGCTACTCCAAGCTGTTCCTCTCTGATGCAGGGGTGGAGGAGATCCTATCGACTGACAAAGGAATGCAAGGGACAGAAGAGATCTGGGGAGAAGAGAACGTCATAAATTCCATTTACAAGGTCTCTGTGGCATCCAGGGTGCCCATTAGGCAGCTAGAAATCCAGGTCTGGAGCTGAACAAAGAAGCCAGAAGTACAGCTGGGGGGCTGGGCACCTCTGTACGCAGGTCCGGGTTCGATCCAGGCTGTGGTAAGATGGCCAAAGCGGGCGTTGGGCGGGGAGGGGGGGCGGGGATTAACTGAGAAAGAGCCAGCACAGAAACTTGACCTCCCTATTTCAAATGGGCTTGGCGATGGAAAAGCAAGAAAAGAGACAGCGAGAAGGAGGAAGGCGTGTAGAAGTTACAGCCCAGCAGGACTTAACAAAGAGTCTATAGCATCCTGGTGCCAGCGATGCCATGTCTCCAGCATCACATAGTCTTCTGACCACAACCACGCTGAAGGGCAGGTGTCAGTGCTGATCACTGTCTGTTCCCAGGTCCATTGGCTGCCCTTCCCCGTTCAGCCCCAATTCCGCCAGTTACACCTCCCAGGCTCCTTTGCCCAGCGGCTTCTGGTTAATTTCTGCCAAAGAGAGGCACTGGCAGGAGGCCGGAGGGAGGAGAGCCTTCCTTCCCCCCTCCTCCTCCCCATCTCTGCCTTCTGTGGCTCCTCGTCAGACCTGTGCTTACGGTTCCCACCAGGCACCCAACGCCTCACAACGACTTCCAACTTCCCGAATGGATTTCCCTCTATTGAACTGGCTGGTGAACCCTCAGTAGCCCTGGCTGGTGGCCGCTTGATAAACATATGCTAATGCATCACGTTCTCTCCCCCTAACTCATTTCAGTCTTCAGAATCCTATTCAGGCCGGGATTATCCAAGTTGATATTAACAAAGCCTTCCATTTAAAAGTTAAGGGGAAACATAATTTTAAAAGAAGCAGTCAGGGAAGATAAAGCTAAAATAAATAAATTGTAAAACATAAAGCAGGAGAATGATGAAGTAGTTTAAATGCTGTTTTCTTGATAAGACTCTGAAAATAAACAAACTTCTGACAAATATAATTAAGGGAACATTTTTAATTAGAAATGAGGAAGGAGATAGAACAAAAATGGAGAAAATAGATTTTTTTCCTCCAAATCCAATGAGGATGTTGTAGGCTAATAAGTGGAAATCTTCAATGAAATGAATAATTTCTACAAAAATATAGATTACTAAAAATAACTCAAGAAGTATAAATCTAAACAGAATAATAACCAAGGAAGAAATTGGGGAAATTATCTGATAACAACCTAAAAAATGTACTTGGTCCCAGCGTTTCCACAAGAACAATTTTCACACTTTAAAGAAGCAGATAATTCCGATGTTGTATAAAACATCCCGAGTGCGAAAAGAGATAAGAGTACCTTTATGTCCATTAGGCAAGCATGATCTTCTTCCGAAAGCCTGATAAAAGTAAAACACACAAAAAGAAAATTATAGTCACATATCACAGTGAATATGAATAAGAAAACTTAAATAAAACCCTCCCCTCTAAAAAGGAACTTGTTTTACTGTATTGCTTCAGATCTTTAGAGGCAAGATAAGTTCTAGGTTTTTTTTTTTTTTCTTGTAACCACTTCACTGAGATATATTTCTTACACCATAAAAAATGTGGAGCACCTTACAAATGTGGGGGTCATCCCGGCACGAGGAGCCAGGCTAATCTTCTCCGTATCCTTCCAATCTTAGCATGTGTGCTGCTAACACGCCGGCACAAGGGATGATAACTTTATAAGTTAACTTGGAAGAGACTACAAAGGATGGACAGCTTGTACATTTTGAAAGTAAATAACCATTTGGCAAGGCTAGAACTAAAACCGAAGGGAAAGTATCATCTGGAGAAAAGATTCACAGCAAATACGGAAAGGGTTCATTTCTCTGTTATGTAAAGAGTTTATGTATCTTGACACCAAAAACTTAAATCCCTAATATGTAAACTGGCAAAGAACTGAAGAAGACGATTCATGAAAACAGAGATGCTATGAGTAAACAAGCATGTGGGGAAATGTGCAACTTCGCTTATAGTCGAGCAAATGTCCACCCAAATAATGCTGTAGCATCTTACAGCCACTACCTTCGAGGGACTTTAGAAATTATTTGGTATTAAGCATAAGAGACTCTTAAAAACTGAGAACAAACTGAGGGTTGATGGGGGGTGGGAGGGAGGGGAGGGTGGGTGATGGGTATTGAGGAGGGCACATTTTGGGATGAGCACTGGGTGTTGAATGGAAACCAATTTGACCATAAATTTCATATACTGAAAAATAAATAAAAAAATAAAAAAATAAAAAATAAAAGAAATTATTTGGTATTACAACACCGCGGTGAAACTAGTCTCCTCACGCACCGTTGGTAGCCGTATGACCTGGTATCATCTCTTGGTAACCCATACCAGGAACCGTCTTAAAACTCCACAATATATCCCTTTGTCCTAAGGGATTTATGAAGAATATAAAAAATAAAGGTAGAGGAGATATTCGTGGCAACGTCCCTCTGACAACCAAAGTAAATAAATAAAAGATGATCTAAATGCAACAACAGAATTCTTAAGGAAGGGTTGTAATTATTGTTTTCAATTGCAATAAAAATCACCGTTTATCAACTACCCTCAGATACATCACTTCTTTGAGTCCTGAGCAGTCTCAGGAGGTAGGTAGGAATTACTAAGTAAGAATCAGAAAAAATACGTGGTTCGCCCCAAATCGCACAATCAGTGGCTTTCGAACAACCGCTCCCAAATCCCATGGTCTTCCGATGTTAAAGGATGGGTATGAGCCTCTGCTCTGAGCCTCGGTTTCCTCATCCATGAAGGAAGGATGATGCAAATACTACAGAGTGATGATAAACTTTAAACGAAGCTCTTACATGGCTGTGAAACTCTTAGCACGGGGTGTAGCACACAGCCAGGACTTGATTGTTAAGAATAATACTGTCTCTCTCTCTCTCTCTCTCTCTCTCTCTCTCTCTCTCTCTCTCTCAAAATAAATAAACATTAAAAAAATAAAAAATAAAGGGGAGCGCCTGGGTGGCTCAGTTGATTAAGCATCCAACCTCGGCTCAGGTCATGATCTCGCGATTTATGGGTTCAAGCCCTGCATTGGGCTCTGTGCTGACAGCTGAGAGCCTGGAACCTGCCTCGGATTCTGTATCTCCCTCTGTCTCTGCCCTCCCCCGCTCATGTGTGCTCTTTCTCTCTCAAAATAAATAAATAAACTAAAAAGAAAAGGAAAGAATACTGATAATATAAAATTGTACCGATTCAATATGATTACAGCAATGTAAATAAACATCGCAAGTACACAAGGCCCAGAAAGAATAAAGAATAATGAAAATGGGGGCAGCGGGAGGGAGGCAAGTGTATAAAAAAGCACTTTTCTTTGAGTTATTTTGGTTTTAGTACAACAGGTAGAAATCTGGAGGTAAACAAAATTAGAAGACACAAAATCTCAAATGAATTGGCATTTGGAGGGGATCCTGGTATGAAATCTGGGATCCCTGCATCTACAACATTTGAAATCCTAAACTCAGCACAAGCGCCCCCTGGAGACACCACGTGGTATGTGGGGACCACTCGCAGATGCCCTGTTCCACTGGCCCAAAGGGACCAAGGACGCGTGTATTGGCCTCAATAATATACTAATGCTAGTGATTGGATTCCTTAAAGATGAACTTTTTTTTTTTTCTTAAAAAAGAGACTCAGAAGCATCTCAAAAAAAACCTCCAGGTAGTTGGGAATGGGTGCAAGTCCACTCCTGATGAACAGCAGCGTTCCAGGGGAGCGGCTTGGCAGTGAGGAAGGTCACCTTCAGGACCCAGCAGAATGTTGTTACTTCTCCCTTTGGTCATGTGACCAGAATCTCCCCTCAGTGAGCAGGATAGACTGAGCCAGCACCAGCTTCCAGCTTTAAATCTGCCAATGGGAATGATTCCAACTCCTGGAGAGACAGGTGTCAGAGTAATGAGGGAAAGAGCTGGAGGCATGCCTTGGCTTTCCTCCCAAAGGTCAGCAAGGTCCGAAAATTTCCACCCATTACAAAGGCATACATGGCAAGTTATTCTGTTGTCAGTTCCTGCATTCACCGGCTTGTGAAGGACAACTAGGATTAGGTGTAGCTGAGGGATAGAAAGGGAATCCATCCAGGCCGTGGTCTTGAGCTTGATTCATGAACAACTGTCTACATGAGTCAGAACTTACGCGGCTAGTACATGAGCTCCAAAAAAAGGAGTGACACGTTCAGCAAAGGATATAAATGAAGAAGGGAAATGTCAGGGGATGACCCAGAGCCCGGCGTGACCAGAGGCTGAATCCCACCGAGCTCAAACTCCTATGTCCACGTACCTACTCCCCTTGGGATGCCAAAGAGGCACCTCAAGTTTAATGGCGAACACCAAGCTCCCAGTCTTTGCCCTCGCCTGCTCTGCCAATAGCCTTCCCGTCTCAGGTAAGAGCAACGCCATCCTGCCAGGCCCTCAGACTCCTCTCTCTCTCATATCTCACATCCAATCCATCAGAAAACCCCGCCCATGTGCTCGTTCTACAAGATATATCCCAGTTCCTCCCCCCGTCTCCTCACCATCACTACCACCATCCCAATCTAAACCAGCACTGTCCCTTGCCTATCTTCCTGTTAGCCTCTTAACTGGTCTCCCCACTTCCACTTTTATACCCCACTCACTCTGTTCTCAACACGGCAGCCAGAGGGATCCTCTGAAAATCAAAGTGACATGACACCTTAAAAAACAGATCAATCAAAGAACTAATAAATTGGATTTTGCCAAAATTAAGATCTACCCTTCAGAAGACATTGTTAAGGGGCACCCGGGTAGCTGAGTTAGTTGGTTGAGTGTCCAACTCTTCATTTTGGCTTGGGTTGTGATCCCAGGGTCCTGCGATCAAGCCGTGCATCAGGCTCCATGCCGAGTGGGGAGCCTGATTGGGATTCTCTCTCTCCCTCTGCCCCTCTCCCCAACTCACTCTCTCTCTTTCTCAAAAAAGAAAAAAATGAAATAAAATTTAAAAAACAAGCGACAGATCAGGAGAATATTTGCAAAGCATGTATCTGACCATGGACTTAAATCCAGAATATGTAAAGAACTCTCAAAGTTCAAAAATAAGAAAATAAGCAACACAATTTAAAAACTGGGCAAATGATTTGAACAGACACTTGATCAAAAAAAGATATCTGGATGGTAAAAACATCTCAACACGAATAGTTGTGAGATAATGCAAATTACAACCACAATAAAATACTACTACCCTGGGAATGCAAGCTGGCGCAGCCACTCTGAAAAGCAGTATGGAGTTTCCTCAAAAAACTAAAAATAGAACTACCCTACGACCCAGCAATTGCACTCTTAGGTATTTATTCAGGGGATACAGGTGTGCTGTTTCAAAGGGACACATGCACCCCATGTTTATAGCAGCACTATCGACAATAGCCAAAGTATGGAAAGAGCCCAAATGTCCATCAATGGATGAATGGGTAAAGAAGATGTGGTATATGTATATACAATGGAGTATTACCCGGCAATCAGAAAGAAGGAAATCTTGCCATTTGCAACTACGTGGATGGAACTGGAGGGTATTATGCTAAGTGAAATTAGTCAGAGAAAGACAAAAATCGTATGACTTCATTCCTATGAGGACATTAAGAGACAAAACAGATGAACATAAGGGAAGGGAAACAAAAATAATCTAAAAACAGGGAGGGGGACAAAACAGAAGAGACTCATAAATATGGAGAACAAACTGAGGGTTGCTGGAGGGGGTGTGGGAGGGGGGATGGGCTAAATGGGTAAGGGGCACTAAGGAATCTACTCCTGGAATCACTGTTGCACTCTATGCTAACTAACTTGGATGTAAATTAAAAAAAATAAAAATCAATTTAAAAAAATACTATTACCCAGCTATTAGAAATAACTAAAGTTAAAATGACCGATCATGCCATTATGTTGGCAAGGATGTGGAGCAACCAGATGTCTCCAACTGGCAACAGGAGTGGAAAATGGTACAATCACATTGGAAAAGCATTTGATGATTTCTGTAAAAGTTAAACCTATATCCACCATATGATCTAACCATTACACGCTTAGTCATTTACCCTAGAGAATGGAAAGCGGATTCCCACGCAGAGACTTGTACAGGAATGTTCAGGGCAGCTTCTTTTTTTTTTTTTTTTAAGAAAGAGAGTATGCAAAGTGGGGGAGAGGGGCAGATAGAGAGGGAGAGAGAATTCATACTTGGTACAGAGCCTGACTTGGGGCTCAATCCCATGTCCCTGGGATCATGACCTGAGCAGGAATTAAGAGTCAGATGCTCAACCAACGGAGCTACCCAGGCATCCCAGAGCAGCTTCATTTTTAATAGCCAACAACTGGAAATGATCCAAACCTCCAGAGAAACCGGATTAAAAAATTATGGTATGCCCATACAATGGAATAATACTCAAGAATAAAAAGGAATGAACTATTGACACCACATGGATGAACCTTAAAATAATTATGCTGTGGGAAAGAGACCAGGCAAAAGAAGAGTACATATTGTATGATTCCATTTATGTAAAATTCTAGAAAAAAAATCTATAATGACAGAAAGCAGATCAGCGGCTACTTAGGGACAAGTGACAGGGAAGGAGAAGAGAAGCAAAAGGGAGAAATCACAAAGAAGGATGAGGATATTTTGGGGCATACAGGATGTGTTGACTGCCTTGATCTGGGGGATGGTTTCACAGATTGTATCTATCTATATACATACATATCCATATATAAAAAATAGATTATATATATTATAGATCATACATAAAATAATATTACATTTTAGGTATTATATTTTCTAAGTTATATGATATATATTTATATATTATATTATATATAGATTATAATACATTATAATATTATATTATAATATAGTTATAATCTAGATCATATATAATTCATATATAATATATACAGATTATATATTATATAAAATTTTATATATGATAATATGTATGTAGATTTTATATACTTCTCTATGTAAATGTATTTATAGAAGCACACACATGCCAGAAGTTATCAAATTGCCGCAGGCAACAAAAGTAAAAGTAAATAAATGAGACCTCATCAAAAGTAAAAAAATATCTGTGCATTAAAAGACCCAGTCCAATCAACAGAGTGAACATGCAACCTATAGAATTAGAGAAATATCCATACATCTGACACAGGATTAATATCCAGAATACATAAACAACTTCTACAATGCAACTACAAAAAAACTATATATATTATATATAAAATATATATAATTTTATTTATTTTACATTATATATATACATATATATACATATACATATGTATATACATATATACATGCATATATATACATACATATATATATATATACATACACACACACACACATACATACACAAATAACCTGGTTAAAATTGGGCAAAGGACTTGAATAGACATCTTTTCCAAAAAGGTATACAAATGGCCAGCAAGCACATGAAAACGTGTCCAACATCACTCATCATTGGGGAAACACAAATCAAAACCACAATGAGATACTACCTCATACCCATTAGAATAGCTACTGTTTAAAACAATGTAGAAAATAGCAAGTGTGTTTAAGGATGTGGAGAAGTGAGAACACGTGTGCACTGTTGGTGGGAATGTAAGATGTTGGAGCTGATATGGAAAACAGTGCAGTGATTCCAAAAAAAAAATTAAAAATAAAATTACCATCTGATCCAGCAATTGCACATCGGGGTTTATACCCAAAAGAATTGAAAGCAGGGTCTCTAAGAGATATTTGTACACCCATGTTCATAGCAGCATTGTTGCTAACACTTAAATCATGGGAGCAATGCAAGTATCCACTGACACATGAATGGCTAAATAAAATATAATATATCCAAATAATGGAATATTATTCATCTAAAAGCTGGAAACTGTGACACATGCTACAACATGAATGAACCTTAAGGACATTATGCAAAGTGAAACAAGACAATCACAAAAAGACAATGTATGATTCCATCTGTAGGAGATACCTAGAGTGGTCAAGTTATCATCAAAAAGCAGAATGGTGGATGCGGGCAGGTAAGGGGAGGGGCAAATGGAGAGTCCTTATTTAATGGGTATAGAGTTCTAGTTTGGCAGGGTGATATTGGTTGTACAACATGAATGGTCTCAACACTAATGAATTCTACATGTAAAAGTGGTTAAGATAGAAACTTTTATTATGAGTATTTTACCATAATTCAAACATTTTTTAATTATCAAATTGTGCATTTAAAACATGTGGAGTTTACTGTAGGTCACTTTTATCTCAATCATGCTGTTTTCAATTCATTTTATTTTATTTTTTAAAATTAAATAGGACCGGGGCACCTGGGTGGCTCAATTGGTTAAGCGACCGACCTCAGCTTAGGTCAGGATCTCGCGGTTTGTGAGTTCAAGCCCTGCGTCGGGCTCTGTGCTGACAGCTCAGAGCCTGGAGCCTGCTTCGGATTCTGTGTCTCCCTCTCTCTCTGTCCCTCCTCCACTCATGCGCTCTCTCTCTCTCTCTCTCTCTCTTAAGAAAAAATAAACATTAAAAAAAAATTTTTTTAATTAAATAAGATCATATCCTTTCTCTGCTCCAAACTTTCCGTGGGCTTCCCATCCCATTCAGAAGAAAAAGTCAAAGGTGTCGGAATGAGGCCCTAAGATGATCTGGCCCTGAAACCAACATACCCACCCCCACCCTCTCCCCACCCCAGCTACCCCGCTTTCTTCCTGTTTCTCAAACTCACCGGGTACATCTTCAGGACATTTCCAGGTCCTGCCTGCTTTGCCTGGGAAGCTTTTCCAGGCTGAGGCTCTCTGTCCTCAGCTCTTTCAAGTCTTTATTCAAATGTCCCTCCCCCTCCCAGTGGGACCTGCCCTGACCTGGTGTTTACAACTGGAATGCCTCCCCATGCCATAGGTCCCAGCCCCCTTTTCTGAGTTATTTTTCTATTTAACACTATTTCTACGATCACTGTTTAATGTACCACATTTTACTTATGTATTCTATCTGTGTTTCTACCCACCAGCATTAAGCTCAGAGAGACAGGGACCTTTTGTGGTTTTGTTCATTGATTACATCCCCCCGCAACTGTCCAGTGCCTGGCACATAGTAGGTGCTTGATAAATTTGTTGAGTAAATGAATGAATGAGTGAATGAGTAAAGGAAGGAAGGAGGAACATTATATGACCTTGACAACCAGGCCTAAGGATCCTTTACGAGGGCACCCGACCCACTCTATATAGCAGGACATCTGTCAAGCTTTATGATTTAAAAAGCACATTGTTGGGGCCCCTGGGTGGCTCAATCAGGTAAGCATCCGACTTGGCTCAGGTCATGATCTCACAGTTTGTGAGTTGGAGCCCTGCACTGGGCTCTGTGTGAACAGCTCGAAGCCTGGATCCTGGTTCGAATTCTTTCTCTCCCTCTCTCTCTCTCTCTCTCTGCCCCTCCGCCCCCAAAACTAAATAAACCTTAAATAAATAAATAAATAAATAAATAAATAAATAAATAAAAGCGCTTTGCACAGACTCGACCCTTTCTGACCCTCACGACGGTGCTCTGGTATGATGTCCTTATCCTTGTCTTTCTTACATAGAGGTGGAAGCTCGAAAAGGCTAACTCGTTGAAGATCAAGGGGCCACAAATGGGAGAGCCAGCATTTAAACCAAGAATTTGCCACCAGCCGCTGAGCCCCATGCTGCCGCCCTAAGCACGTCCATTTTTTTCAACTTTCATAGTCTTTCATTTCACTCATAATGGCATTGCTGACAGATTTTAACAGTTCAGTAGTTAACCCTTGTCCTATAAATTTCTATTTGTCACACCCCAAACTCGATACTTGAGAAGGCTACCCTTCTGGTTTTTAAATGGAAATTGATGAGATCGTGTGCAGGAGCTGCAAACCCTCTCCTGAATCTCTCCGTCTACCTTGAGGCAAAAATAGAAAAGTCAGAAGCACCCAGAGCTGCGGGTCTTTGCCACTCCAGCACGGAATCGAGCGATCGTATCCCGGCATCGCCAGGCCCTGGCACCCCCCCACTTCGAAGGTCAGAGGCTTGGTTGGACAGCCACGGCGTACAAGAAAGGAGTCCAGCTGGAGACACCCATTTGTGGAGAGCACTCTCCCCTCGCGGCTCGAGGTGGCCTGATGTCTCTGAGCGTCCAGAAAAGAACACAAACAAACAGATTTTTATGAGGTCTGTAACCCAATTGACAGAGGCGAGCTCTCTCAGCCTGGAAATGTCCCTGCTCTGAACCAGTTGCCTTGCCAACAAGCCACATGTTTCCACTCTGCAGAATCCAATTTCTGAGCAACGTGACAGTGACAGGCCCAGAGACATGATACACAATTCCAAGGTGCCTTTGAACACCTGCTGAATAGGGAAGAACAGTGTAGGTCCCTGGAAGTACTTAGCAACATGGGACGGATACAGGTCATGCCCGGTTTGTGCAACAGCCCCACCTACCCCACTCCACCCGGCTCCGACAGCTTGCAAATAACAGATAAACCAAGGCCAACCCAAGTGCTTTATCGCCATCATTATACGCATCGCAGACACCTGCATGGGATTCACTCTTTAAATATATTAAGCGATTTAATCCGCATGACAAGCCTATGAGGGAGGTATTATTATTAGCTAATGAGGGAATGGAGATAGACACAAAAGGGTAAGTAATTTACCCTCATTCACAGAGCCAAGATTCGAACCTAGTCAGTCCTCCTCCAGAGCCCACCCCCTTAAATACTCTGTTATACTGTCATTCTCTACTGTTCCTTAACTGGTGAAGCTGAGAGTTGTCCTAGTTATCATTGCTGCGTAACAAAGCACCCCAATAGTTTATAAGGTGAAACACCCATATTATGACGCTCATGGATAGCGTGGGCCAGGAATTTGGACAGGACACAGTGGGGACAGCTTGTCTCTGTCCACAAGGCCTATCTGGGGCATCAGCTAAAACAATTCAAAGGCGAGAGTAACTCAACAGCTGGGGATCATACCATCCGAAGGCATCTTCACACACATGTCTGGCAGTTGATGCTAGAGTCCCACTGTCACCCCAGATGAGTGTCTCTCCTGGAACACCTATGTGGGGCCCCTCTGTGTGATCTGAGCTTCCTCTCTGCATGGGAGATGGGTTCCAAAACAACTGTCCCCAAAGGTACAAAGTAGGTCTGTCAATTTCTTTTTTTTTTTTTAATTTTTTTAACATTTATTTATTTTTGAGACAGAGAGAGACAGAGCATCAACGGGGGAGGGTCAGAGAGAGAGGGAGACACAGAATCCGAAGCAGGCTCCAGGCTCTGAGCTGTCAGCACGGAGCCTGATACAGGACTCGAACTCACGGACTGTGAGATCATGACCTGAGCCGAAGTCGGACGCTTCACCGACTGAGCCACCCAGGTGCCCCTACGTCTGTCAATTTCTTAAGACCAAGACCCAGAAAGTGGCACAGTATCACTTCCACCGTATTCTATTGGTCAGGAAGTCACAGAGTCCGGATTCAGTGGGAGGCCACACAGGCCCTACATCTCAAAGAAGTCTGGGGTCATCGTTTAAATGGACCGATGGGACCATTTGGTCCGACCCCTTCAAGCTGTAGCTGGACAATCGAGCTCAGAGATGTTTAGTCATCTGTCCGAGATCACATAACTTGGAAGTGGTAGTGATAGGCCAGCACCCAAGTGTTTTCATGCCCTGTCACTCTACACCTCTGCTTCTCACTTGACTGTACATTAGACTCACCTGGGGAATTTTTTAAAAATGCTGATGCCCCGGTTCTACCTGCAGAGATTCTGATTTGTGGGGAGTGCAGCCTGGCCACGGGGGCTTTTAGAGCTCTCTAGGGACTTGCAGCCCAGGCATGGGCTTTTTTAGAGTTCTCAGGGGAATTTCATCTGCAACAGTGTGAGAACCACGCTCTGTGCAATCCCCCAAGACGGCTCCATGAGGATAACACCCAAGACTGTTTCACCATGGCTCGCCATTTACAGAATCTTAGCCTGCTGTGGGGACATTTCCACAAAGAACAGATTTATGACACCTTCACCTGGTTCGCAAACTTCATCCTGAACCATCTGTCCTCCTCCTTCTTGCTAGCTATCTTTATTTCCTCTGCTCCTGCCTCTCCTCCCCCTCAAGTACCCCTCAGGAGCAACACTTTTCTTTGAACACTCAACTCCCCAACTGAGTCAAGTCCACTCTTGGCCATTATTTGCAAAGGCCACGAATTTGGTTCTGCCACAGAGCCTGCCTGGGATTGTCTCTGCCCCTCCCCCCACCTCTCTCATAATAAATAAATAAACTTAAAAAAATAAAACTAAACAGTTGGTTCTGTGAATCCATTAGGCAATTTTGTGGGGAACAAAATCCATCCACCCGATCATTTCATGGAAATAACTGGTCAGTTGCATCACATGTCATACGTGGTAGAAAACTGCCCAAACGCATTGGTCTAAACAAATATTTTCAGTGTTTCTCCTTAGATTTAGATCCTCACGAAGGCCAAATAAAAAATGTATAAGAGAAGGAGGCTTTCTGGTGTTGCTACTCTACTGGATTTACTGATTTATATTAGGTCAGAAGATCTCCATAGTTTTATCATATGCACCTACCTTCTGAGAATACTTTTATAAAATATATTTATTCTTCACTTTACACAGAGGAGTCTTTCCAAACTTCCCAATGTTTTTGTAAATTGGACTCTATTGTAAACGTTCTGAAGAACAGGTATTTAAAGGAACTCTTTGGGGCGCCTGGGTGGCGCAGTCGGTTAAGCGTCCGACTTCAGCCAGGTCACAATCTCGCGGTCCGTGAGTTCGAGCCCCACGTCGGGCTCTGGGCTGATTGCTCAGAGCCTGGAGCCTATTTCCGATTCTCTGTCTCCTTCTCTCTCTGCCCCTCCCCAATTCATGCTCTGTCTCTCTCTGTCCCAAAAATAAATAAAAACGTTGAAAAAAAATTAAAAAAAAAATAAAGGAACTCTTTATATTATTATACTATTATATACTATATATATTATGTAATATTATATACTATTGTTATTATATTATTATATATTATATATATATCATATATGTAATAGTGTATTATACTATTCCCTCTGCTTTTGTGTATGTTGGAAATTGACTACGATAAGATTAAAAAGGAAGGAAGGGGGAGGGGGAGAGAGAGAGAGAGAGAGAGGTAAGAGAAGAACAGGTCAGTCTTTTTGTTTTAAGTTTAGTTATTTATTTTGAGAGAGAGAGAGCCTGTGGCGTGAGTGAAGGAGGGGCAGAAGGAGAGAGACAGAACTCTAAGCAGGCTCCATGCTAACAGCATGGAGCCCAATGTGGGGCTTGAACTTACGAACCACGAGATTATGACCTGAGCCAAAATCGAGAGTCAGACACCTAACCAACTGAGCCACCCAGGTGCCCTGGACTGGTCAGTCTTCAGGGATTCTACGGTAGAGTAAAAAATCTTTAGGTAAAGTAATATGAATAACACACTCCTTTCAAAAGTAAATCTGTATTATTTCTATGTATGTGTGTATTTCTATGTGTGTAGTACGAGTGTGTTTTCAAGTTGTATACACGTACGTGTAAATATACATGAAACACATGTGTGATATATGTGATACATGTGAAACATACATATCATACATGTTTTATAAATTCTAAGTTCCCTAATCTGGCATTCTAAAACTCTAAAGCGATTATTCTTACAAAGCATTTGTCTCCTTCAGTCTTGACTTCTCTCTGTCTCTGGGTCTTACTGCTGGGCAAGTGAGAGGTTCACATCCACCTTGGTTTGTAAAAATCCCACCTGCTTTATAGGTACAGTAAAACCTTGGATTGCAAGTAACTTGTTCTGCGAGTGTTCCACAAGATTTCTAACGAATTTTAATTTGATAAACAAGTGATGTCTTGCAATACAAGTAGTACGTGATGCCAAACGTCACATTATCACAACTGAGACAATGGTTCGTCTCTCTCTCTGTCTCTCTCTTTCTCCCTTGCTGCGGATTTGTGGGTGATCATCTCCCATGCTCGGATGCTCGGCCTCAGGCCGCAGGGTTTGACATAAATCAGTGATGTTTCAGAACGTTGGAAGGTGCCCACAACTAGGACTAGCGTATTTTCTTGTGACTTCAAAGCACCTGTGGACAGTCCTCTGCTTTTCCAGACAAGAGGAAGCTTAGGAACGCTTTGCTTCATTCTAGGTCAGGCTGCCCACAGATAGAGACCCTTTCCTCTGCTGCCTGATTGCCAGTTACATTAAACACAGTATATGACAAGAGTTTATTAATACTGTACGGTAATCAACATCCGTGAGAGCATATACGATGGCCCCCATGCAGAAAAAGATTCCATTGAGCCAATAGATAGTGATTCTGTTAGTGATAGTGACAGACATAACAATTCTCTCTCTTGTCTCCCTCGCACCAGCCACGAAGGTTTTCAAAGATAAGTGCAGGTTCATTCGTTTATTTTTCTTGATATTTTGTATTTTCTTTATTATTTTGTATTGTATTACAGTACTGTAATCATTTTTATGTGAATATTTTTGGGTTATGGAACGGATCGTCTGAGTTTCCATTATTTCTTATGGGAAAATTCGCTTTAATATACAAGTGCTTTGGATAGCAAGCACGTTTCTGGAATGAATTATGCTCGCAAAACAAGGTTTTACTGTACACGTGTATACTTCACCATGTAGTCTGGCTTCGGGCGGACGCAGCGACTTTCTACACAGCCTGAGATCACTTCTTCCACCTGTCCTTCCTCTGCGTGGGTGATCCTATGAACTCCCAGTCCCGCTCCAGTCCATGGCTCAGAGTCAATCAGTTCTTCCTTAGTGCCCCGTTCACTGAGGTAAATTCCACGAGGCACTGCTTTGTTTATGAGGCACTCATCCGTGTGGATTCCCCGGGACTGGAGAGACAAGACGGGGAAGGCACCACAAGCCCGAACACCAACAGGCGAGCGCAGCCCGGAAGCAGGAGCACGCACGATGTCAGAAACAAGAGGAAGGCAGCATTCTGGAAAGCCACTGAGGACACCCTGAAGACCCGAGATGGCGTCTCACTCTTGCGATTTTATTTTTATTTGCTTCTTCCTCTCTGCTGCACATAGCTAGCTGGGTGGGCACTTAAAGCCCCGTTGTCAAAACTCAACAGCCGGTGACATGATGCCCTAACTCCTAATCCAGATTCTCTTGACAGAATTCTTTTCATTAAGAGTATGAACTAAAAGACCCAAAGGCAAGGCTTCATCCTTCATCCCTAACCATATTTTCCCCAGAATACTTTAGTCAAAGAGAATCCAGGCCTCTTTAGCTCCTTTGTAGGACCATCTGAGGAAGAAATGCAAAGAACCATTTCCCAAAGGGAAGAGCTGCGTTATATGAACCTGCTATAGCCTCCTGGCCTTCTTTCAAATACTTCCTTTCCACCAGAAATATCATCACTAATGTCACACATACACACACACACACACACACACACACACACACACACACACTTTTTTAAGTATTAAAAGAATAAAGGAGTTTTTTTTTAATCGGTCAACATGAATGTCCATAGAATACTTTCTAGCAAAATGGGCAGAAAATGACATAACTGTAAATGTTGCCTTTGTAAGCTGCGGGACAGTCATTTTTATATATAAGTAAATACGTAACAGAGTATAGTCCACGAAGGATAGAAATCAGATACTGGCCTGGTTGAAAGCCAATGCTTAAGTTAATAAAAAAAAAAATTATCAGAAATACCAACTGGAGTGGTTTTCTTTAAAGTGAAATGAGCACAAAATGGAAATGGTGTAGAAAGTCTCAGCCCTTTCTTTCCTAGCTCTTTATTTACTACTCGCCCAAGAAGATGCCTTGAATTAATGCATCCTATCAGCCAGTGGTAGATTATATTTTCTCAAAATTTCCATATAATGATACCCATCGCACATGTACTTCTTGGCACTCCTACTGGGGTGGGGGGGGTCTGTGGTCCCTCCTCCTGAATCTGGGAGCATCCGCGACTACACAGGAAGCGATGCTTTGTGGCTTCCAAGGCTAGGTCAATAAAACACCTGGCTCTTTTGGGATGTTTGCTCTTGAAACTGAGCCACCATCCCGTGGGGAAGCCCAGGCCACGCGGAGAGCCACGTGTGGGTGCCCCCAACCAACAGCAACAACCACTCACACGGACACGCAGCGAGGAAGCCTTTGCAATAACTCCAGCCCCAGCCATCATCCGACCGCAAACTCATGACAGACCCTGAGCACGAATCCCTACCTGAGCCCAGCTAACCTCCAGGAGCACAAGAAATACTAATAAAGTAATTGTTGTCATGTTAAGTCCCTACATTTTGCGATAGTTTATTATGTCGCAGTAGATAATCGGAACATATCAATTGTAAAATATCAGCCATACGTGATGGAATAGCCTGCGCTCGCTAATAGAAGGTATTAGAAGAAAAATTAATTTCATCAAGGTGGGCTGTCCACGCAATGATGAGCCTCTTTAAATTTTAGTCCTTCACAGTATTCAGGGTAGCCACACAAGCATCTTCTGTTTTGATCTTGAAGAGCTCTAACAAGCTTAATAAGTGAGAGTTTAGACTCTAGAGCCCGACATACCTCGATTAGAATCCCAGGTTGGCCACATTCTAGCTGTGTGACCTCGGGCACGTCACTCCAAGCCTCTGTTTCCACATGTGCAAAATGGGGACAATAATAGCATCTGTCTCAAATGGTTCCTACCAGTGCCAAATGGGCCGATGCACACAGCATGGTACCGAGCACAGAATAAATGTCCAACGAATGCGAGGTCCTTTTAGGGTGGTACTTGATGATAATGTTAGCACGTTTCTCAAAACCAGCGTGTAATACATTTCACATCCTATATCTTCTTATAGCTCATAAGGGGCAGGACCTATAATTATTCACAATTAAAACAACCAGTTCAGACAGGGCATTTGACTTGCCCCGGATCACACAGCCTTGGGGGGCAGAAGGGAAGTCCGACAGGTATTTAAACCCTAGCCCGGCTTCCTCACCTCTCCCCTTATCATGGCAACTTCTCCCCAGCGGCTTTCCAGCCTATGATGAAGCACTTCCAACTCTGGGGAACTCACCACCCACGGAGGCAGCCCTAACAATCCATTTTCCATGGGCTCTGTCTGTCGCATGCTTCTCCTTCTATTGAGCTGGAATCTGTCTCCAGGTAAGGGCCCTCCGTTGGTCTAGCTCTGCCCCGCAGGGCCCGCAGAAATAAATCTGCTCTCTCTCACATAACAGCCCTTGAATTGTTAAAGACCCAATCATGGAACCCCCCACCAAGTCCTCTTTCTTCCAGACCCAACCTCCCCAGATTCCTTAGCAATTCCACCTCCAGCACTTGATCGCAAATACCCCTTCCCACCGGGGCTCCTTTCTCTGCCTCGGGCTTGACAAGAGGCATAGACTATTGATGACCGGAGAAGCTTTCTTCCTGCCCCTGGAGGCTTGTAATACATTTAGGCTTTCTCAGGAAGACACGTACTCCAGGAGTGCTAAGAATCACTGTCAATCTCTCTGGCCTCGTGAAGGACTCTGGCATTTCACCACGTAATCATTCTTTTTCCTCCCAAGGGGCTGCCTGCTTGAGGAAACTGTCATATTCTCTAGCCAAGGGGAGCCAAAGCATTCTGAGGCAGATAAGTGTGCCCCTGCCATGGGGTTCCTTCCAAACACCCTTCTGATGCTTGTGATAAAGGAGCTAAAACAACCTGCAGCCATAGATCCTGGCTTCATCCCAGCTCTCCCACACGGTACCAGCCTTAGAGAAGAGGGAAGTATTTTTGTCAGGATAGGACAGGGTATGCTATGGTAACAAAGAGCCCTAAAATCTCTGGGGCTTAGCAATAAAAATTCATTTCTTATTCATGCGGATTTCACCGTGGATCTGGCAATCCCCCCAGAGTAGTTTAACTTTCCAGTGGTGATGCAGGGCAGTTGCCTCTCATAGCTACATCTCAAAGACATGGCCTCCAAGATACTGCAGCAAGGGAAGAGCCAGCTCTTAATCGCCTCAACCTAGAAGCATCATGGATAACTTCCGCTTACAAGTCATTGGCCAGAGCCAGCCACATGGCCCCACCTAACCTCCACTTACAGGTCATTGGCCAGAGCTACTCACATGGCCCCACCTACCTTCTTCTTATAGGTCATTGGCCAGAGCCAGTCCCATGCCCTCGCCTAACTTCCGCTTGTAGGCCATTGACCAGAGCTAGTCACGTGGCCCCAGCTACCAGCAAGGGAGCTGGGAAATCTGTGGATGAGCACGTTCAAGGAGTAGTGAACGTCCTGCCACGCGATCTCAGCGGTCCTTTGACCCTGAAACACCTCCTCCCACCAACCCTCGGTGAATCGCTGTGATACCAAGCTTCTCACACCCCTTCCTGATGACTCAGACGTTCCTCAGCTGCCATGGTGTTTGATGGCTGCTGTCACCAATGTCACCTTCTGGGCCCCCGCATGATGGTTTTAATTGGCAGCTGCAGACAACTCCCTCCCATCCCTCTCTGCTGCCATTGACTTCCCTGACACCCTCGTCATTTCTTTTCTGAATGTGTCATCACAGTGTCCTTAACTGGCCTCCACCACGTCTCTCTGCCATACCACTGTCCTTTGTCTTCTACAAATTCAAATCGGACTATACCCTTACTCTGTTTCAAATCCTTCCATAGCTGCAGTGCCAACAAGATAGATCCAGTCTCCTGGTTTTCCTGAAAACCGTCTTACAGCGTGGTCCCAAAGACCCTTCAGCCTCTCACCCAACGCCCCACTCCTATGTTCCCCACGCGCAAGCCACCCCAGATTCACGCCCGATCCCCGACGCGCCATGGCATTGCCCTGAGCGCTCTTTCCAGTCTGCATCAGCTCTAGAAACTCCATGACAACGTCTCCAGTTCTCTTCAATGAACTATCTTTCCCCTGCTCCGAGTTCCACATACCGTGTTAGTGTGCCTCGATTGTACTTCCCAATTGGTGTGTCTCCCGCCTCCACTGTGGGTTTCTCATTGGCAGTGGCCTTGCCTCATCTCTGTCTCTCCAGCAGATGGAACAATCCCTGGCCCAGGGTACACCTCAGACAGCATTGAATAGACCCTTGTTACGAATTATCCCCCTTCCATCTTACGCTGCTGAGAAAGACGTCATTGCTTCATAGGCTGCCATGTTTTTATTCCAAAATACTAAGAAAAACAGGATATGGATAAAATAATAACAATAAAGCCTGGGCCAGGGGTTTGAAGGAGAACATCAAATCCCCTAGAGTTTTCATAGCATCTTGAAGACCAGAAGCTCCAGGGGCACCACTTTGACTTTCCGGATCGTTCTGAAGTGGCCTCTCCACCTCATTTGGAAAATCCTATGAGGATGGACCGAAAGTAAATGGCTGTTTTATTAACCCAGCATCGAGCTATTGCAATGCATTTCCCCTCCTGAACAGAGAGATTGCATGCTCTGAAAGGAAAGGAAAGTGTGCATGAAAGCCCTGGTTATTCAGAGGAGGAGCAGGGAGAGACTTAAAAACCCTCCAGAAAGCCTTCAGCACTGTAACTAAATGTTAATGTTTAAAGATATACCAATATTTCAGGAAGCCATTGGTAGTGCCACACTACAGCTCATTCTAGTTTTAAAGAGAAATATTTGACTTGGAGGAATGGACCCCATGCTGGCTCCAAGATAAACTTGCCTAGCGCTCTCAGGCCAATTTTAATGCTAAGAGCAGCTCCACTGGAGTAAAAGTTCATTTTTGAGAGCCAAGCTGTGAATTATGCTACAGGCGGAGCTGAGCAGTTGGTCTTTTGCTGATGAAGGCAGAAGCCTGAATATGATACAGAAGTGGAGGGGGGCGGGGGGTGCAGCCGGGGACATCCAAGGGGGATTATCGCAGAAGGTCAGACTAATTAAATCGAGAGAAGTCACCAGAGAGCCGGAGCTCCCACGCACGCCATATTCAAATGCTCTGACACATGCAGGGGTTGATAAGAAAGAGAGGGTCTGAATTGCCACTTTTCATCTGCCTGGAAAGACAACAGTCCACCAAATAAAACTTTTTAGTATTGGTTTAAGCCAGGTGGGCAGGGAAGAGTTGAAAGTGCCTCCACGTCCTAATTCTGCAGTTGAATCAGAGACAGGGAGAGTGAGGAGAGACAAGGGCCAATCTCTCGTCTCTCTGGCTACTCATTTAACGCACAGCTGCCGCGTGCCTACTGTGTGCCGGCATAGCCCTGGATGCGAGGGATAAGACAAATGAAGAAACGCTCTTCGCCTTCAAAGAGCTCACAACTGATGACCGTTTGTGTATCGATATCATGCAGAGTGACCGAGGCTCCGCTAGAGCTATGTCAGGATTGCAAGGAGCACTTTAGGGAGAGTCTAACTGTCCAGGTAGGATGAGAGCTGGCTCCATAAAGGAAGCAACACACGGTGTCGGGAGTGAGTCAGAATTCTCCAGTCCGTGGGTGGAAGAAACGCAAGTGGGGCAAAGGCCGCAGGACACAGTGAGGTCAGGAGGCTGAAGACCATGATCTTTGGAGAGGTTTGGAAGTACAGAGCGGGTGGGACGTAGAGACCAGGCCAAGGAATGCTGGAGAAGAGACTGATAAGGCAGGCGGGCATCAGACCCTGGAGGGCTTTGAATGCCACGCAAAAGCATTTAGAATCCGCCTTGTAGGCGATGGGGAGCCGTTGACGATTTGTAAAGGTGACAGGATCCCAAATGTATTTGCAAAAGACCCCCCCCCCCCCGCCACAGGTGGAAGATGGAAAGTCATCTAGGGAAGGGTCTCTTTTCAAACGTGCCAGCAACAAATGCCCCAAGAGGTGGGTCTAAGCAGCAGCTTGTCTCTGGCCCCTTTTTTCCTGTTCATCCTCACAGTAGAGGTACTGTCGAACAGGCAGTTCCTGAAAACCTACTGTGTGAACCCGGCACCGTGCTGTCTGTTCTCAGAGCCCGGGGGGGTGCTGAAGCCGGCTTATCCCCACTCATGCTGGCTCTGTAGAGCCAACTGCACATCTCTTTCCGGCTTCAGTGACATCCCGTTGGTAGCTTGAAATTGGCCATTGTGGGAGGCTTTTTACACCTCAGAAATCTGTAAACGCTGCAAACCAGGGCTTTTTCTTTTCCGAAGAGCCATTTATGAAACATTTTGCCAGCACACCACTTGAAAAGATCCAGCCCCAGCCCTCCACCAGAGCAATCTCTACTTAAAGAGAACGAACCAATACGTATGAAATGCAAGAACAATGCGGTTTGAAATTTAGCACCCAGTGAAGAAGGAGTCGTGGGGCAGTGGGGAGGAATGGGGGCAGGGGGAGAAAAGAAACCAAAGGCCTTGAGTGCCACAGCCAGCTTCTCCTCGTCTCAGACTCTGTCGCTCTCATCCAAGCTGGAGGTTAATCAATTAGGCCCCATCTGCTGGTAATTCTGTCCTATATGGTGTCACCTCCAAATATAGTTCTCAGAGGCGACAGGAGACCTCAAAACCAAGCATGTTGTCAGAGGACTGCAGACATAGAAAGAGCCTCGGGGACAGACTCCAGCCCAAATTCCACTTTATTCATCCATAAAACAAGGCATCCATGAGTAGCGACTTAACTGAAAACTCACAACGAGTAACAGCAAAGTGGGAACATGATTATAGCTCCCCCCTCAGCTCAGCATACACACGAGTGTCCACATCGTGTTTACATTTGTAAATGAATGTCCCATGAGGACAGCCTGCCCTTTCTTTAGACCCTTCAGGAACACATTTTGCACAGTATCATCCAAGACCGACATAGTCCTCAGCGTTCGTGGCAGTGCCCAGTATCCAAAATGTTAACCGGAAGGAAATTCACTCAATAACAATATAAAACCATCAGATCAGGAAATACACATTCAGGCCGACTTCCAAGGCTCCACGTGAGGCGTCTGGCCACGGGTCTGAGCTGGGTTCTAGGGCCTGGGACGAAGCTGGGAGCGAGTACTGCGAAACAGCACATGAAATAAAGGCGCTCTGAAGGTCAGCGCAAGGGGATGACAGCAGAATCAAGACCCAAGCAGGTGGTCCTAAAGTCACATCAGCCAAAAGGGCCAGACGGAGCAGAGGGATCCAGAGCAGTTGGTCCAGGGAAGAGTAAGAGGGTCTAGAATGGACGGAAGGAAGAAGAGAGGGACAGCTTCAAGAGTGTCCCTGGGCCATAAGTCTCAGCTACTGATATTTTCACTAAATACCTAGAGCTTGAATTGTGGCTCCCCTGAACTTAGATCTTATGCCCCGAAACTCTTTTCTAAAAAGATTTTGCAGGGGCACCTGGGTGGCTCAGTTGGTTAGGCGTCCGACTTTGGCTCAGGCCACGATGTCGCAGTTTGGGATTGCGAGCCCCGCGTCAGGCTCTGTGCTGACAGCTCAGAGCCTGGAGCCTGCTTCCGATTCTGTGTCTCCCCCTCTCTCTGCTTCTCCCATGCTCGTACTGTGTCTCTCTCTGTCTCTCAATAATGAATAAATGTTAAAAAAAAATTAAAATAAATAAATAAATAAATAAATAAATAAATAAAATGTTTTAAAAAATAAATAAAATGATTTGGGGGGCTAAAATAGAACCACCAGCTTTTTCCTTTGCCAAAGCAAGGACAACGATAACAAATATGCTAGTGCCAGTTCACAAAATAATATTTAAATCCCCCAAATTTAGAAAGGGCAAAGTCACAGGGGTGCCTGGGGGGCTCAGTCGGTTAAGCGTCCAACTCTTGGTGTCAGCTCAGGTCATGATCTCACGGTTTGTGAGTTTGAGCCTTGTGGCCGGCTCTGTGCTGACAGCCTACTTGGGATTCTCTCTCTCTCTCTCTCTCTCTCTCTCTCTCTCTGCTCCTCACTCGCTTGCATATGCACACGTGCACTCGTTGTCTCTCTCTCTCTCTCTCAAAATAAATAAACATTTAAAAAACTTAAGAAAGAACAAAGTCTCAGAATAAAGGACATTCATCTGCATTGACTGCATATAGTTTTTTTGTTTTTTTTTGGGACAGAGAGAGACAGAGCATGAACGGGGGAGGGGCAGAGAGAGAGGGAGACACAGAATCGGAAACAGTCTCCAGGCTCTGAGCCATCAGCCCAGAGCCTGACGCGGGGCTCAAACTCACGGACCGCGAGATCGTGACCTGGCTGAAGTCGGACGCTTAACTGACTGCGCCACCCAGGCGCCCCTGCATATAGTTTTAATGGCGAGAGGTTGAAAGCTTTTCCTCTGGTATCAGGAATGAGATAATGTTGCCTACTCTCACCACTCCTGTTCGACATAGGACTGGAAGTCCTAGCCTCAAGCAATCAAGCAAGAAAAAGAAATAAAAGGCATCCAAATAGGAAAGGAAGTAAAACCTGGTCTTTTTTTAAATTTTATTTAAATCCAAGTTAGTTAACAGCAGATGATAGGATCGTATATATACAGAATCCTAAAGCGTCTACTAAAAAACTATTAGAACTAATAAATAAGGTCAGGTAAGTAATAGGATACAAAATCACCATGCAAAATCAGGTGTATTTCTTTTTTTTTTTTAACAATTTTTTTAATGTTTATTTATTTCTGAGACAGAGAGAAACAGAACACGAGTGGGGGAGGGGCAGAGAGAGAGGGAGACACAGAATTGGAAGCAGGCTCCAGGCTCTGAGCTGTCAGCACAGAGCCCGACGCAGGGCTTGAACTCACAAACCGTGAGATCATGACCCGAGCCGAAGTCGGTCGTTCAACCAACTGAGCCACCCAGGTGCCCCCATCAGGTGTATTTCTATGAAAATATTCAGATATTTCTAACAACGAAATACCTGAAAAAGAAATAAAACACTCCCATTGACAATAGCATCAAAAACAAAATAGTTAGGAATACAGTTAGCCAGGGGGCGAAATATCTGGACACTGAAAACTGTAATACAGATGAAAGAAACTGAAGAAGACACAAATGGTAAGATATCCTGTGTCTGTGGATCAGAAAAATTAATATTGGTAAAATGCCCATACTGCCCAAAGCCATCTGTAGATTTAATGCAATCCCTATCACGATTCCAATGGCTTTTTTTTTTACAGAAATAGAAAAACAATCCTAAGATTCATATGTAACCATAAAAGACCCCAAGTAGCCAAAGCAATCCTGAGAAAGAGTGAAGCTGGAGGTGCACACTTGCAGATATTAAACTGTATCACGACGTGATAGTGATCAAAAGTATAGTATCGGCATACACACAGACACACAGACAAATGGAACACAATCAGAAGCCTGAAATAAATTCTTACATATATGGTAACTAATATTTGGCAAGAGAGCGCAGAATACTCAATGGGGAAAGGACAGTCTCGTCATAAATAGTGCTGAGTAAACTGGATAATTACGTGGAAGAGAATGAAATTGCACCCTTATCTTAAACCCCTCACAAAAATTAACCCAAAATCAATTAAAGACTTAAAGCTCCTAGAAGAAACTGTTAGGAAATGTCCTTGCCTTTGGTCTTGGCAACATTTTTTTGGGTGGGACACCAAAAACACAGGTAACAAAAGCAAAAATAAATGGGACTACATCAAACTCAAAAGCTGCTGTGCAGCAAAGAAAACAAATCAACAAAATGAAAATGCAACCTACTGAGTGGGAGAAAATATTTGCAAACCATATATCTGATAAAGGGTTAATATCCAAAATATATAAAAGGAGCTCAGACAACTCAATAGCAAAAACCAAACAATATGATTCCAAAATGGGCAGAGAAACTAGATGGACCATTTTCCAAAGAAGAAATACAAATGGCCACCAGGCACATAAAAAGATGCCCAATATCACTAATTGTCAGGGAAATGCGAACCAAAACCACAATGAGATGTCGCCTCACACCTGTCAGAATGGCTCTTACCAGGAAGATAAGCAATAACAAGGTTGTGGAGAAAAAAACAACCACCCGTGCACCATTGGTGGGAATATAAATTGCTACAGCCACTGTGGAAAAGAGTATACAAGTTCCTCAAAAAATTAAAACTAAAATCATACATTACAGCAACTCCCCGCTAGAGATTTATCCAAAGGAATTAAAATTAGGATCTCAGAGAGAACTCTGCAGTCCCATACTCATTGCACCATTATTCACAATAACAAACAAATGGAAACGATCTAAGTGCCTATTTGTGGACGAATGGATAAAGAAGATGTGAGATATATATATTATACAGAGAACATACATATTAGAATATCATACAGCCGTCAGAAAGAAAGAAAGGCTGCCATTTGCAATAACATGGATGGATTTCGAGGGCATCATGCTAAGTGAAAGAAGTTAGAGAAAGAAAAATAATATATGATCTATATGATCTCATTTATATGTGGCATTTTTAAAAAAACCAAACTCGTAGAAATGGAGAGTAGAACGGTAGTTTCTAAGGGTTGGGGGGAGAGGGGAAATGGGGCAATGTTGGTCAAAGGGTACACATTTCCAGCTAACAGATGGATAAATTCTGTACAGTATGATGCCTGTAGTTAACAATACTGTATTATACAGTGAAAGTTGCTAACAGAGTAGATCTTAAACGTTCTCAACACAAAAGAGAAATGGTAATTACGTGAGATGATGGGGGTGTTAACCAACCGCACTGGGGTAATTATTTCACAATACTTAAGTTATCGTCACGTTATATGCTTTAAACTTACACAATGTGATATGTCAATTATATCTCAGTAAAGCTAGGGGGGAAAGCTGCTAGAGATTTCATAAATAGAAGGTTATTTATTGGTTCTCTCTGTGCAGGTGGATATAGTAAATTCTTAAAACATGACGCTAAGGCTCAAAAAGCTCCTAAAGTTTTAGGTCTGTGCTGTGCTGGCACTTGAGTTTAAAACTTGGATGGATATTTGACATCTCCCCAACCACAGAAAGAAGGGGGGAAATGGCATCCCAGGGCTCATGAAATAGAGCCCTAAAATGTCATTTACGAAAAGTGCTTTTTGGGATTACCTAGCCCAGGGCTCACAAATTGGTTTCATCGCACACATATACACCATCTGAGAAGGGGTGGCTGCCTGGGGTCAGGGGGAGAAACGAGGCTGCGTCCAGGTCCAGAGGGGGAAATGCTGTGATAGAATTCCTTACCTCTACCGCGGGCTTCGGGAAAAAAACAAACAAACAAAACTCCCTTGTCACGATCAGGAAAACCAAGGCAGTGAAGTGATTTCTCCAGTATAGCCCCTGGTCTCCAGCCCCTCCATCCCGTCCGCTACCCACCCCACCATGTTGTGTCGATGGACTAACCTCATTCACTTTCTTGGCTCTTGTCTTCTTACCAGTTCACACGGAACTTGGCGAACCCCAACCCCGTGTGACACCAGCCAGCAATCCCCCATCTCTAGTCCTTTCCCTCCAAGCCTTTCTTTCTCCTTCTCTAATAGGCTGGAAACTCAGTCTGTAGCGTCCACCTGCTCCATGAGGCCCTCACTGGGAATTCTGTTTCTGGAACTTTCAGCGTACCTTATTGGAGCCACTGTCTGGTGGGCACGGTTTTGAAGGGACGCGCCTCGCCTCTTTGACTTGGGCCGCGGTGCACGGACCTCCACCGGCACTTACCGCCCTGGACTTAACTAGCGTTTGAGCTGTAGCTGTTCCTGTATTTACGAGCCATCAGGTCCTTTAGAGACAGGGGCTGGGCCTTTGTATGCTACACAATGCATAACATAAGGCACAAAATAAATATTTGTGAAATGAGAAAACGAGAGGATGTAATCAAGTCTCCTGTTACTCTTTTGGACTTGGGAGCTTTACGCCCAAAGTGCACGCTTTTAAGTCTGAAGGAGAAAATGCATTTCACCTCCTCTCCGCCATAGAACGCAGCCCCCACCCACACTGCTAAAGTTTCCACACCATTTGCCCACGTAGTCTCCACGCATGCACCCCACAGCCCTCTTTGCTTAGCGGCGTGGTTTTCCAATTTTATTTTAGCATCAGAATCTGGGGTCAAATGAGAGATTGGACAAACCCCAAAGATAAGACAGCAAAAAAGCAATGAAGTGAGGGCGCCAGGCTTACACTCCCCTTTGCCCCTTTCAGCAACTTCTGACTCACCCGCACTGCACCCCCAAGTGCCCCCCACCCCCAGATCCCTAGGCCTCCCACTTGGGCCTTCCTCTCCTTCCCTCCAGCCCAGCCCCCACTCCACTGCCAGCTGAATATTTTAACACTAGTCCGGCCTTGACATCCTTTTAATCTGTCACTCTTTGGTGCCATGAAGGCCGGATCCCTCCTGGGGGCTCCCAGACACGGACGCAACTAGCCACACACCCAACCTACGCCGCCCTTCTTGCCTCCACCTACATCACTGGCTTCAACTGGATCCCCTATAGACACCGTGCTGTCTTCACTGTGGGGACTACCTGAGTCTGGGCTGCTCACCCACAGAGCCCTCCTCACCCTCTCCCTCTCCAAGGGGTCCATTATCCACCTCACCCCCACCCCCACCTCCGGCCACTTCCTTTGGATTCCCTCGCCTGGAGCCACCTTTCACCCGTGCCAAAATCCGGAGTCACCCCCAAACACTCCCTCTCCTCGGCCTCCCCCTGCACATCCAGTCCACCAGGACTTGGCCTCGGGAATGTATCTTAAACCCATGCCCCTCTCCTCCTCATGGGCACGGCCTTCTTTTGGATTCTTCCTTCTTTCCAGGATTTCTGGAAAACTTTCCAGATGGGTTTTCCTGCCTCACTAATCCACTTTGTCCCAAGCTGCAGGGCCATCCATCCAAAACACAGTGCCTCCCACGGCCATCCCAAATCTTTCAACAGCTCCCACTGGCTTTGTGTGAAGGTCCAAAGGTGAACACAAAAGGCTATTCGTGCTCTGTCCCTCTTCCTTCCGGGATCTCATCCCCTACCACGGCCCCAGGCTCAGCCAGCCGTTTGGTCTTCCCAAACCACCACCACTTTCCCATGGGGCCATCTCTCTCATCTCAGAGCAGACGGACATTCGGCCAAGATGGACAGAGTCTGTCGTTAAATACAGAAATGCGTTGGAACAACGCGGTAAGCAGCCAGAGGTCCCAGCCCCCAGGCGTCTCCTGCTCCTCCCACCCTTCCACCCCCCACCGCCAGCAAAGGAAGGGTGGATGACGAGCCCAGCAAGTGGCCAAGTTGTTAAATACTTTGGCTCCCATCCCTGCACAGACCACCCTTCTCCTCAGCCCCGATATCCTATAATTCTCCCTCCTCCAGCCTACCCCTCTCTCCGTTCCCACAGAAACTTCTCTGTGCTTCTGTCCCACAACTTGTCCCACTATATTGTGATTTCTTACTCAACTCTCTCTCCCTCCCACTCAACCAGGAGCTCCTTGGGAGCTAGAGCCACATCGCAGATGCTCAACTAGTGTTGGGTGGACTGGACCCTCTAGCGATCCAGAAGGGTCCCACCTGCTGAAAGCTCTCCACTCTTCTGGTTGTGGTGCTCACGATTGTAGACTTCCGCACACCTAGCTCTCTCCCCAAGACTTGCTTCGTGCAGAGCTAAGCACATACTAGGTGCTGAATAAATGCTATTTCTGAGGCTAATATGCATGCTCCCCTTCCCCGCAGAATGAGGACATAACAGCCCTTCTTAGCTGAAATCAAGAGATCCAGCTGAAGCCAAGTAAACCAGGAACTAGCTGCCAAAAACAGCTAAGCACACTCATCCACACAGCTGGTGAGCCAAGAACCACTCGCCCCAGCTCTGCCTTGTAAAGGAGGAGCACTCCACAGCCCCCCTCCCCCAGCCCTCTGGAAGCTTTTCCTCCTGCCCTTTGTGGAGATCCCAAATAAGACAGCCCAAAGCCAGCTAGAGAAAGATAAAGGAGTAGATCAAACAAGGCTCCTGTTTCAGCTACGTGGTGCTGTGTGTTTTCTAAAAGGAGAGAGAAAACAGAATCAAAAGAATGTCTTTTCGCTTTCAGAGACAAGCACGAGCGAAATCGCCCGAGCTTCCCCACCTTCAGCAGATTTCTCCTAACGGGCCTGGGAACACAGGGAGAGGGTGGATGAGGGTGGATGTTGGAGGGGAGGGAGGAGGGTTGGGAAGAAGGGAGGGAGGGAGCAGGGAGAAGGGCAGGAGGAGGGAAAACAGGGAGGAGGGGAGGGAGAAAGACAGGGAGGAGGGGTGGGAGGAGGGCAGGGAGGAGAACAGGGAGGAGGGGAGGGAAGAGGGGAAGGAGGGGGCAGGGAGGAGGAGGCAGGAGGAAGGCAAACAGGGAGGAGGTAGGGAGGAGGTAGGGAGGAGGGGAGAAAGGAGGGAGGGAGGAGCGGGGGAGGAGGGCAGGGAAGAGAACAGGGAGGAGCAAGGGAGTACGCAGGAGGAGGAGGGAGCACAGGGAGGGGAGTAATGCAGGGAAGCATGCAGGGAGGAGAGGAAGAACACAGGATCAGCTGCTGCTGCAGGCCAGGCCCTCGGCCAAGTGCCTTGCACGCGTCCTCTCCCTGAACCATGAAGACAGCCCTCCAAGCTTGGTATGATTCGGTCTCAAAGCAGAGGGAACTGAGGCCTGGGAAGTCCTCTGGTTTGCCCAGTGGCCGAAGGCTCGCAGGAGGTAGAGCTGCAGTGATAGGCCTGGAACTCGGGTTCTGACAGGCCCCTCGGCACTGCCCCCTCTCCCCCTCCCCTGGGGTTTGCCCCAGCCCGCAGCACCTCCGAGGCCTGCCTGCCAGCCGGCCACCCTCCCCACCGTGTGCCTGGCGGAGCGGGTCCCCGCCCACTGTGGCTTCTCGTCCTCGCGGGAATTCGCTCAACACCCGCATGTGCACGTGTGCTTTTCACAAGGTCAGAGCTGAAGATGAATAGTGGATGGGGGGGATTCAGGACCGCACCGTCTCCGTGCACCCAAAGCAAGCGGAGAACTAGGACGGCCCGTGGTTGGAGCGTCTGTCCCAAATGTCACCTACGCTGGCCAGGCCTCCCCTGGCTCCCCAACTAGCGCTGCCCTCCCCCATCCCCCACCTCTCTCTCTCTCTCTCTCTCTCTCTCTCAGACCCACCTTTAGTTTCTTTCTCCTTTCCCTTTACCGCATTCTGGAATGACTCTTACCCACGTGCTTCCTCGCACAGCATCTACCTGCCCCAATAGAATGGAAAGTCCAGCTGTGCCCCAGGCAAGGCAGGCTGTCAGGTGCGTGGCCTCCTCCAGACCCCTCTTCTGGCACGCGTCCCCATCACACAAGTCACAGTGTACCCTGCCTGACACACACATGTGCCGTGCTACCGAACGTGAAGCTAGCCTCCAGGTGGACGTGGGGTCCCGATTCTATCAGCATCTGTCTCTGAGAGATTCCTCCAGGAGCCAAAAGCATCCGCCCGGATCCCAAAGAGCTGCCACAGAAGGGGGTGAGGGGTCCCCTGCAATCGGCTGCTCACCAGGCATGCCTGGTGCCCTGCTCTGCCTGTGAACGTCTTCCATCAGATAGAAGGAGGCACTGCCCCCGTGTCTCCACGATCCGGTCTTTTGAAGATCATAAGTATTTGGCCACAAGTTTAGACCGGCTCCCAGGGGAGGGGAGGCGCTCTCAAGACTGCAGATTCCAGAGCCCTGAACTTCTGATTCTGATACTTCGTGGCCTTAATTTTGGATGTATTACTTCCTTCCCCCCGCAAAGTAAAAAAGGAACTAAAGTCATCGTAACTGGGCACCTGGGTGACTCAGAGGGTTAAGCGTCAGAGTCTCAGGTTTGACTCACGGTTTGTGAGTTCAACCCCTGCATCAGGCTCTGTGCTGACAGCGCGGAGCCTGCTCGGGATTCTCTCTCTCTCCCTTTCTCTCTGCCCTCCCCGCATCTCTGTCTCTCTCAAAATAAATAAACTGAAGAAGAAGAAGAAGAAGAAGAAGAAGAAGAAGAAGAACTGAAATCCTACCTAGGTAGATGATGTTATTCTGGAAGTATTTCTTAGAGTTAATCAAAGGTTTGTCCCGCAAAATACACAAAATCAAACAAAGTCTACTAACATCGCTCTTTACTCTTTTCATTCCCTCAAGGCCTGGGGGTATCATCCACAATGGCACTGTATTTCTAAACTGCATTTCTCTCCCAAAATACACGAGCTGTTTTATTTGTCTGGCTTATGCAAGTGCCAGCCACAGAAGGATCCTCCTCTGTGTTTTCACCTAAGCAGCCAAGAGAGAACTCTGCCCTGACGTACCTGCTCCCCACTAAAGAACACTCTCTTGAATGCAACTTGACAACCCAATTCAACTCAGTCCACAAGCATTACATTTCCATTCAGTAAATTGGTGCCTCTCGGTCCACAATTAAGAAGGAAATATGGTGCGTGTACCCCCTACGTGTCCTGGCAGGAAGAAAAATGTTTATCGCTGGCTTAAAAGGAAAACTCCCAGCAAGCTAAGACCCAAAAGTCAGACCACGAGTAAAGAGTTTGCCCTTCTGTAAGTGGTTTCTGCCCCTGCCAAGCGTTCCTTCGTCCTGCTATTCACCTGGGGGCCCTTCCCAGCTGTCTGCCTTCTATATGAACGGGAAATTCAAGGGTAAGAAGTAAGCCACTGGAGTGATCTAGATGCAACTCCCGGCCCTGACTCCAAGACGCTACCTGTCTACACCCCATCTGAGCACACACCCAGAAGCTCGTCTCTCTCACCAGCTCTTCTGCTGGGGCTCTTGTAAATTCCACTGCCAAGGGCAGTTCCCCGGGCAGATGTCCACAATAGAGGAAGTGGCTAGTGTTTCTCTGGCCTGACCAGGCTGCGGGTCCTCCCGCGTGTGAGAGGTATCTGCCTTCTCAGCTCCACCGGCCAGCACCCTGCATGTGCCTCTTCCTCCAGTCCCCTCCTTTCCCCGCCCCCCTCGTCTGGGTCACGTTTCAAGTGCTTTTGGTTGCTGTGGCGTTTGCCTGCGAACGTTAAATATTCAGCAACCTCTGGGCTCCTCCGTGCTTTTGGGCAAATAGGTTGGCTTTGAGCAAAGAACAAGCTGATCTCAACTGAAGGGAGCCACATGGCGAGCCAGCAAAATCAACAGTTCAACTGAAGTTGCAAAGGAAGAAGGCTGCCTCGTCCACGAGGCCACACACCGCAAGGGGAGAACCAGGGTGCACCTTTGCAGGGGTAGCCTGGGGCAAATGCCAACCTCCCTGGGTCCGGGTGTCCCCTAAAAGGAAGAGATTCGCTCCGACCTGATAGGGGTGTTCCGGGAGATGGCATGGGAAGAGGCATGTGCTTGGCTCAGTGACTGTGAGCTCTGTTTAGCAACCAAAACACACTGCTGAGGGGAGACCTGAAAATTATCCAAAGGAAACCTCCATCTGCAGATATTTCCAATCTGGAAGTTCAGAAAAGGATGCATATGCATATGTTTTCCATACACACACACACACACACACACACACACACACACACACGCATACACACACAAAGTTAGCCTGTATTCCTTTCGTATTCCTTGGACTAAACAGTACCTACCTTAATAATGGTAATATGGCTGCCGCTAATTGAGCACTTACTATGTGCCAAGCGCTGTACTAGGCACTTTATCTACACGCCTTTCATCTTCAAAACAGCCTTTGGGGAAATGACTAGGACCCCCTTGCAGAGATGGGCATCTGCGACAGAGACGAGAAGTAACTCACCACCGAGTGCACAGTGGTTAGCGGCAGATTCCAGAGACCAGCTTCTGGGCCGTCTGACATTCGCAGCCTGGTTCGTATCGCCGCCCCCCCCCCCCCCCCATGCAGGTAGGGAGTGTCCATCCAGCAGGGTCTTCTGCTTCCCGGATGCTGAGTGTTATGGAAAAGGGCAAAAGTAAGTTTCAGTTCAGGGAGAGGAGGTGGACTTCTCCTCGTTCGAGCAGCCAGTCTGTACTGACAGCCCGCACGTTCTAACAGAGCCGCCCCGATCCCTGTCCTGCCTGGAGAACCCCCCTCCCCACCACGTGGCAGCCCCCCCAAACTGCCCAGGGCTCTCTGGTCCAGCGGTGTGACCTCTCTCCGGCGCGCAGAGACAGCAAGTGTGCTGAGGGAGCGTGGGACACCCTCAAAGCACAGCCACACGCCAGGCCTAATTAGCTTAGTTTTACCTCCGCTGCTCCTCCCAGCGGTGTCCAATCCCTGCAGCCAAAAGGCTAAGAACCTGGCTGCCAGCATCTCTGCAGCGGCTTCTCAGAGCCTGTTCGTAATTCATTTTATAAAGGGCCTTGGCTCCCCGGGTCCATTCCATGTGCCTGATTCAGGTGAGATCATGACAGGAATCGTTGCCAAAGCTCGGTCCAGTGGAACAAGCGCTCGCTGGCATGTGCCTGTGTGTGCACGTGTGTGTGTGTGTGCACGCGCATCAGAGAAAGAGAACGAAGGCTCCTTAACACACCGAAAAGCCAACCAGTGAGGTTCTCGGGCTTTTGAGATCCTGGACTGGCCTGAAAGGGTAGATTTTCTTTCAGTAATTCACTCGATGAACTGAGCGCCTTTCGAGTGTGTCAGACGCTGCCCTGGGCACTGGGGACTTAGAAATTACCCAGACACGTGATCTCTGACCTCCAGGAACTTACCATTGAATGCGGAATGTACACATGGAGATGACAGCACAGGTCATTAGGGCTGTGAAAGGAATTAGTATAAGCTGCTACGTGAGTACAGAGAAGGAATATCTCACTCAGTCTTTTAGACTCAGTCTTTTTATGCAGATCAACAAGATTCCATAAAAGCCACCAAAAACTCAGAACTTAGCACAGAGCCTGGCATGGTGTACGCACTCAAGCCAATATTTTTGGATGAAAATGAGTTGACTCTCTGTAAACTAAGTAAGAATTAGCTAGTCCAAAAGGGGAGGTTCATATTTGTATCAGCTAGGAACGCGTTTGCCTACATCTCATAGCTTTAACGACTGAGAGTTTATTTTGCTCACAGAATAAGAAATCCAGAGTTAAGTTGCAGTTGGTACTGGCCCGGCATCTCAGGGATGTCAGAAGTAGCATCTCGGTGATTCTCTTGATTTTTTCCTCATGGTCACAAGATGGTTCCCCTAGCTCCACACATCACATCTACCTCCAAAGCACAAAAGAAGAGTGTGGCCTGGCATCAATTTTGGCCTCTCTTTTTAAAGAACATCTTCTCCCCAGATTCTCGCCCACATCTTGGTCAGACCTTGCTCCGTGGTTTCTCTTAACCACCAGAGAACCCAAGAAAGGTAGGAATTTGGGGCTCCATGGTGAAGGCAGGCATGAGAGATAGAAGTTGGGATGATGGGCTTTAGATGAGCTAACCACCAGAGTCAGCCATAGCATTCCCAAGTTCATTTTTCTTCAACACTGTCTGCTTTCATCTACTACCCATTCGGTCCATTAACATTTATTCTGTGTCGTCTTTGCTAGCTTCCACGTGAGGCCCAAAGTCTCTGCCTTCAGATCCAGACACATCACGGTTTTGTCTTAGAACGAGCAAATTGACGGAAATGGGCCAAGAGAGGGTAGGGAGAGCTTTTTCTGGAAAAGTCTTCTCCCTCTTCATGTGCCTTCTCCCTCCCATCCTCCTCTCTGTCCGGTTCCTCAAGCCCTACCTACCCTTTTTGGTTTTTATTTTTAATTTTTCTAAAATACGCATATCATAAAAGCCACCATTTAACTAGTTTTAACTAGAGTGTAGCTCAGCAGTGCTATGTTCGCGTTGCTGGACGACCAACCTCCAGAACTCCTTTCATCTCGTAAAACTGAAACCAGTACCCGTGAAACGACAGCTCCCCATCCTCCCTCCCCCGGCCTCAGGCAGCCACCTTCCCACTCTCTGTGTCTGTGAATTGGACTACCCCAGGTACCTCAATAAATGGAATCGTGCGGTACGTGTCCTTTTGCAACCGGCTTGATTCACTTAGCATAACGTCCTCGAGGCTCGTCCATGTTGTAACAGGCATGAGAAATCCCTTCCGTTTTAAGGCTGTATAATATGCCACTCTACCTCTGTACCGCATTGGGTTCATTCACCCACCCATCGACAGGTAAAACGTACCTGTTTCAATCAGACAAAAGTGCTTCCTTCCACGATGACCGGAACGCTGTAGCCCTCGGCAACCTTTTTCGGCGTTGTTACTGTCTCTGTGAAAAGTAAAGGAACATGTGTGCTGAAGCTACCGACACCGTTTCCTGTTAGTCAAAGGCATATCTATTCTTCGTTAATGTACGTCACGTGTCCAATGAATATATTCACAGTCCCCACCTCCAGGGCCTGGTAATCAGACGGTTCGCAACTACGTGCTCATACCTGCTGTTAAAATACTCCCAATAGAATCACCCCGATCCCCTGAGTGACCCTGCCTCCCCGACCCATGCCCCGAGAACCCCCCCCCCATCATCTTGCAATCAAAAAGTCAACGTGGACTAGTTGTTAAGTGTTTTTAATACCCACGCTACTTGCATCATAAAACCGTTGTGATAATTAATTGCGATAACACCTATAAAGTACTTAACATAGTGCCTGGAACCAGTAAATAATAAAATTTTGCTCTTACTACATTCTGATTGTTGTAGGACACTTAGAGATGATGCACTCCAAATCACGGGCAAAGAACTTGACAACACTTTTTGGGAAAACATTCTCTCCGAACACTGTTTCAACCACTCGGCTTTGGGGAATTTGTTCCTGGCCTCAGACCTCTGTCTCCTCTGCACTGAGTGGGAGTATTTGCTAGAAGTTCGAGGGGACACCCCGCTGGCTAGTGAGAGGAGGTTCTGGGCGGTGGGCACGACCGGCCTGGCATCCTGACTTGAAGGCTGTGAATCCCGTGTGAATCTCATTTATTTCTCCAATGTTCTCTGTTCTAGCTTGGCCATTGTCTAGACATAGTGGGGGGGGGGGGGAGGGGATGTGAAAAAGTAAGAATTTCTTTAGGGCTCACCGATTTTTCTTCAGCTTTATGAACAGTTGCAGTGGGTGGTGTGTTTTGTCTGTTTTGTTTTGCTTTTCAGTAGGAAATTTTTCTTATTTCTTATGGCCATCCACACGCCCATGCGCACTGTGCAGCCCAGTGTTTAACCGTGGTCACTGGTGATACCAAACCTGCTCACTTGTTTGCCTACGCGATGCCAAAACCATCGACTTGGCTCAGTGTTTCATACTCAGCCAGTGGTCTCGATGTCGTCCCCACCCCTGCCTCTCAGAACAAAGACTCAGCCTGTGTGTCTCAAAAAGGACCTTGAGGGGCACCTGGGTGGCTCAGTTGGTTGAGCGTCTGCCTTCGGCTCAGGTCATGATCTCACAGTTCGTGGGTTCGAGCCCCACGTCGGGCTCGACGCTGACAGCTCAGAGCCTGGAGCCTGCTTTGGATTCCGTGTCTCCCTCTCTCTCTCTGCCCCTCCCCCCTCCTCTCTCTCAAAAAATAAATAAACGGCCACAACAACAAAAGACCTTGAATTCAAACTCGAATCTGCCCAGACTCATCTTTGCTGAAACTGTGACTTCTATGCCTTTCGCTCTCTCCCTCTGTGCTGCTGATTAAAATTTTAAAGTTCCCCCAAAAGGTGAGTCAAATCCATAGAAGGAAACATGTCACAGAAAGGAGTCGGGAGGGTTCTGCCAGCAGGTCTAACCAACGAAAAATGCTACACGCCAACCAACGCATGAGGGTGGCCTTGGTATAATAAGAACAGAGAACCTTCAGCCCGAGTGACACCGTGGTCTGCCCTGCACCACCGTGGGGCGTAAGTAACGTGCCTGATAAAAAGAGCAGGGAGCCTGGAATGATCTGATAAGGAGCAGGTCCCACCGCGGAATCTTAAACAGAGCAGGGACATGATCAGAATGGTGATGGGGACTCCCTTCCACGGGCCGGTGGATTGGAGAAGGAGAGGACAGCCGGGACAGACACTGCAGCAATCCGCCTGAAGGGGACGACGGACCCTGACCTCTGTCGGGCGACAGCCGGAAGAGATGCTGCTGACAGTCTGCAGAGGAAACTTGTAGGGAAAAACCAAGACTTGAGGACTGTCTGAAAGCGGGGTATGGAAGTCATTGGAATCAGAGTTACAAGTGCCGGATGTCTCCTGTAAGGAACAAAGAACGCAGTGGGACTCACAGAAGGTGTCTGAATCGGGGCTCTCAGAAAACAGTTGAATGCAAGGGGCCGGAGCCTGACATCTGAAAAGAGGAGCCAAATTGCTCTCTGAACTCAGGCTAATGAGAATATAGTCTGCTGTCTGAGTTTGGAGCAGCAAGTCTAGCCCAGTCCCCAGCAGTAGTAACAGCCCACAAGGCGATGAGACAAAAATGGGTAAACATGGTAAAAACTTGTCTTGAAGGCAATGGGGTCCTGGTGCCAGCTCTCACCAGGAATTTTGCACATCCATTATTGAAAATCAAGGTATATGCACTTACAGGGGCTCCTGGGTGGCTCCATCGGTTAAGCATCTGACTTCGGCTCAGGTCACGATCTCACCGCTGGTGGGTTCGAGCCCCGCCTCCGGCTCTGTGCTGACAGCTCGGAGCCTGGAGTCTGCTTCGGATTCGGTGTCTCCCTCTCTCTCTGCCCCTCCCCTGCTCATGTTCTGCCTGTCTCCCCAAAATAAATAAACATTTTTTTTAATTTTTTTAAGTTATATGAACTTGCAGTTAAATAAACTATATTAAAAACAAAGGCAATAAGTCTTTAAACCTCATCACTTCCTAATTATTTTACTTCGTTTTGCTGTTACTACTCTCTGTGCTCTTGAGGTCGTTTATGTGGGTTGGATCGATAGTGTGCCAATGCTATAGAACAGTTAGGAAGAGGCATCTCTTCCTAACTCTGCGTTTAGTGATGTCACTTTAGTCGCTGGCAATCAGACGCGATGGGATATTTACACCATGGAAATTGGGAAATGCTGCATATCGGCCCGTCCAGTTCAGGCCCTGGGAGGCAGCCTCCGGCTGGGGTGGAGGCTGGGTGGAAGCCGGGCATGGGCGGGGTGTTCGTCCTTCAAGTAAGGGCCATGCTGCCCCAGTGCCTGCCTCCGCTAAGGCAATACTCCTGGGAAGCCTCCTCTATTGCCACGCAACCTCTGGCTTTTGGGGTGCCAGACTTGGGGTGGCAAACGGACCTTCCATGGCTTACATTTGGTGTCCTCGGCGTCTCCAAAGTCTATCCAGGTCTTTCTTTCATTTGTAGTTTAAAGAGCCTTCCTTAGGCAGTAGTAGATTTCCTGCTGCTAACCGGGCACCTGCAAAGATTCAAGCCCCTGGGTTCAATTAAGTTCCCAGAGATACGTGGTCAGGGCCTGTCAAGAGACGGCAGACACCCCCCAGTCCCTACACCTTGTCAGTTCATACCAAGTGGCTTTCCCCCAAGAAACCTGGTTAACTGTCGTTGAAGGACAAGGGAGTCACCAGAGGGCAGCTTAATAGGCCTTTTAAAAAATTAGGTGGAGGGGCGCCTCGGTGGCTCAGCCGGTTAAGCATTCGCCCCCTGATTTCGGCTCGGGTCACGATCTCACGGTTCCTGAGTTTGAGCCCCATGATGGACCCTGTACTGACAGTGAGAAGCCTGCTGGGAATTCCCTCTCTCTCCCTCTCTCTCTGCTCCTCCCATGCTGGCGCTCAATCTCTCTCTCTCTCTCTCTTTTTCTCTCTCTCTCTCTCAAAATAAATAAATAAATGGGCCCCCAGGTGGCTCCGTCGTGAAGCATCTGACTTCAGCTCAGGTGAGGATCTCCGAGTTCGTGAGGTCGAGTCCTGCATCAGGTGAGCTCGTGTCCCGCTTCAGGTAGAACACGAGCCTCAGGTGAGCCCCCGTTCTCAATATCTCTCTCTCTCTGCCCCTCACTCACTTGCGCCTCTCTTAAATAGATAGATAGATAGATAGATAGATAGATAGATAGATAGATAGATAGATAGATAGATAGATAAATGTTAGGGGGAGCTGTTCCAGGCTCAGGAGAGGGTTCTGGAACCCCAACCCCACCACCCTCACTGAGCACACCCCTCCATCTTCCCTGCTGCCTCCTGTTTCTGCACTCACAGCTCACCTCCCTGCTTCCGGTTTGGCGCCCCCCTGTGCGCCCTATCTGTCCTCCACAGGGCGGGCACCAACAGGCGCACCGCCCCCGGGGTGCACAGTCAGGGCCAGTGCACCTGGCCCCCAAGGGCTCTCTTACTACTGTCACCAAGCCCCACCCACATGCCCCACCGAGTCTTATTCATAGCGAGACCTTCTTCTCAGTATTTGCTTTGGTCCGGCACACAGTAAGCACTCAATAAACGGTTGATTGAACAAATAGACGACATCCGAGCCTTGGCGTGTTGGCACTCGCAAGTGCCTAGTCTCGAAGAAGAAGAGGTCAGCGGTTTCAGAGCGGCTCCCTCACTGTGTGGCCTCAGGATTCTCCCCAAAGTGACAGCTTATAAACCTTCTCTATGTATTAACTTATTTAATCCCCACAAGCACTCTATGAGGAACACAGTGTTGTGGTTATTACTGTTATCGCTTTTTTTTTTTTTTTTATTAAGTAGGTTCCACGGCCAGTGCAGAGCCCAATGCGGGGCTTGAACTCACCACCCTGAGATCAAAACCTGCGCCAAGATCAAGAGTCGGATGCCTGGGGCTCCTGGGTGGCTCAGTGGGTCGTGCGTCCTGACTTGGGCTCGGGTCACTATCTCTTGGTTCATGAGGTCAGCACAGAACCCACTTCAGATCCTCTGTCCCCCTCTCCCCGTCACCACCCCCCTCTCCCACTTGCATGCACGGACTCTCTCTCGCTCTCTTGCTCTCTCTCAAAACTAAACAGACTTAAAAAAAAAAAAAAGTCAGACGCTTATCTGACTGAGCCACCCAGGTGCCCCACTTTTTTTTTTTTTAACAGAAGGGACAGCCGAGGCACAGAGAAGTTAAATAATTTGGATAAATACAAAAATCAAGCTTCGCGATCTCACACTTAACCAGCAGGCTATATGGCACACCAGTAGCTTAGCACAAGGCCAGACATGCTCTAAGTGCTCAAGAGACATGGGCCTCCCGCAGACCACGGCTTCGGGGAGCCCCAACACTCAAGTCACTTTCCCGCATCCCGGAGAGCGCCCTCCCTGGTGGATCTATCACGCAGAGCAAAATCTAACATCTGCGTCACTTCTGGCATCGCTGGGGCGGTGTCGTTCACAAGGGGGAAGCAGCTCGGGGTGTCATAAAAATGACCCCGAAGGAGGATGACAGGACAAGGCCAGCGGCACGTCTCCAGAGCTCCGTCTCCCCACCTGTGAAACCGAGCGGAAATAAAGGCGCAGACTACCTCACCGTGTTGTTCTCAAGCTTAAATGAGGTAAGAAAAGTCAAAATGTTTTGTAAATTATGGAAGCTGTTAAAGATATGAGTTCACAGGGGCAAGCGGGGCAGAGAGCGGGGTGGGGGGGTTCTGGTGTGAGTGGGGGTGATTGTGAGGTTGTTCAGAGGCCCACCCCACCCCACACTCCTCTCCCTTCTCCTCCCCTTCGTTCAGCCGGAGCACAGGGCCGAGGAGCAGCCTGGAGGTCTATCGCTATGTACAAATAAAACTCAAGATTTCTGTGCTGGGAGTTGCTACGGACCTGAACGTGTGTCCCACCCCACCCCCCACCTCATTTCCTATGTAGCATTAAATCCCAATCCCAAGGTGATGGTATTTGGAGGTGGGGCCTTTGGGAGGGGATTAGGTCATGAGATTCATGTCCTTACTTTAAAAAAAAAAAAAAAAAGCCACAGAGAACTTCCTAGCCCCTTCCGCCATGTGACCCGTAAGGAAGGACACAGTGAGAAGACCACCATATATGGACAAGGAAGCAGGCTCTCACCAGACCCCAAATCTGCCAGCACCTTGATCTTGCCTGCACGCAGCCTCCAGAACTGTGAGAAATCCATTTCTGTTGTTCCTAAGCCACCGGGCTCTGGTATTCTGTTACAGCAGCCCAAATGAACAAAGACGGGAGTTTTATTACAAATTATTTTAAATTGACATGATTTTCAAAAGCAGATCCAAAAGCCATATAAGCTGTTTCATCCTGGACACCACCATGAAAAAAGAACTCCGAAAAACTAACACACACACACACACACACACACACACACACCCCCCTCGAACCCTTATTTATAACTAGAACCAGTTCCTACTCACTCCATATAGGGGGTTTTGCTTGTTTGCTTGTTTGTAATGCAGAGCCATTAGTTGCTTGTTTTATAGGGTTTGAATTGCTAAGAAAAGCTTTTATGGGCAGATAGGGATGGGCTTGGCAGCCTGACTTCACAAGGCAGACCTGAACATTTGCATTTTCTGGCTTTTATCGGCCTAAGTTCACCAACTAAAGTCCTAGTCAACAAGCTTTTTACATTTGAATAGGTTACAAAGTGTTTATAGGTCTGAGCCCTTCCAAGACAGTAGTTAATTGGCCTCCCAAACAACAGCGGGAGAGTCTCATTATCCTGATTTAACAAAGGAAGACACTCCATCCGGAGAAGTTAAGGGACTGGATCCAGGCCCTTGCGCTGAGTCTGATCATCATTGTCTTTGGTACCTTTATTGTAGTCACTGATTTTTAACATCCTGGGAGGGCACCGCAACAATCTGTCCTTTTCCTCCAGGAGCTCATAGATTAATAGACCTTTGATGTGGCCATTTCTCAAAGAGCTAAGTAGGTAATAAAACATAAATATTTACTGAAAGCAATACTCTGGTACCTCAGGCCTTCACCCTTCATTAGCAGAAATCAAAGGAACCAAATCCAGAACCATGAGACGTCACCCCTGTGCTGGGTCTCAGTTTCCCCATCTGTGGTAGAGAGAGAGTACCAGCTGACCAGGTCTTCCTTCCTAAGGTCACTTCTTAAACAGGTGAATTCCCAGGCACCCGCATGAAGTGTTGGGGTCGGTGGGGGGGGGGGGGGGGTTGGTGCGGGCAGGATCGGAGTCTGTGGAAAATGTGGGAAGTGCCGTTCTAACTAAGGATCCGACAGCAGAGGATGGAAAGCTTCAGGGATAAATGTGGCGACGGCATTGTCATTGTTGGATGTGGCCCTCACAGCTGCTGACCCAGAAATATGGTTTATTTTTAGAAGTTTGGACAAAGCCAGAGCCCGACAGACCACTTATCGCATAGAATTGATTCCAACTAAGCGCCTTGAATGGATAGCAACACGGTCACCTCATTAGGACTGTGACGAGGTGCCTTTTTCTACCGGACACCATCTGCCCAAATGTAGTCAGAAGGGCATAAAGATGAGGAACGGGGGGCGCCTGGGTGGCTCAGTCGGTTGAGCGTCCGACTTCGGCTCAGGTCACAATCTCACGGTCCGTGAGTTCGAGCCCCGCGTCAGGCTCTGGGCTGATGGCTCAGAGCCTGGAGCCTGCTTCCGATTCTGTGTCTCCTTCTCTCTCTGCCCCTCCCCCGTTCATGCTCTGTCTCTCTCTGTCCCAAAAATAAATAAACGTTAAAAAAAAAAAAAAAAAAAGAAGAGGAACGGCCCAAGCCAAACTGCTTGGGCTGCAGACGACCTGGGACAACTAACGTACCTTCCAGTTTCCTCATCTGTAAAGTGCAATTAACATGCGGCAAGGATGAATTTCGAAAACATGATGCGAAGTGAAAGAAACCAGACCCAAAAAGCCACGTCTCCCATGATTCCGCTTACATGAAGTGTGCAGAGTGGACCAATCCACAGAGACAGAATCCGGATCAGTGGTTGCCGGGGGCTGGGGGGGATGGGAAGTGATTGCTTAACAAGTACAGGGTTTCCTTTCCGGGTGATGAAAGTGTTCTAGAACTAGGCAAGTAGCGATGCACCACATTGTACCACATTGTGAATGCGCTAAACGCCAGGAAATCATACGCTTTACGATGGTTACGATGATGAATTTTAGGTTATGCATATTTTACCGCAATTTTTAAAAATGCAGTGAACAATCGCTTGTCCCCAACCCCTCTCCCCATCCAGCAGGGAGGGGGTCTGGACCCAACGATGGCAATGAAAGTGGTGTCTGGGTGGGCAGGCGTCAGCTATTATGCCCTCCACCAAACAGGCATCTTCGAACCAGACTGATTGCTCATATGCCCGCCAGGATATCTCCCTCCATAACCAAACTCCCCACATGCATGTGCCTTATCCCGTGCATTCTTTTCTTCTTCTAAACTACCAGAAAACCGAGGCTCAGAGAGGCTCAGAGCTTGTAAGTGACAAAGCCAGGATTGAATCCAGGTCGGGGACCAAAACCTGAGCTCTTGCTATTATAAGACGCTGCCTCCTGAGAGCAAAGATAGTAATGTTTATGAATATACATGTACTTTCTGTACTTTCTCCACTTCACTAAAGGCTTCCAAACTCTTTACCCTTATTCTCGTAATAACCCTGTGAAGTAGGTGTTATCTCCAGAAATGTGTTTTGGGATTTGCTTTGTTTTTATGAACCCTGGATTGCGAGCCAAAAATGTTCCCATCAGATATGGAAATCCTGACCCCCTCCTCACCCTGAGTCCCCAACTGAGCTACCGCACATTAGCTCAATTAAGTGCATGTTTCTCTCCTAAGGAAAAGTCTGAAAGAGAACAGAAGGGGGGGAAAAGGCTACAGACAAGAAACTCATGGGAGCATGATGTATTAAGACTTCTTTCATTAAGTTAATATTTATCGAGCATGTACTATGCATGCTTCTAGGCATATTTAGGACACGGTAGATAAGGTGGCTACCTGACTTCTGACCTTGTGAAACTTGGAGCCTAACGCAGTATTTGTTATTTAAACCAGAGGGATTACCTAGAGAGCTTTTTAAAATAGAGATTCCAGGGCCCTGCCCCCAGAGATTTAAAAAAAAAAAATTTTTTTTTTAATGTTTATTTTTGAAAAAGAGAGACAGAGTGCAAGCAGGGGAGGGGCAGGGAGAGAGGGAGACACAGATTCTAAAGCAGGCTCCAGACTCTGAGCTATCAGCACAGAGCCCAATGTGGGACTCGAACTCACAAACTGTAAGACATGACCTGAGCTGAGGTCAGACGCTTAACCGACTGAGCCACCCAGGCACTCCCACCCACAACTAAATCTTATCCCTCAAGTGCTAATCACTCCACGTGGGAACAGGAAGAATCCCATAAGACATTGTGGTTCTGCCATCATGAAGTGAAAACAGTTGCCTATACCATCAAAGCCACCATTTGGAAGAACTCCATTACCACAGGATTCTGTACCTTTCGGCAAAAAATTCAATAAAAAACGAGACACACCCTCTATGTATTTGTACTGTAAACCATAACCATCGAATCAACTTGAGAAAGGAAAAAAAAAAAAAAAAGCAATCCTGATTCCAAAGAAATTGTGCTAAAACCTGCAATGCCAAGTTAACCAGAAGACATTTCTCTTGTAAGGCCATGAACCTGTATGTGCCTCTAATGCCTTATAAATAAATAATGGACATAAAAATAGCAATAATGAACTTGGAAAAATACTAGCTAATTTACACCATAATAGAAATACCCAGGGATCTTTAACAATTGAAGGACGGATGCCAGCCTCCCTAATAAGTACACCGAGCCATATGATTCCACATGTGAGTGTAATTTCTAAATTGCAGTGTACAATTCAGAAGGGTGTATGCTCTCTGAAAGGCAAAGAAGTATTTATATGAACGCTATTACTCAGCGGCATCATCCCCTGATGAGAAAAATCAAAGGAATTATTGGAACAATGTATTCCTTGAGGCCCAGGAGCCAAACGTCGCAGGAAAAGGCTATCATTAATTTTTATGCAGTTGCAGAGATCAACCGATGCTCTATGCCACACGAAGCACACAGAGGTGCGAGCCTTTTGTGTGAGTGGCCTCTCTCCCTGCACCCCATGTGGCTAAGAGAGCCGCCACCGCTATGCATCTGTGTCCTGGAAAAGCTCTGTCCCGAGGCTGGCTGTTGGTTGACACCGGGAATGATGGGGTCAGCTGCTGCGGATGGGTGGGTCACCACACACCAGTGTCGCCCCCCCAAAACCCAAATCTGATATCCTCTGATGGAGTCTGAGTTCCTCATTCTGACCTGTGGGATCCTCCACCCACCTGGGTAGCTGTATTTTTAGCCATTTTCACTACTCTTCACCTATTCTCCTATGTTCCATCTTAAACTCCAACGCTTTTGAAATATCTTGAGTCTTCTAACATATCTTGCTACAGTGGTTCTCAAACGGGGACAGTTTTGCCACACATACCCTCCCACACACCTCGACGGACACTCAGAAAGCCTCAAGACATTTTTGACTGTCCCAAGTAGGGATGCTACAAACTTCTAGCAGCTGAAAGTCAGGGATGCTGCTGGACATCCCGCAGTGCCCAGGACAGTCTCCTACAAAAAGGAATTATCTGGCCCCGGTTGCCGAGAGGGCCACCGTTGAGAAACTCTTCCTTGGTAAATTGTACTAATGGCCCCAAATCTTCACCTGTCCTTATGTCCGTATCCTAAGCCCTTTCATTTTGCACCGTTCTCCCATCACTGATACACCTGCACCCCCGCCCCTTGACTCGATTCAGCCATGTGACTTGCTTTAGCCAATAGAGTGTGGCAGAAATGACCGTGTACGTGTCTCCACTTGTCTCTTGCCTCGGCCAGTGCCATGATAAAGATATGCTAGTGATCCAGAACCAGGAGAAGGATGAGAGACACATGGAATGGAGCTGGTCCCCAACGAAGCCCAGTCCACAGGCAAACCCTTGAGAAACAATGATCATTGTTGTAAGCCCCCAGGTTTTGGGGTGATTTGTTTTGCAGCAATAGCTAACTCTTACATACACAATGCTGCTTTGTGCTTTTGTACCAGCTGCTTAGAAAGCTCCCTACCTTCACCTCCATCTTACTTGGAAAACTGCTACTAATCTTGCAAAGTAAAACTCAGGGATCCTGAAATCCTTCTTGGATCCCCTGCAGATAAATAATCAATACCTCCTCTTTGACACACTTTTACTGTTGTACTGTGCTATGTGTATTAACCTGTCTTTCTCTCTCACTAGATAGTGAACTCCTCAAGGGCAGAGGTTTTGTCTCAACCCTCTGGCCCCAAGGCAACACAGCAATTAGAGTGGACATTCAGGAAATATTTATGGAATGTGAAGGGACGGACTAGAAGGCTGGGGAGGGTGATTATCAAGGATATTTATCAGCTTTGGCTCTCACACTGCAATGTGCCTGGAACCTAGCCCAATCCCTGTGACAAAAGGAGAAACTGTTGGCTCCAGCCTGCAGTCTGGATTTCCCTGCCAATCAAAGTTGTCATGGAGAGGAACAGCCTCTGCCATTACTGTTTAGCACAATGAAACTGTTTAGAGGAGAGCCTTACCTTCAGGAAATTCCAATGAGCCTGTTTTATTGTTACCCTCCAACAGTAATGACTCCCATGGGATTAAACAGAGTGTAAAGTAATTGCTAAAACATCCCCTGCTGTGGACAGAGAAGGCTGAACAAGACATAATGCTCCCACTTCACTTGGGAGGGAGGGGAGTCACTCATGGAAACTAAGTGTGGTATTGGAGCCTCACAAGGTAGGAAGAGGGAACCAAGGGAGGAAAGATACAGGGTCATGCAGAAGAAAGAGTCCAAACCTGGGAAACAGACCATCTTGGATTGAAATCTCAACCACACTTCAGGTCACTTCATGCCTCTGAATCTTGGTTTGCTCCTCTGCAAAACGGGGATATAAAACACATCTCCTCTAAAGGTTGTAATGATAAAAGAGATAACACAACACACATGAAAACCTGGTGCAAAAAGGCTCAGTAATTTTGGTCCCTTCTCCTCCTGTGGAAGTTTGGAGTAAAAACATATCAGAACAACAACAACAAAAAAAAAACATATCAGAACAAATACGTAAAAATTAAGGGACCCCAGCCAAGAAAACATAAGCTCCAAAGAGATCGTCTTACCAGAAAATCGAGTAGGAAACAACTCAGTGGGAATTAGAGGGCACTAGAAACCTCCTTCCCACCAACAGAGAGCCATGTGGCTGGATTCTGGCTGGGAGGCAGTAATTCTCAACTGTGTTTCTCTTCAAAGATGGTTCCACGAACAGATGACCTGAACAGTCAGAGAAGGGTCCTGTGCTCGGAAGGGTTTTGTGCTTGGTTTAATAGTCTGCTGTTACTATCTTGAAATTCTTTATAATATTTAAACGACAGGTGCCAGATACTTGTTTTGGACTGGGTCCTGCGATTTAAAAGCCAGTTCTGTGCTCTGGTCCTTCAGTGGGAATGGATAAGGGGTGGGATATCTTTCATCTGAGAATTCCTGTCTGCTAAAAGACGTGTGCAGCTCATAGGGCTCAGCCCACTGGGAAATTCTAGCCTGAAAGTCCTCAGAGGTATCACTACCATATAAAAATTCCTGGGAGAAAACACTCTTCCTGCAGACCAGGACTATCAGAGAAGGCGCCTTTCACTGCAAGTAACAGAATGTGGGGTCAAGAGTGACTTAGATGATAGAGATGAGGAATTATCTACGTGGAAACCTGGTAAGAAGCTGTACCAGGATGATTCAGCCTCTCTGTGACCCTCGTTGCCTTGACTCTGTGGTCACAATATGGTGGCAGCCATTCTAAACACAAGTCTTGCACTGAGAGAAGGAAGGGAAAACAGAGGTCTCTTGCCATACCTTCCTATTTTTGTTAGAGGAGGCCATCCTTTCCAGGAGTCCCCAGCAGATGATTCACTGGGTCTCACTGTGCAGGACTGGGACAGATAACCACAGCCAGCTGCATGGAGGCCTGCTGGGCAAGTATAAATCTGCCAACAGGGAATGAGATGACTGTGGCTGCCTTACTGTGATCTGCACAATGGTGGTTCCCATGACCAAGGAGGAAGGAGGAACGGCCAGCGGACCGATGGCCTTGGATTAGGTGTCTCCCACTTCCATAGCTATCCTCACTTCTGAGAAGCTGACGGGAGCCTGCCTTCTCATCACGTACCAGAACTCACCGTTCATTGCTGCCAAAACCCCGCTGCGGAAGGGTGTTGTAGGGGGGATCAGAACAGTTCATCATCGCACGAAGACAACTCAAAGAGGTCTCAGGCCACCAGTTTCAAAAACACTCAGAGAAACTCTATGTTCTCAAATAATTTCTGTATTTACTCTGAGCCCCAGTTTTCTCTCCTGAAGAATGAGAACACTAATGCTTACTATATAAGGCTGTGGAGAGGGCCAAATCAGATAATTCTGTAAAGCACTCAGTAGATGTCAGTTCTCTCTAACCCAGGCATTCTAGGTGAAGAAACAGAGCCCAGACGAGTTAAAAATGTACCTAAGGTAACAGTGTCTCAAAGTGGCAGGTGCTGGGCCCGTCCCACCTCTCTGCTCCTGGAGTATTTTCCCACCCAGAACATTCCAACACTTTCCTTTGAGCCTTGATGACTTCTAGGTGTTCAAGGGCTTCTCGCTAAAATGCAAATACTCCTGGAAAAGGGACCACCATCACGAGCTAACTCCTGCTGGAGGAAGGCTCTTCTGGCAAAGGAAGGTCTGGGTGGGAAAAAGAGAGTGAGAAACAGGCTGAGAGGCCCCACAGGGGACTTCCTGCTTTGCAATTTTGTCTCCAAAATCACACCCAAAAGAGTCAGGCGTGCGTCACCCAGGGTGTCACGACCTCAGAAATATTTGTATTTTCTCTGAGCTGACAGAACAAGGGTAGAAATGTAATGTAGAATTGTGTTAAGTCCTATTAAATTAGGGCAATGTTCAGATCCTGGCATGGAGCTTTAGATAATAACAGTTTATTGATTTGTGAATTGTGTTCAGTCGGAATTAGGCCTGTCAGCATAAAGCTGGGTTTTGGCAATGTGATCATTTTCAGCGACACAGCATTTGAATATCAATATCAATAACATTTACCATTAGAGATGAAAAAAAATAAACACCTGCTACCATGACTATCAGGAATCAGGAACCTCCCAGTATGAGGCGTTAGGTGGGAGGGTCGACAGGTCTGTGGCCCTCCCCTCCAGGCCTAGGGCATCAACGTTCTGGGGTAAATACAGATGCCACACCACAGCCTTACTACTGAAATGGTCTCCCCAGGGGCCCCACCCCAGGCCCACATTTCACCATTCACAAACTGTATTCTCTATTGTTTTAGTCCGTTCATGCTGCTACAGCAAAATACCATAGTCAATGTGGCTCATAAACAATAGGCATTTCTTTCTCTCGTTCTAGAGGCTGGAAGTCCAAGATCAAGTGTCTGGCAAGAGCCTGCTTCCTGGTTCACAGATGGTGGTCTTCTTACCGTGTCTCCACGTGGAGGAAGGGGAAAGAGAGCTTTCTGGTACCTCTTTTATAAGACACTAATCCCATGCATGAGTGCTCGGCCCTCATGACTTAATCACCTCCTAAAATCCCCACCTCCTAAGGCAATCACATTGGGGATTGGGTTTCATGCTGTGAATCTGGAGGGGGGACACATTCAGTCTATAGCACCTAGCCATCTGCCTTCACCATTAAATGAAAAGTAGCAAGAAATCTACAAGCTGTGATTTGAAGACGCTTGAGAAGCCAGTCCCTCGAACGTTACTCTTCCCTGACCTTAAGCCTGGAATTCAAACCTTGATTCCCTCATTGGTGGTGCACATATTATATTCTATTTCAACCCCTACTGGTTTACTGCAATTCAACTCTGCCACTAGCCACTTGAATTTAGCACAGAATTAAGTCCTCAGTCTTCCATAAGATTGTCTGTCCTCTTGGGGCGCCTGGGTGGCTCAGTCGGTTAAGCGTCCGACTTCAGCTCAGGTCACGATCTCACGGTCTGTGAGTTCGAGCCCCGCGTCGGGCTCTGGGCTGATGGCTCGGAGCCTGGAGACTGCTTCCGATTCTGTGTCTCCCTCTCTCTCTGCCCTTCCCCCGTTCATGCTCTGTCTCTCTCTGTCTCAAAAATAAATAAACATTAAAAAAAAAAAAAAAAAGATTGTCTGTCCTCACTTCAGATACCAGCCGGACCTTGGCTGTCCCAGGCCATGCGTGCTTTTAACCGATGGCTACAAATTTGGGGGTTCCCACGACCCCCTCGGATTTGATCATTTGTTAGAATGACTCACAGAACTCAAGAAAGCATTACACTAATGATTACAGTTTTATTATAAAGAATATAAATCCCAACCGGGTAAATGAAGAGACACCTAGGGCGAGGTCTGACAGGGCCGTCTATACTCCTCTCCCGGTGGAATGGGGACACTTGATCTTCCCAGGACATCGATGCATTCACCAACCAGGAAGCTCCACTGAGCTCTAGTGTCTGAGTTTTTAGTGAGAGGTTTCATGATGTCAAGATGATTGATGAAGTCACTGGCCATGTGATTGAACTCAGTCTCCGATCCCCCTGCTGCGTACAGGTCAAGCTGGCTCCGAGTCCCGACCCTCTAATCGCATGGTTGGCCTTTCTGGTGACCAGCCCCCACCCTGACATCCTGATGCTACCCGGGAGCCCACCATGAGTCATCTCATTAGCATAAATTCAGGTGCGACAGGAGGAAGGGCTCACGAATAACAAAGACAGTCCTGTCACGTGGGAAATTCCAAGGGTCTTAGCTCCGTGCCAGAAACCCAGACAAAGACTAGACAAATTCTTTATTATATAATACACACGTGCTGCCTTTGGAGCATAAAAATAGCCAGGCAGGTAAGCCATGGGACCCTTGAGTCCGTCCTTTTCCCTTTCAAGAGGAGACATTGAAAGAGCGAGTTTCCTTTGGTTTCTTGTTTCTAATTTCTTTTTCTTTTCCTGAATCAGTATTTCTTTTCCTGATACCCGAACACAGTGATTCTGGATCACTGAAACTTCACCCGGCCAAAATACCAGACTAGGACATCTCACCCCTGGCCCCAACCTCCCGACCGCAAACACATCTCGGTATCAACCACTAACTATTGTTTCAATGACATTATCAGCCCACAGACATTTGAAAATACAGTGCTCATTTTGTATTCCTCACAGTCAGCACCTATTAAACTGCCAGGAACTTATCTGGTGCTCAATAAATACTTGTTCAGTTTAATTAGCTGGTTAATCTGAATATTAGCTATAACGTATCCAATTCAGAAAACCACAAACATTTAATGAGCATAAACGGTAAACCAAGCTCTTGAGAAATAACAGTGAATAAAGCATAGTCTCTGGTCCCCAGGAGCTGACTATGACGGGGGGAAGACAAAAAAAAACCTCACATAATATTCTCATTATAAAATTTAAATTCTAGGGGCGCCTGGGTGGCTCAGTTGGTTAAGCGTCGACTTCGGCTCAGGTCGTGATCTCGCGGTCCGTGAGTTCGAGCCCCGTGTCGGGCTCTGTGCTGACGGCTCAGAGCCTGGAGCCTGTTTTGGATTCTGTGTCTCCCTCTCTCTCTGACCCTCCCCCATTCATGCTCTGTCTCTCTCTGTCTCAAAAATAAATAAACGTTAAAAAAAATTTAAAAAAAAATAAAATAAATTCTATAATAGAAGTAATAGCAAAGTGCTGTAGGAACCTCCGTAATGATGATGTTTGGGTTGCAATGCGTGTTTTGTGGGATCAGGAGAGAGGAATGCAAAGGAAGGAATTCACAGAAGAGAAGGTGCCCGAGCCATCCTTAATTGGAGGAGTTAGACACCCCTGGAAGAGCAAAAGTAAGTTTCAGGCAAAGCAAAACCGTGGGGGGAGAAAGGATGAGACTACAAAGGGGACACGTAGAGTAATTTTAGGATGGTAGGATTATTCCGAATGGAAATGGGGCGGGAAGTGCATTTTATTATGCATTTGTCAAAACCCATAAAGCTTTCCATCACAAACAGTGAACTTCAATGTATGCAGATTTGTTTTAAGTCAACCAGGAGATGGGGAGATCGTAGGATGAAACACAGACTCTGACAAAAGAATCGAAATGTTTTACAAATGTATGAAGGGGGTTAGGGAAAAGAAGGACTGATCTAGGGGCCCCTGGGCGGCTCGCTCCATGCTCTCTCTCTAAAGTAAAAAATAAATAAATAAATAAGGGGTGCCTGGGTGGCTCAGCCAGTTAAGTGACGGACTCTTGGGGTCGGCTCAGGTCATGAACCCACAGTTCGTGAGTCTGAGCCCCACGTTGGGCTCTGCACTGACAGTGCGGAGCCTGCTTGGGATTCTGTCTCTCTCGCTCTTTCTGCCCCACCCCCGTTCATGTACGCTCTCTCTCCTTCCCTCTCTCTCTCTCAGAATAAATAAATAAACTTAAAAATAAATAAAAGTAAAATGAAATAACTGAAAGGATGAGTGTCTTAGAAACCAAACAGGGACTATGGGGAAAGGCCAAGTGGACAGACCGCGATTGTGGTATGAGCCTGTCAATAGATCTGGCTGCAAACAGCCATCGAGCAAAATGAACTCTAGGCCCCACCTCAGGAGAAGCTGGGACTGAACAGGAAGCAGTGGCAGGCGACATACACCAAGCCCTCTCCGATGCTGTCATGTTCAAAACGCCCTGACATGGTCGAGTCTTCCCATTTCCACATTCAGTTTGAAACCGTTTCAAACGTGACCATAGATTTCTCCCGACACAAAGCTCTTTTGAAAAATGATCGTGTGACATACAAGAAATAGAAGGTCCCCATCCATCTCTAATTTCAGCCTTGAAATTAGAATTTGCTCCTTCAGGGAACCATGCCTTTCACATGTCCAAAGCCAGATCGACAATGCGGGCTATGAGTGATGTAATCTTTTTTTTTTTTTCTTAACATTTATTTATTTTTGAGACAGAGAGAGAGAGAGAGCATGAACAGGGGAGGGTCAGAGAAACAGGGAGACACAGAATCCGAAACAGGCTCCGGGCTCTCTGCTGACCGCTCTGAGCGGTCAGCACAGAGCCCGACGTGGGGCTCGAACCCATAGACCGCGAGATGACGACCTGAGCCGAAGTCAGACGCTTAACCGACTGAGCCACCCAGGCGCCCCTGAGTGGTATAATCTTGCAATCACTCCTGAGCAAAGCTATGACACAGTGGTGAGGAAGACCGGCCTTGACAGATAGGCAGGACGAGTTACAGAATCCGTTTTCACACTGGCAGCGTGATGTTCTTGGGCAATTCACCAAGCTTTACACAGCCTCCCTTTCCTCCTGTAGACAATAAGGTTTAAAAAATAAAAATAGTGACTTGGAGCTCCTGGGCACTTGGTAGGTGGAGCGTCCAACTCTTGATCTCAGAGTCTTGAGTTCAAGCCCTACGTTGGGGGGATGGGGTGCCTAGATGGAATAGGCCACAACAGGGTAATTGTGAGAACTGAATGAAAGACCACGCCTGGCACATACTGAGTCCTTGAATAAATGTTACCCTGTGGCAGTACGGTAATCGTAAGAGTTGCCTCCTTAGCTTCGTGTGTATAGTGACTCTGGATGGAACTAGCAAAATTTCTCGAATTATTGCAGAAATGTTCTCAGTCACATAGTCCCTCATCAACTTGCCAAGACTGCATAATATTTTGCAGTAAATGAGTAATAAAACATTGAATCAATTCATTTTGTCACTAGTTTACAACTTTAGGAAAAAGGAGGCTGATTTACAAGACGGAAAAAGTGAGTCAGTTATTTCTTTTTATTTATTGTTTTTTCAGACGGCTGGTATTTGTCAAGTCTCGTGTTGAGAGGAAAAGTCAGTCTCCCAGCTGTGGTTTTTCCAAGGACTCCCAAAGGAAGCAAAGGTGACACCCACTGTGATGTCACAGACTTTCTGAAAAAAAAAACGTGATGCCCTTGGCAGGCCCAAGAGAGAGGAATGCTCTAGGCGAGACTGCAAGGTTTGTAAGACATCAGCAAAAACAAATCCTGCCTATTTAAAGGATGACATTTGATGGAAGCACAATGGAATTCGCTCTCTTTGTAGCAAAAATTTAAGGGCAGTTACCTTGCAAGGAAAGAAAGAAAGTGTAATTAATTAATGCCAGTTGGTTTTGTCCATAATGAAGAAGACACAATGGGCCACCATTCACCTCCTCCGCATTCAGAAGACACGTCTCATGCAAATACACCCTTTTCTTTTAGGTTATTAGTTCGGTGATGGATTGAAACCAGGAACCTTGAACATAGCAAAGAACATTTTCTTCTAGTTCCTTTTACTTGGGACTAGGACATATGCAGCTGGGTGTCCTACATATTGTGGGCAGCTCAGAACTGTTGATGATTCTGACCTTGAGACGCACGATTTAGAAGAGAAATTAATTGTAAATCTTGAGTGTCAGCAGTACTTCTAAATATTATAAGGGATGTCAGAGACTGAGCAGGGATTGAAGGCCCCTCAGAAGCTATGCAGTTGTGGGCACCTGGGTCTCAGGTTCACCGTCTTCTAAGTGGGAATATACCGGCAGGGCCTCCCCCTTAAATTAAGTATTTAATTTAAATATTAAGTGAGAGGACATCTGTCAGAGTCAGGACAGGGCCTGACAAGATATAAGACAATACATCGTCTGCTTTGTGATATCCGTTCTCTTTGTCAGTAATTAGCAAATACCCCTCAGTGGCTGCTATAGGGGAAGTACAATTTCTCCTCTACCTTGCAGGGTCTCTGGCTGGGCCTAGGAATTAAAATGGCACAAAACAGATTAACAGGAGAAAAGCATGCAAATTCTATCCAATAATTTTTGTACCCACGCGGGAGCCTTCACACGCACAATGAAGGCCCAAAGAAGCAGTTAGGGCCCAAAGTTTCTATGTTAGGTTGGACGAGGAGTAGTAAATTGTGAAAACATGACAAAATGCAGAGATCTGGGCTGGCGTAGTTAAATGCGGAAAAGTGACCAGGAACGCAAGGGTTAGTTCAACCAGGTGTGTTTGTACAGATTCCTCTCCACCTTGATTCCCCGTCTCTGGTGATAAGAATGTTTCTTTCCTCCTGGCACAGGATTGGTACCTTTCCCAAGGGAGTTTTATCTCCTGCCTTCAAGAAGGAAAAGGAAGGTCAGAGTGCCCTTTTTACATCTGTTATTCTACAAGTGCCTTTAATTTAAAGTACTCAATATGCCAAAGCGGCTTATTCTGGGGTGGCATATTCGGGTATCCTACGTGGCCTTCACATACTTGGGGTACAACCCAAGTCAAAGGCAACACGATAGTAAGAACTGTCTTGTGAGATAAGAAGTCTTATTCTATCTACTTCACCGATGAGGAAACAGGTGCAGAGAAGCTGACTTGCTCAAAGACACGCAGAACCACGACTTGAACTCCCTTTGACTTTAGAGCAGTTCTCTACACTTCTGAACAACTGCCTCTCTCAGAAGAGGCACGAAAGTCGTTAGAAGATATGCTCCCCACCACCCATAAAACCTCCAGGGCAATGCAGAAAGGGTGACTTGGGGAAAGGAATAGGGTATCCGAAGCCATTCGGAACTGTCTCCATGAACCCCTTCTCCACAAAGGCAGCTGATATGATTCCCATGGGATCTAAGACTCCCACCCCCAAAGATGCACAGATAACATTGGTTCCAAAGCTGCCAAGGCTACAGAAGAGGAGGGAGACCCAGAAGGAAAGAGCAGAGGCTGCGCCTGGGACTCAGCTCACCTCTAGCCTAAAGACAGAGGGAAAGGGGCGCCTGGGTGGCTCAGTCGGTTAAGCGTCCGACTTCGACTCAGGTCATGAACTCACCGCTTGTGAGTCTGAGCCCTGCGTCGGGCTCTGTGCTGACAGCTCAGAGCCTGGAGCCTGCTTCAGATTCTGTCTCTGTGTCTCTGCCCCTCCCCAGCTCATTCTCTCTCTCTCTCTCTCTCAAATATAAATAAACATTAAAAATTAAAATTAAAAAGATGAAGGCAAAGACCCGAATAATCATTGTAATACATATATTTCATTATGGACTTTTCTCAAGCCATATTTTTATCTGTTTACAAAAGTAATACATATTCATTATAATAAGCTTGGAAAACATATAAATAAAAAGAAGAAAACAAGTCACTTATAATACCACTACCAAACACCACCTTTAAGAATCTGGTGCATTAATTTCAAAAAGAAAAAAAGAAAAAAAGACATAGTCCTGTTCTTGCTATATTATAACCTGCTTTTCAGGTCATATTTCACCCACCTTTTCCCAAAGCGCGAGTCCCACAATAGCTGATTTAATGGTTGCAGACCCATACCCTCTTTGTGCAGGTACTAGAACTTCCTTAAGGTCTCAAATTCTGCGATGTCAAGGCGGTGTCTAGCTTTTTACTACTACAATGCTCTTTGTCCAAACAGATTTAACCCAATCATGATTATCTCCCTAGAATAAATTTCTAGAACAAGATACGAATTGCGGCCTCAGTCATTGAATGCAAACAGCGCTGTTAATGCACTTTAACAATCAAAATGCAACTAGATTAGAGCAAGGACAGGCTTATTCTGTCCTTTCCTACAGGGCCTGCTTTCCTTCCAAACACGTCCCCTTCTCCTTCTACCTTCCTGTTATGTTATTAAGAGAACAGCCCTAACTCTACCATTGGTTTATCCGGGAAACAATGGTGCCCACTCCCCAGATAGCCCTGGATACAGTTGAGGTAATCCGTCGGCCAGATTTTATCTAATTTTGTAAATTCGTATCCTTTTAAAGACAGGATTGCTTTCTGAGTTGCTGACTCAAGGGAACATTCTTTTGAAGGTAAAAGATCTATTAACATATAAAAGAACAGTACACCTGGGCAAATCACCCATAACTCAGATAATCTGTCTTCCTGAAAAACTACTTAACACTATATAAAAGTTCACTGCTAAAATCCCAATGGGTTTGACCTATTTGGGTTCCTTCAGTGATGAGAAAGGCTCATTGATCGTGAAAACCTAAAAAGCCTGGGATCTTAATAAGGAAAGATGGGAAGCCACTGACAAAGGAAGTTGTGATTGGAGTTCGGGATCAATTCAGTTCCAGTCTGTTTGAGAAAAGCGAATTAATGGCAGAAAACTATGATTAATTTCAGAATAAACAATATAATGACTCGAGTGCGTTATTAGTGACTAGAGAGAGGAAAGCACACTTAGTAGAAGATGACTTATTCAGGCATATAATTCTCTCCTAAGCTCAGTAAAGTTAAGTGTGGCAAAAATGCCAGAAACAGCTTTGCAATTGGAATATGCAATTTAAAATAAGTAAAGATTACTCCCAGGTAGTTTATTGCTTTAACTACATTGAGGCATGTCCCTGTAGCAGACAGTATAATGACTCCCATTTCATTTTTGGTTTGTGCCAAATATCTTCAGTTAGTTTTGCTTTATTGGCTTCATGCAATTTATTGCAGCACTAGAATACGATTGTAATGCAACTAGTATTTCAGTTTTATCTTCCACTGGTAATTTTTCTTCTTTATGGTGACTATACTGTCTGCATTAATACAAGCCATAGAAATTATACAGTGCGCAAACTTGTTTTCAGCAGGTCCCTTTCTCGTGAAGAGCAGAACCCTAAGAGCCAACTCCCATAACATGGTGATAACCAAGTATTTGCCAGAGGAGAAGCAACGTGTATAACAGCATTTCCAACTCCATAAAGTGATTTATTCGACCAAGAATTACTAGAAAGCCTAATTTTCCCATGGATTCAAAAAGAGGCAAAAGTTTTTTAAGATCTTCTAAGTACTCTTTTTCTTTGAGAGAGAGAGAGAGAGAGCGCCCACGCAGGAGAGGGCCAGAGGGAGAGAGATACTCCTAAGCAGGCTCCCTGCTCAGTGAAGAACCCAACGCAGGGCTTGACCCGGGGCTCGATCCCAAGACCCGGGGATCAAGACCCAAGCCGAAATCAAGAGTCAGACACTCAACCAGCTGAGCTGCCGAGGAACTCCTAAGTATTCTTAAATGCAAACCCAGTGCCAAAGTGGTAACATTTGGGGAAGACGAGAACCCATAAGATATTCTTCAAAACTACGTTTATTTAGCCTGCTCTAGATTTATTGATTTGCCAAACTTCGCACCACTGTAATCTGCTAGGGAATCATTTAACTATTTCCAATTTGCTGGAAGTTGGCTAAGAAATGTGCCAAGTAGGATTTTACCTAGCATTAGACCAGATCAGTAATATCCATCATCACATTAAGGGCGGTTTTCAATGAAAGGAAGAAAGAGGACTGGGTTTTCCAGTACTGAAAGCGCCTTATTCTAAGTGTGTTTGCAGAGCTGTATAAGAAAGAAACCAAATTTGGGGCACCTGGGTGGCTCAGTCAGTTAAAATGTCCGACTTCGGCTCAGCTCATGATCTCACCTCCCGTGAGTTCAAGCCCCGCATCCGGCTCTGTGCTGACAGCTCAGAGCCTGGAGCCTGCTTCGAATTCTTGGGTCTCCCTCTCTCTGCCCTTTCTCACACTCTGTCTCTCCTTCAAAAATAAATAAACATTAAAAAAAAATTTTTTTAAAGAAAGAAAGAAACTAAATTAAATCACATTAGTCTTTTAGGCCCTGCTGAAAACATCTCTCTCAACCATTTTCTTTCATCCTGCCTAAATTTTGCTGTAAGTAATCTATCCCATGGACTAAGTTATATATCTTTAAGAGTACCCTGTTAAAATCCAGATTTCCCAGCATAGCACACTATTACCAGTCATTACTTCTTAATAAAATGAGTTTATCAAATTAATATACAAACACAGCAGAGCCACAATGGAATAGCATATGGGATGGTCATATCTTGATGGAGGAGGGAAAGTCCAAAACATGAGTTCTGCACACAGTAATCTCAGGTAGCACAGTGTAGTCGGGGTCCAACAGTAGCCGGGAAACAGCCCAGAGTAGTGGGTTTCAGTGGGCAGGAGTGCTGGGAAATCACAGAAGGGCACAGGAAGGGAAAATACAAATGAATTTCAGTAAAAAATAATAATTCCAAGTGTTGGTAAGTATGTGGAGAAACTGATATTCACAGCAACGTTATTCACAATAGCTAAAAAGTAGAAGCAACCCAAATATTCATCAATACTAATGAATGGGTGAAGAAAATGTGGTACATCCCCCCTAGAAGGGAACACTATTCAGCAAGAAAAAGGAATGAAGCACTGATACATGCTACAATAGAGCTGAGACTTGCAGACATGCTAAGTAAAAGAAGCCAGTCACAAAAGATCGCATTTTGTATGATTCCACCTGTATGAAATGTTCAGAATACGCAAACCTATAGACACAGAAAATAGATTAATAGTTGCCTAGAGCTGGCAGATAGGGGTGGTGAAGAGTAACTACTTATGGGCATGGAGTTTCTTTTGGGGGGGATGAAAGTATTTTACAATTAGATTATGATGATGGTTGCACAACCTTGTGAGTATTGTACTTGAATTTTGTACTTTAATAAATTAAATGATATGTACATTATATCTCAATAAAGCTATTTAAACTATTAATTGTACCTAGACTTGACCCAGACTCCTCATTCAGTCTTATTACCCATACTTCTATTTTTTTTTTTACTGTTTATTCTTTTTTTTTTTTTTGAGAGACAGTGCAAGTGGGGGAGGGGCAAAGAGAGAGGGAGACAGGATCTGAAGCGGGCTGCAAGCTGCCAGTGCCATGTAGGACTCCAACTCAAGGAACTATGAGATCACGGCCTGAGCCAAAGTCAGATGCTTAGCCGAACGAGCCACCCAGGTGCCCCTATTACCTATACTGCTAATTAACTTCTAACCAACTTATTCTGAAACAGCATAAAAATGGAACCTAAAACTTAAAATGTCAAGGCTGTAAACCCAAAAACCAAGTAGAACTGGATTTGAATCCGAGTTCCACGACTTCTTGGACCCCTGAAGTAGACAGTTTGCCTAGACCATCACCGTTGATTCTTGCCCTGACTGAGCATCAAGTACCAGCCTCCCAACCTATTTACCATCTCATCTTGCTGTGAGTAAACACATATGTCTTCAAAATAAGTTCCATATTTTAAGTTTTCATAAATAAAATTCTGGGATCCAAAGGATAAAAAAAAAATCATTCACCAGGGGCAGATTAAGCATCTTTCTGAATGTCATCCAACACATCTAAGCCACCAGAAGGATGGTGATCTGGTCTCTTAATTTGAATGTTTGGGGAAAAAAAAAAAAAAACCTAAAAACTTGACAAAATTAGGGAGCTGACATCACAATTGGAACACAGAGGAAGCGACCTCAAAATCCAAATTCAAAGCCTCTCATTTGCCAAAAATTCATTTTTAATGAAATTTAGATTTAGCCTTAATAGATTTGGTGGCACAGGTACCCATAACATAACTTCTGTAAGACGCTGTAGAAAACGAAGTAACTCCTGATAACTGAGTTAGTATTTTGGAGCTTCCAGTCTGAAAATCACCCCTCCATGTTTCATAGAATCCTGAATTCTCTGTAGCTGAGTATAGGAATCTCCTCCACCCTGGCCTGCTTCCCTTCCGAAAACTCCGCATTCTCCTTCTACCTACCTGTTATGTTATCAAGAGAACAGCCCTAACTCTACCATTGGTTTATCCAGGAAACAATGGTGTCTACTCCCCCAGATAGCCCTGGATATAACTGAGGTAATCTCTTGGCCAGATCTTATCTAATTTTGTACATTTGTATCCTTTTAAAGACAGGATTGCTTTCTGGTTTCTGGGTTGCACCTTCAAGACAAAGTGTAGACATTTACCCCAATCCTTACTGACAGTTCTACACAAAATGACTCTAGGTTATAGATCCCTTGGACCGAACACAAAGTAGAGTCTACCCTATCTTCAGAAAGAGCTTCTGTCACCCATCTAAGATTACAAACTCATTAACTTGAAGGATTTATTCTCAGAATTCTATATTGTCTTTCTTCTCAGTAAGCCTCTGAAGAAAGCATCACGCATGAAGAGCAAAAAGGTTTTAGGTACAACGTATCCACAAGAACAATTTTATACTCTGCTTCTTGTATATGATAAATCTTCTTGAGAAGTTAGTTATGAACAATGTAAGACTTCATAACACACTTATTAGTCTATCATCAGCCTTTGATTCTCTGGACAGGGACTGTCTTTTCACTAAACTTGATGATCTTGGCAAACATCCCAGATGATTAACATTGCCCAAAACCCGTATCATAATACTATTGCCAGAATCAGAATGGCTACACATGATCTTAGGTCAGACAAAATTCCATTTTTAAACAGGATAAAGTAGGGCTTTCTATATCCTATTTCATTTTAATTTGTACATATTAGACAAGTTGATTCTATTTCAGATGCATAGGATGCCCGCCTTCCTACCATAGTTAACAGGAAGATGAATGAGTTACATGAACATGGGCCGGGGGGCAGGGGGGGCGGGTAGCAACTTTACAACATGAAAAGACTTAAGACCCAACTCAAACTGTTGGCTAATTACTGTGAAAAAGAACAGTTCAAATTCAGCTATGCCAAAAAAATTTTTTTTTTATTTGGGCAAGAATCCATCGATGTTCAAATGGACAACACTACAGAGCTTCATCCATCATATTATTGCATGCTATAATCTAAGGATCTGATTTTTAGCTAATTCATCCTGGTGGGCCTATGTGTTTCCAAAGAGGCTTCACCTGGGTTCCCCTGCAGGTCACTCCATGTCCAGGTTGCCAACTAGAACCATGACTTTGCAATATTCCTTGCCACAATGTTCCCTTCCTTGTTCCGTGGTGTGGAATTATAGGGCCTTTAATGAGAATGTCTCCAGGCTTCCAAGTATATTTCTAGCTTCTTTTTAAGGACGATGTTTTTTGTCTACAGACTCCCCTGTGGCTTACCACCATGCAAACCTGAGATAATCCCTGCTTCAGGACAAAAACACAGGCTTCAACAACCACTTTTCTGAATAGAAAGTCATCTTTGTTAATTGGGATCTAAGTTACATATCTACTGCTTTCCTCGATAGTAGTACAATAGACCCATTCAGCTTCATGCACTGAAGCTGACTCTACATGATCAATTAGAAAAGGAGAGATTGATTGGTTGGTTTGTTGGTTGGTTGGTTGGTTAGTTGGTTGGTTGGTTAGTTGTCTACTAATTATTTTATGGGTATTGGATAGCTCATGGATTCACCATGAAATGGAGAACCAGATTTCAGGTTCAGTGTCCAGAAACAATTCCCAAATCACACCTCAGAACTGAGTTGATGAGGAAACCATTGACACTGGCCCTGATATCTGGACACTTTCATTGGCTTCTGTCCCTCTTTATCATCAGGAACACCAATTTGCCACCACTGCTGCTGCCTCCTGTACTCAGAAAACTCCAGATCCCTGCTTTCTTGTAATTTTAGGACCACAGGTAAAGTCTGACATGGATACAACCAACTGGCAGGCTCTGAGGCCCATGCCTGGGCCCTAGTTTCAAGGGACACTAAAAAACCAAATATAGACTATTTTTAGGGTCTATGCAGGATAGTTTGGGCTCCAAACCAAGACTCAAAACAGGAAGCATTCCCTAAGCCAAGAATGGGATTCCGTTGCTGCCTGACCATGATGAATGACAAATATCTACTACAACTATCATTTGGAACCATACTTCCAAAAGTGTCATTATAAAACAACTAGTATTTAAGAATGAGAGTTTATGCAAAGAGCAAATTAGCTGTTCTTTTAGGTCAACAATATCAGTGGTTCCAAAATCTAACTATCCATGAGAATGATTAGGGTGACCTTTGTTCAGGTTTTATACATGGAGATTCTAAGTTAGTAGTCAGAGTCTGGGCCTTGGAATTTATGTTTTTAACAAATTCCTCTGATAATTCAAATACAGTATTTAATGATTTGGAATCCACTTGTTGTAACCTGTCCTTATACTCTCAGCCCCGAGAAAACAAACACAGACCTGCATTAGTTTTGCTCCTAAAGTCCATGAAGTCACCACATAAAAAGTCCATCCTCGTATTCTATAGTTACTATGGAAGACACCAAAATTAATAGGTAATGAGTAACTTAAGTGTGGTTTATCTCTATGATGAACTCTCATAAGGAAATTTAAAGTGTTCGTTATGAAGAGTATGTGATGGCATGAGGAAATACCCATTATACAGCATCAAAAGAAAAAAGCATAATAGTCAATGTTAAGTTGTGTGCGTGTGTGTGTGTGTGTGTGTGTGTGTGTTTGTATGCAATGTGCTCTCAACCATGTAAAATAAATGTACGCATAAGTGGCAAAAGCGAGATTAAATGTGTGCACTACACACCCCCCTTTTCCACCCACTAATGGAAAAGAGGCCAGAAAAGCTAGGAGGATTTAAACACAGAAGCTAAGTCTGTCAACATAATAAAGATCTGGGAGAAAGAAGGAAGTAAAGAGAAAAGGCTTCAGTTACAAAAGAGAGAAAATGTCTTTTGAGAAGTGGCTGCGACTTATCAAACTGCTCCAATCAGGACTTTTTTCAGGGAATCCTGGAACATAGGTTTTGTCTTCCCTACTAAGTATAGAAGAGAAAGCATGTTGACCAGGGACAGGGTGTCTCAACCTCAGCACTACTGACATTTTAGGCTGAATAATTCTTTGTTGTCAAAGGGGAGCTGACAGGGAAGGTGTCCTGTGTATTTCTAGCTTCTTCATACTACATACTACATACGATTAGCATCTGCCCCTCCTCCCCATTTCTGACAACCAAAAATGTCTCCTGACATTGCCAAATGTCCCCTAGGGGGCAAAATTGCCCCTGGTTGAGAACCACTGCCATGGAAGTAGCTAAGTCCCAACCTGGGCAAACTGAGGAGCAAACCCTCCTGAGAACACAGCCAACTTGGAGCAAGCAGAACTGAGAAAAGGAGGAGGGAATAATAGTGTCGGTCACTTTGTTGGTGCCCGGAAAAAGCCTCCCCTGAAGCCAGACTTAACTGGAGTCTTTCCAGGAGTTTATAAATACCCCCGACCCTGCTTGTTTTTTGTGTTTGCAAAAAATCACCCTCTCTAATGCCCTTTAAGTTTTTGAAGAGAACCAAGCTTAGTGGAGAAATTGGAAAAAAGAGAATCAGAATGTCTAAAAACACCCTTGGCTGGTCGGAAGGATGAATCATCTACCCAGGGTTTCAGGTGGTAAAATGGTCACCTGAGAGAAATCAAAATCCCAAGCTGACACCATTTGCAGGAGTGGAGTCCAAGTTCACAAGCACTGACAGGGTGCAGGAACTGCATAGTGAGAATGTAATATATATATAT